>NW_027272325.1:600000-971270 GCF_040938485.1 Diadema antillarum | reverse complement strand
CAACTTTCCCATGTTCGAAAATCAGTTCAATACCCATCAAAATGCCTGTGCAAATGCTTTTCGGATCACATTTCTCAAGTTGTTGCGATCATCAACTCTGTCGCAAGTTGATTAGGGGGCCTCGTTTGACTGAGGCACATTGCTACAAATTATCTGAATGGGCTTGCTAACTTTTAAAAACAAGGTCATGTTTGGAGAAATAAACTGAATGCTAACTGAAAAAGAGCTTTGCTAGCTAAGCTATGTGCCTGGGCATATCAAGGGTTAACAAAATTAGAAAAATCATAAAATTCAACTTAATGAAAAAAAACCTACTGGATTTGACAGTTTCACCTGTTTCAGAAAGCAGCGATGACATTTAACAAGGTCCCCCTTATGCAAATTAGATGAGGCAACAGTGTTACTGCCTATCTTTTGTTGTTTCAAGACAGAAGGGGTATGGATTAAGTGCAGTCACTATGAAAAATATGAGGCGATAGCGTCATCATCTATAATCTTATTTGAATTGTGGTTGTGAGAAATATCACTGTCGTGAAAACAAATGGAAACAAAAACAAGAGCAGGCATTTAAAATAGTGTAATTTTATAAATGTAACATTTTCATATCATCCCCACTATTTTGCTAATATGATTATGCTCATGGTTACTCACAGATGTCTTAATGTTACATGAGCTGCAACTTGCAAAAGAACCTTTTATACAGAGAACTCACTGTTTTGGAAAATCCATGCATCCATTTGTACCACAAAAAAAAAAATAAAATCTTTGATGAATCTTTCGTTAAAGTCTGTAACAATAGCAACAGTAACATTTAGGATCGAGAAGATGAGCAAAATGGATGAAAACATGTTTGGTCATGTTCCTTTTTCATGTTCATGTTTTCATGTTCGTTTTTGTTTTTGGCTTTGTTGTTCGTTTGATTGTGTCTTTTTCTTTTTTCAAAAGGATATAGGAGTTTGAACTGCTTGGCCAGCTCTTCTGACGTCATGAACCATTTGTGCATGAGAAATAGGACCCTTGGAAAGGCTGAATCCTCGACTAGTTCACCGTGCTCATCTGAGGATGTAAAGAAGAAAAATAAAAACACAAGAAGGAATTAAGCATTTTCGTTTTGTTCTGTTTTTGTTTTGACAGTGTACGTGAAACTGTAGGTCCCTCCTGAAAATGCACGCACAACTTGCCACCGGATATTCAGCATTATTGCCACCTCGCTGGAAGAGCAGAAAGTTTATTTCTCCAGCAAATGTGGGATGCACTCTAGGTCCTTTAAACTGTCGACACTACAACCACTGTTAAAGCCACACTCACCTGTAGAAGTCTTCAGATAAAAATTGGTGACAACAGAATGTGCATCATTCCCGCATTAAAGAGGGCTGATGAGTTCTTCATCCAACAAACCAAAGTTTACAAAAAACATGTTAAAGGACAAGTTCACCTTCATAAACATAAGGATTGAGAGAATGTAGCAATATTAGTAGAACACATCATTGAAAGTTTGAGGAAAATCAGACAATCCGTTCAAAAGTTATGAATTTTTGAAGTTTTTGTGCAGTACCCGCTGGATGAGAAGACTACTGCAGTGTATGAATAACTTAGATGTCACATGCGTACAACAATATAAGGAAAATATAAAGAGAATTTCACAAAAAAAAGTACACATTCCCCTGACTCGTTACCGACAAATGTTATGGGTAATATTATTCCCCCTGCCTTTAGAAAGAGGCAAGTCAAGTGCTCTTTTATTATGCAAAAAAAAGTGAAAATATGTTGAATTTTCTTTTATATTTTCTTTATACTGTTGTATGCATATGACTCACAAGCTGTAGTAGTCTCCTCATCCAGCGGTTCCAACACAAAAATTTTAAAAATTCATAACTTTTGCATCGATTGTCCAATTTTCCTCAAACTTTCACTGATGTGTTCAACTAATATTGTTGCATTTTCTCAATCCTAATGTTTATGAAGGTGAACTTGTCCTTAAAAAAGAGAACTTTGCACAATTGCAGCTCCATGTGCTGATGAAGAATATCAAGGACAATACGTTTTGGCATTGAATATCAGCATCATGTCACTTCAATAACCAGCAGAACTTTACTTGTAGTGTACGTCACTTGGTGTACATCACAATAATCATCCCAACACGACAATACCTTTGCACCAAGTTTATCTGCATTACATGTTAACATGTGTGTTAATGCTCATCAATGCGTGGGACTGTGCCGTATTTTGTGCTGGCATCGCCAGCATCTGCAGTCTAAACATTCCATCCCCACCTTAGTAAGCCCAGTTCTTCCTGGGAAAACAAGCCTGCCACACTGGCGTCACACTCCACGTCATCAAAGGTTTAATCAGCCATCAACTGTTCAGAGAGATTACTGGCAGCGCCCCTCTAAATCACCGACAAAATAGTCATTAACTAACTGCAGGATGAATGAAAAGTATACGGGGAGCAAATCATAAAATGAAGACTTTCCCACTATAAAACACATATCGTGTCTACGTCATAAACATCTGCTCCATACATACCCTTTCACAATACCAGCTCATTATAAGAGATCAATGATAAATTAGTTTGAGTCTTTTTCTTCATGTCCTCTTTAAAGAACAAGTTCACCTTAACCCGTTGAAGACTAGTCCCACTCAGAGTATACTCGGGCAGGTGTCTATGGAGAATGCGTGTTACATCAAAATCAGCTCGTCCTCAACAGGTTAATATATACTTGTATACATGTGGATTGGGTAAACGCAGCAGTATCAGTAGAACACAGTGGAATTGAGTTGGACTGCCCTGCTTCGATCTACATTGAACTACACTAGAATAAAGCTTGCTGCATTGAATGCCACTGAACTGGAATGAACTAAATTCAATTGAAGTGTTATACCAAAGTGAACTTAAATGAACTGCATTGAATAAAAACCGAATCAAAATGGAAATGAGCCAGCATTGAATGAGAAGGAAATGAATGGACCTACCAAAGCAATCCACACACTTCGAGGCCAGTCTGTCCATGGGCACGCTGCGGACGCTCAGGCCCGGAATGGGTGCCTTATCCTCCTCCATGGCCTCAAATGTTGGAGAAAACGGCTTTTTGCGACGGGGGCTGCTTGCTTCCTGCGTCATCATTCCTGCAATGCACAGATAAAAGCGAAAATGCACATGAAAAGAGCACTGATTTTACACATTCACAAAAAGAAACCAAGTGTAAAGAATATTCCAATGAAAAAGGTGGTTGTGGAAACCGGCACGCCAGTCATGAAAACTTAAAGATCAAAATTCATTCAATTCTGTCCAACGATGCAAAGTCTAAACCGCACTTTCTTTCACCAGTCATCATGAAACACATGTATGTGTTTTGCTCAAGATGTTTTTAATGCACAACAAGATTAGACAGGGCACAATATTTTCTTAGGGGGAGAAAATTTAATTGCAATGATATCAACATTTAGTTGTTTTAAAAATTTTTTCAAAAAACAACACTTCACAAATCCCTTCACAGACAAGCGCCTTAAAAGGACAACTCACACATGAATGGCACCTCCAATTATCCCACATTGGTTTGCATCAACACAACTTAAGATGCTATTTTGATAACAGTTTGATAACAGTCCGCAAAACCGCATTAAAAAAATAAGAAAAAAAAGGGGTGTGCATATGTATGAATTTTTGTATGCATGCAACGGTGCAGTCAACCGCCCTCCAGATCGAGCAAGCTGATGTCATTTTGCCTGGGCATGAAGGGATGCGTGATCCCGCCATGGCATTTAGGCGCGAGTGTCCTGAATTCGTGGTGACTCGGCGGCGGGAGGGGTCGAACTCTCACATTCTCATCTCCGATATATATGACGGACATTGCCGCAGAATCCTGCACATCAGCAAGTGTGAGCAGCTTGCAGCAGCTACGGTTACAAATGAGCAGAGGCCTCAACACAGGATCCACTGTAGCATTGATGGGGGACGTTCATTGTAGGTTTAGGTACACACATATCCTTCAAGTTTGTTTTTTCTGTTTGTTTTCCTGGTTTTTGTTTTTTCAAGGGGAATTCTGGACCAGTTAAAAGTTTGTCTCAAAAGGAGAGAGTAAAACTTTACAAGGACAACAGTCAAAATTTTATCAAAATCAGATAGAAATTAGAGAAGTTATGAAATTGTCTTATTGTATAATTGTATTAAGTTATGAAGTTTGCTAATTTTAGCAAAATGGTTCTCAAAAGTTGATTTGAATATGCACATGAGTGAGCTGTCTCAAGTCATCAACTCACATTTCTAATGATCATAGACAAATTAAAACTGACAAAATTCAATTTTTCTGTTGTAAAAGTATAAATCTTGTTTTTCCTGGCTGAATAACCTCAAAATTATGATCAGTCAGATATATATTATGATTTGAGACTTGGGTATTGTTGTGTTTAAACAATAAGAAACTGAAATTTCAAAATTTCGTGCATGAACTCTATGACAAGATGTCGAGCCATGACATCAGCAACTCACTTATTTGCATATCGATATCAATATTGTTCAAGAAATGTATTGTGAAAATCAACAAAACTTTGCAATTCGATACCTTTCCTATTTCTATGATATCTATCCGATTTTGATCACATTTTCACTGATGTATTTATAAAAATTTGCTCCTTCTCATCGGCCTAACTTTAAGCAGGGATGATGCAATGAATGTCATCAGATGGCAAGAATCAATCCGTTTGATATTTCATCAGAATTGTAGCTGGCATGTACAGAGTTGTTTTTTTTTTCAATTTTTTGTCTAGTTTATTTTCTGTAGGTAAATCACACAAGTTACTGCAGACAACTTTGGTGAGTTTGAAAACAGCATTTCTGGAAGGCCAAGCCTTTAGTAATTATTCATTTCTATATACTGTAAAACATGATATATTCGCGGCATGAAATTTTCGCGAATTGGAGCTGACAGCCCTTTTCGTGGCATGAAATTTTCGCGAATTGCCACTGGTGTTCAATGCATGTAGTGAAGACAAAAACTTTCGCGTGCATTTTAATTTTGCGAATTTTGGCGCTCGTGAAATTAAAATGCACGCAAAAATTTCTCGTTTTACGGTAGGTAACAGTTCAGCTTCAATGGAAGATGCAGCCCCAGTGAAGACAGATTCATATTTTTCAGAAGTAGGGACACACATTCAAACAGGGAGAAAGGCTGCATATTGCAGATTGCTGTAGTAGTTATCATGGTGAGATCATGTACGAGCATATCTTATATGCACCAGGGGGGAAATACACTGGATCCCTGCATGAGCTGCTCTTGCATTTGGATTACCACAGAAGATTATGAGATTTAACACCCAAGAGGGGGTTTGAGGCTTGAGTAGAGGCTACTTAGCACGAGAAAATGTACTCTCCGCCTGCGATAAGTCACAAAAAAATTGTCAAGGTCGCTCGCAGGAGAACGTCAATTTCACCTGAATGAGTTCCTCGCCCCGACAGTCACGTCACATCTACGCACAATCCACCACATACACGGTGCACGCGTTACAGTTGGTCAGTCGATATTCAGGCCATTTTTAGAACAAAATTCTGTGGCATTTCAACATCTCCACTGGCGGGTGAAATCTTTGCCTTTCACCACATACTTTGTAGCTTGTGTTCGTTCTGCAAAGGTGATTGTGGCTTTGACAATCAGATGTACATTGCTCTTTTGAAGTTGCACTTGCAATTTGTATTTCAACAAACAATACAATTTCTACTTTGCATTCTTTACAGTGTCTACTTCTAGAAAAGGTACACAAAATTGTCCAGTAGTCCAGATTGATCCCACTTTTTCTTCATCCAGCACTGTAATAGAAAGGGTCAAAGATTTTATTTTTCCTTTCAAAAAAAAAGGGGAAAAAAGCAGGATTAGCACTTACCAATGAAAGGTTCAACTTTTCAACATTACAATTCTTAGTATTTTCCTTGATTACAATTTTGTATTATTTTTGTGTACTATGTGTATTAACTGTTTATTTGTAACTGCATTGGAAATGAAATAAATGAAATGAAATGAAATGAAATAAAAATCTTTTGGTCCCTGTCATAACCATTCATCAAAACTGTCAAAGAAGAAACCTTAACAGTGGACAGTTCAATAAATGTGAAGGAATAACAGTACACAAAGTTTTGTGAAATTGGGACTCACAAGATTTTTAGGGAATTCATGTTCATGTACATTATTTGACAATGGCATAATCAACATAATTCTCCCCATCCTCACCCCCCCCCCCCCTCCCCATATTCAGAAAAAGAATTTAAACACAATCACACCATTTGCAAAACACTATATGCACCAAAAGGTACTACCACAGATATGGGTATATGATAGGGGTTATTACAGGCATAATTTCTTTTTCTTTGTCTGGCAGTCATCTCTCTTATTTGATTGTCAACAGTACAGTATTCTATCAATTTTCATTTCTCTGACCGCATCTCACCTGCAGCCATGTTATTTGATGCCATATTCACGTGATCGAAAAAAAAAATGCGGACTAAGTTCTGCAAGATTCTCTGCGGTGGTCGATTCCACAGCCATATCTCCCATGGGCATTTTTTGAAACACAAGCCTCTGTCTCTCTCTTCACATTTCACACTCCCCCCCCCCCAAAAAAAAAAGAAGAAAAAACAAAACAAAACAAAACTATATATATATATATATACATATATATATATATATATATATATACACATATGACTGGACAATGGTCATTTTCCAGGACACCATAATTGCACTAATGTACCATCTCCGCTGCCTGGATAGCTTTTCGCAGGTGACCCTTGCGAACAGGGTCACTGACATCATTTATGAACGAAAGGCAGCTACCTACGCTGGGAAGAAAAGCCATTATCCACATAAAGTTCCACAGTTTACACGAGAGAGAATGTGGATGTATCCTACACAGGTACAAGAGCGGTGAAGAAATAAAAACAAACAAAGGAAAATATAGCATTACCTTAGACTTCTTCAAAATTTATGTCAAATTGCATATGCCACTTACTGAGTGTAGGGAGACAAGTTCGATATCAAGCGGTAAAGCAATGATATGAAAAACATCTCTGATATTCCAAAGAGGCTTAAATGCTGATAAATATTTATCCCATGACACAATTAAGCACGTAGGAACGGCAATGGGACAGAATTATAAGACACATACACTTTATGTACACATGCGAGTACGTAAAATGCATGTGTTTATACTTGTTTATATTGCATGTGTGTGTGTGTGTGTGTGCGTGTGTGTGCATATTTGGGTGCGTGTGTCTGCACGTGGCTGTGTGTGTGAGCAAACAAGCCAGATAAAGTTCATCTAATATATCACATCAGAGGGAAGCTATTTAGACTCAATACTCGTGAGCTGAATGCCTTACAAACTCCCGCCGAAATCAGACTCACACGGCGCTACCGATCATATTCCTCTCTGGTGGCAATTTAACTCCCATAAACATCGGCCCCGGTCTGAAAATAGGAACCACGGTACAGAAATAACGTGGAGGAGACCCATGACATTACAATGCCGTAATCCGCCGACACTACGAGACAGGCACAGTGCAAAGCATCTCACACAGTTGGTAATTGTCTCCAGACGGCATACAAATGAAGGTTAAGAGAAAGTAGAATACAGTGTCCTCTTCATGATTTCTAATTGCGACTCACATCTCACATACAAACATGCAAGACACATTTCTAAGGCCTTATCTTGACAACTGATGGACATGGCTGACAAATGGAGAAACATGAATAACTTTGCAAAGGAGCCTTACACACATACACACACACATATTGTGTGTATGTACATGTCTATGTGTGTGCATATATATATACTGTATATATGTATATATATATATATATTTATATATTCACCTTTTTGCTTCTTGAAACATACTGATATGGCCTATCAGTATAGAGCTTGCAGATCACAGCATATTATATTGTATCTTCATTTGCATCCTCCATCATATAAACATATCTTTCTCTTACCCTAAATGACTTATTTGTTTTGATCATGTCACATCCCCTTTTCCTCATCTGTATATCTCTTTTCATGCATATACACACATATACACAGGGGTAATATATATATACATATATTTGCATGTGTATGTACTGTGAGTGTATTTATACATGTAGATGAATATATCATATATGCATTTGTGGAGGTGCATATATCTCACTTTTCCCTAAACTTTGTTCAAATTACACAAATACACTAACTTGGAGGTACACCCACATTTTATTTCGTGAACATTATATGCTCTAGGTTTCTCACTCTGCATTCGTTTAGCATTTAAATGAGTTTAATGTACATAAAGTCCCTAAATTCATGTAAAATGGCATGTATGTGTAGAGTGGTTTTATCATCTACTTACTAAACTTTTACTGAATGGCAGACAATACAAAAAATTACAGTACAGGTTTGCATGCCATGAGAATATTTTGAGTGATATGCAGGTAATATTTTGTGTGTCACCAAACTTCCATGTAACAGCTATGACCACCATTGTTCCCTTCATTCTGTGTTCCATCTTGTACAGGACCAATGTTTTTTGCTCAATATCATATCAAAATCTGCTTCAAATTCGACAGGAAATTTTACAAAATGGTCCAATCTTCTGCTGGTTCCTCCACAGACGGTGTAATGAAGTTACCCCCATATACTTGCAAACTGTGAGACATATTTCCACAGTTCGGAGGAAGAACCTGATTGCCAAATTCACCAAAAATCACTGCACTATGAAATTTTCCCACTGATACATCACGTCCTACACGCACGTCACGCCCTCATAAAATTCCTGCCCCCCTTTCATAGTGGCGTGTGATGAACATGCCCTTTAGATGGCAATAACACGGGAAACTAAATCTCAATATCTTTCATCCAATTTTCGCGCTGCCAAGAAAAGAGCGAGGTACTATAGCCATCACCGTATAATAAGCTGCATATCACCCACATTCAGGTACTCTACTATGGCTACACAGCGACTCCTGCACTTTGGGGGTAGAGAAGTAGAAGAGGTGGTGGTGGTAGTGGGGGGGGGGGGGGGGGGGGGCGTTTCAAGGGAGAAAGAACGTGATGCAAGGCAAACTAGCCTCTTCATGGAAAAATGTCCCATTAATCCGATTAATGCTTAAGCCATTTCACCAGTCGTCGCGTAACCAGATACAACCCAATCTAGAATCTACAATTCCAGACCTGCAGACCAGAGGAGCAGTGCGCGTGTGCAAGACATGAAATGATAAAAACAGGTGACTACACAACCCGGCATCAAGAAGCATTATACAGCTTGGCTACAAAGGCACACACATCGGATAAAAAGGATCAGAAAGTATACTAAATGCAATTTGTACAGAATTAGTGAAAGCCTTCGTTATCATGCTACTGACAATGAAGAGAAAACTAAAAAATTCATTTTGCAAACAGCGAGTAGGAAGATTGACAGCTTTAGGACGGCAAATATTGAAGAAATAAAAGGAAGAGTCAACAAGCCGCAGTGGGTGATTATCACAGCCAAATGTTCGCAAGGAGGAACAGCAGATCCTAAAATACTGGTGATGTCAGCTCAGAGTACTGATGAGATTGTGATCATTCACTGAGTCAAACACAAATCCGTCTCCCAAATGTCACATGGTATCTCTATTTTGTCACAGTACACACAACCCTGACCCCCCCCCCCATCACATACTCATACACACACACACACACACACACACACACACACACACACACAAACACACACACATACACACAAACACACACACACACACACACACACACATGAAACTTACGAACATTCATACTATGACTGTCTGAAAACGCTTTTGCAGGGATGCCAACCTTGTAAACAGTATTGCAATATTCTGGTGGCTGAAAAAGCATATTTTTGGTGGAAGAACAGTATTTCTACTTTTCCTTCAATAGACATGCATATTAACAAAATCTGAGGAAAAAAACAGTATTTTCCAAGAAACCTGCAGTATTTGGGGCAAAAACAGAACTTGATACTGCACGCACACACACACACACACACAAAACAAAAAGAGTGGGCATCTTGGCATTTGTTTTGTTTGTTTTGTTTTTGTGATATTTGTTGTACGGAGCAGAGAGCATGACGATTCAAACTTCACTGAGTAATAACAAGCAATCACCGCTGTCACATATCATGACGACCTGACAGCACTGAAGATCCAAACATAATACTCTGAAGCAAGGCGCAGCCAATCAAACCACTTTATAGTGTTCAAAACTACATCGGGAATATCACTCTCCATCACTGAAGATTAGAACCAAGAGGAAAAAAATGGCCTTGAAAATATTTCTGGCACAATTTCTGCAGTCCCACAACCAGAAATTCATCACGTTTTCATTTTAACAAGGTCAAGCCAATATGCATGCAAGTGAATTAGCAAAAAATACTTAGTGCCCTCTCCCCCTCCTCCCCCCCCCCCCCCCCCCCCACCACCACCACCAGAATAGCGCCGGCACTGTATACACAGAAGGATAAGTTGCATGTTTACAAAGTGATATATTGATGTACCATTATGTACACAGAGGGGTCCATTTACGGCAGATGCCATTCACGGCACAAGGGCACCAGAGAGAGGGCTTCGAGTGGATGCTGTTGCCACGGCAGAAAGTGAGTCGGCACGGGAAGAGTGAGAACGAGCGAGAGAGAGAAAAAAAAAAACATTCTAAAGGGTATGGAGGTGACTTGGGATGAAATGGGAGTCAACTCAAGGCAGAGTGAAGTAATGCTGTTTCAGTTTTTAAGTCAGAATATCCTCTCATTTTCTGATTTGATTAGACATTTTTATGTCTCATCAATAGACACGCGCAGACGAAGTTCCATTGTCTCTGAGATTTGCATGCACCATGTCCATGCATACCCCAAACATTTCCAAGAAAACTGAAGGCGTTAAATGTCAAATCTGTGGGCGACTGTCTTTACAGCAATACACCACAAATAGCACTACCTGAACAGTGCTATCGGAGTTAAAATGGAATTCAAATTCCCTTTAATATTTAAAGTCTTAAGTCTCTATGTCCATCAGTGAAATGCTGACAAACTTTTATCTTGACGTGACTGAACAATGGCTTCTTGGAAATTTTTGAATTTTTACATAAATTTCCAAATTGTATCAATATTTGAACAGTGCTAATGAAGCTAAAGGCTCGTTAATATACAATAGCCTTATGATCACACATCTTAGAATTATTTTTAAAAATCAAAATATTTAAAGATATTGGCAACAATCTATCAGATGTAATACAAATATTCCATCTTTTCTACCATGTTGTCACACAATGGTATCATTTGCAATCAAATAACAAACTGATGCAAAATTCTTTCCCATAGTTTGCTGTACACACACACACACACACACACACACACACACAAAAAAAAACTTCCAAAAAACCCTTCAGTCATAAACAGGATGCATTACAGACTCCAATAAGCTTACTATTTCAGTTCATAGCGGTTCACTACAACACGCACACACACACACACACACACACACACACACACACAACAGACAGGAGACATGTGTAATGTTTTCATATCTACTGAAGAATGATGGAAGATGGCAAAAAAAATCTGAGTCAAAATGGTTGCACTAAAACTTTGAACACACACAAAACTAATTCAACTCTCCACTACATATACTTCGAACAAGCTCTGGAAGTTGTAACAGGTAGAAATATCTCATGGGGTGGGGGGGTAAAAATATAAGAGTATCACAGTCTATATGCAGACATGCCATATCATCATCAAGTTATATATTTCGTTATTGCAATCCACACATGAGAATTGTCTCTAAGAGTTTTCCCCCAAAAGATACAAATAAAACCTTTCCTCCTGACAACAGTATAATTAAAAGGCTGTGACCTCCCTTACATCCTCAATTTTTCTTGTTATTAATAGCATCATTAGAGTGAATGAAAAACAAGGTCTCATGCAGCAAACAAGGAAAATCTCTGTGAAGAATTCATATTAATGGCAAATAGAATGTCCACAACCTCAGCACACAATCAATGTAAACAAAACTCAGTCATTGATAAAGTGGGTGGTATGTACACGGATTTTAGTAATGCGCCTTTCCTAGTTAATGTGCATGGGTCCATTTACACTAATTCGCTCATGTGAAAAATTCCCTGGTCTTTCTCTCTCCCCCTCTCTCCCTGTCTTTTTCTCTCTCTCCATCTTTCCTTTCTTCTCTCTCTCCTTTCCTTCTCTCTCTCTTCTCTTTCTCACCCAGGTTTTCAGAGCATTTACGTGCATGTTTCAGTCCAGCTCAGCTGTAAGGAGAAACAATTAGGTAATTATTACATTTCTTGCCCCCCCCCCCCCCACCATCCACCCCACCACCAACACCCGCCATTGAGTAGAAAAGCCGGCCATGCATGAATTGCCCATTTTTCCTGACATCTTGTTTGTGAGGTTACTATACCGCTCCGTCCAGGCAGCCCCGGCTGCAAGCCTGGAAGCAACGTCTCTATGGTAACAATGAATTGCCTGGTCGCGAGCCATAATTCCCTAATGGCGCTAGTATTATAAGGCTCGACTTGTGCAGAAGAAGAGGGGGGGGGGAAGAAACCAGAACAAGGGTGTCGCATTAGGCTGTTGGATTGCTAAGCTGTCTGGCCTATCTCCAATTTCATTTCCATCTTTTTTTTCCTCCCTCGATCATGAGCTTAAAGATATAGTTCGGCTCAACTAGATAGCGTGGATTGTGCTCTTCAACTCTCGAGCAAGAAAACCAATCCCACAAAAAGAAATTCCCAAACATACTTGGGCAATTATGCAGCCGGATATAACATGCACTTAATCATGATATTATCATCCTGCATTAGCAAACCATAGAGCAAAAGGAAGATTTAAAAGAAAAAGCAATGTGGGGAAAAAATCCACTGCTGTGAATGCCAACGGCTTCAGTAATTGAAGCAATCCATCAAACACATTTGAAATAATTGGATAAGGAGGCAATTACACACAGACGTGAAATAACGACACGCCATGAGAGACCTGCAGGCGATGGGAGCCTATTGACTCTAGATACATCTCGTCTCAAACTCCCGGTGAAATAAAAAAAACAAACAGACAGACAAGTTACCGTGTAATCCTGGAAAACATGCATAAAAAATGACTCCATCTCACCATCTAGTTACATCCTCCCCCTCATAAGCTGATAGAGTCTTTTCTTCATCTCTGGAATCCCCCTCCCCCTCCCCCTCCTCCCCCCCCCCCACCCCTATCATGAAGTATCCTAACCTTGAAGGAGGTGATACAAGCTGTGTGAAAGCAAATTTGGTAAAGAGGAAAGGAGGAGGAGGAGGAGGAAGAAGAGGGAGGAAAAAGAACGATTCACTTTTCAAACCAGCATTCTAAGAATTCATATGCTATGGCACCTAATTCCGTGGCTGCTGCTTTGATACAATGTGCAGCTTGCGTGATGGTGTTTCCATTATGAAAACATCAAGGTGTGATATTGATTGATAGTGCATATAATGAGACAACCAAAATGCACGCTTTGACATCACAATGCTCAATGTGGAATCATCAAGCCTTTTTTCCTGCCACAACTCATTATCAATATGTCTCTTCTTTTCCAATCCCCCCCCCCTCCTCCATAATACCTCAAAGACACAAGCAATCATTAGCCGGGCAATTGCGCACCGACTTCAAACATCTTTCTTCTCCGCTCGGGGAGCCAATCTACTCTACATGTCATACACGCGTGACGTTATGGTCAGTCGGTTGCAATAGCAAGATGAATTCGGCCTTATGACAACACAGCATATTTGAAAGCTGTCTGATGAAGAACCTTTATGGAAGAAAAAAAAAACAATGGCAAAAAAAATCCTTTCATATCAAACAAACAAACAAAATTACAAATGGGTCCACTAGTTTCCACGACACCCCTGACCTATAGACTGTTTGATGTTAATTTTACATTGAGTTGAAATGCTTTCAAACTCTGCATTTAATTCTTATGCCACCAACATTGATCACAACTTATTAATCTCCATAGGCATCACGATGACAAATTGGGTCATTCTGTCTGAAAATGATGATGAAATGCACGACGGCTCTCATCAAAGCATCTGATTGATGGACACATTATTGTCAGCTCGTAAAGAAAATGCCACTTTGAGGAAATTTTTTTTTCTCTCCCTCATCGATCATGGCCCGAGACAAGAGGCATGATGGGATATACTGTATATGCTGAATATTTCGGAAGGTTTTTATTTTCACACATTTCGCAAGTCAGGTGCTAGTCGCAAAATTAAAGACATATGCGAAAATAATGACTCTGATCCCAATATGAATGTGACGCATTCATATACATTTTTCCGTTCAGTACAGTACTCCACGATCGCGAATTTAACCACTTGCAAAATTGTCGGGAAGTCCTGATTTGCGAAAATTTAGACTCGCTAAATAAATGGCATATACAGGATGGCACCTCAAACAAGGGTGTGGTATTCATACCTACATACAAGTACAAAATGTCACGAGAAAGAATTAAGTCAAAGTTCTAAACAAGAACTGTGATGAGAGAAAGTATATGCAACAGCCGCTGATACTAACCCACCAAATAGTCAGTATTTAGGCAGCGTAAAGTAATTTATATTCCAGTATAGATAGAGCTCATGGCATTTCTGAAATTAAATCTGCAATACCGGAAGAAAGGCAACCAATCGATTAACATTTTATACGTATCATACTGCTGTCTTCCGCTGAACACACTAGATGTGTCAGCTCGAATTTGTCACGATGCTGTGTTCCAACTTTGGACATCCTTCAGCCGAAAGTGGGAGAGCATACAAAAGAAGTCCTATGGCAGAGTATTAGGATACTGCTCATCCGCGATCTACTGGCATGCGCCATGATACATGTACAGTTCGACCTCGATTATCCCGCCATGTCGGGACCGGCGCTCATCCGGATAAGCGAATTGGCCAGATATGGGAGAAACAATGTTCTTGTATATAGCTGCTGTCCAAGCTGCCATCCCAGTGCACTGGCAGCTAGGTAGGTAGCGTACCCTGCAACGGTGGTGTACATGCTAGCCTGCGCAAAATTGTAGTCCCTTCTTCACAAAAATAAAGTATATCTTTATGTGAAAATCATAGCATTATACATGCTTTAGCTCATTAGATATTGAGAAACCTATCATGCACATCTTATGAAATTAGTGAAATACATCCATGAAAAGATGTTAAAGTCACTGTTTTTTCTCAATTTTTGGATGAAAAAAAGTCCTTCACCGCGTGAACGTGTCCGGATAATAGAGATTTCCGGATAAAAGGAGGCTGGATAATCGAGGTCGAACTGTACATAATAGTACGGTATATTTAGCCATATATTTTGCGAGTCTATATTTTCGTGAATGGGGACTTCCCAACAATTTCGCGAGTGGGTGCATCCACAGTCATGGAGTGTAGTAATATCCAGAGAAATGTATGCATGCACATGGCATTCATGTCGGGACCAGAGTTAATATTTTTGCACGTTGTAAAATTCCCAAATGGCAGTCGACTCACAAAATTCACAACATACATGGCTATACAGTACCTCATTAGGATATTGATACATGCATGTGAACATGCTATATTAAAGTGGATGTCACCTTTGAGATCTTATGATATAAGTATGTATATCAGTGTTATTTCAATGATATTGATACTCTCTGCTGCATCACTTGAATAATGCACAAGCTGAAAGTTTTGCTGTGGTTTTACTTTCATGAATTTCGTGAATCACCTTTGAACTGCACATAATAATAACACGTGGACACAAAAACATGTGAAAAAGTCATCAGAAAGCAAATATTAAGCCATGCAAGCACTGGATCGCACACAATTAGTAAACTACTTGTACGTCTAGCACGCTGCATGGGCCATGATAGCTGGGGTATCACTACATTACATGCTGATATGAAGAGTTTATTCGCAAAAACCGATAAGTCCGTATTTGCCAAGCGGAGATATTTGCGATTAAAGATCGAGAAAAATACAGAGAACAAAAGGAAAATTTGTGCTTCTCTTGACCATAACTTCAAAAATATATCTTTATATGTAGTGACCAATATATCATTTAAAAGGTATTATTTTGTACTTTATGACAGAGACCGTACTTCCAAATCTTCAAAAATGGACTTATCGGTTTTTGCAAACATGTATAGTGCTTTGAATGCAAGCAAACTACAAATTGTATTTATTGACACAGGGGAAATCTCCTAGTAAAATTATTCAGTCCTAGTATTGTTGCTTATTACCCATTCTTATCAATTTCTTGAAAGGTGAAAAACCAATAACCAGAACCTCCAAACCACAAAATTAAGAAGCAAAAATGTCTGACAAGTGAAATTCATGAAAATATCTGTACGCAAAAATTTCAGCTTGCACAGTATCTTTATATACTTTTTATCTGGACACTATGAACAACTATGGAGCCATTGAGATGTGGTGGATGATTGGCTACACAGCCACTGTGTGTGTTTATTTTTTTAATGCGGAAAATTAATGCAATAATGCACAAAATAATCAGAGTAATGTGACAGTCATTACTGAAGGCAAAAGTAACTACTCTACAGATATTCATAACTGATGTAGAACTCTAAGACCCGATCAATGTGTCACATTTTTATGAGTTCTTGCACAAAATTGCTCACTGAATGTAGCACTGGCAGGAATTCGGTGCATTCCTATTCAAACATATACGTGCCAACATGGAATGAAAATCTGACATTGCATGAATGGCTTTGACATAAATCCTGAAGAATACTTACAGCCTTGTTCCACATAAATCCATCCATACACCACGTTTTCTGTGTATTACAGAAACATCATCTTTCTGATTAGCAAGTTTCCTTGATGCACTCTCTGTCATTCAAAACAAAGGAGGAGCACGTGATATCAAATTTTCCAGAAGAAGAAAGGCGTATTAAATCAAGCTGGGCTGTAATTTCCCCCCATAAGCAGTTGAGCTCTCGGCCTGGTAAAAAACAGCTAATGGGTGATTCACAGGAGCGGAGATGGGGTGTGAGAATGAGTCCACACTAAAAACCTGGAGATGTGGGAACACATCACCGTGCGGAGGATCAAAAATTCGAGGAACTCGTGTCTTTGCCCGAATGATGCAGTGGGATTTACTTCTCCTCTCCCTTGGCGATGCAACCGATGATGCATACCTCATACCCTGGAAACTTCCAACACATACATAATTGTTATCTTTTTTTTCTTCTTTGGGGAGCTCCAAGGAGACTCCAAAACACAAAGAGGCAACAAAAAAAAAATGTTCATTACAGTGCAACAAATCAGTAAATGACACAGCGCAGTCAGCACCTCTTAAATCCACGAATGCGATATTCAAAAATGCGGGGGGCCAGAGCTTGTCTGGAGATAGAGCAGGCGGTGACACACTGAGAGAAGACACGGAGGACACACCACCGCGCCAGCGACGGAGGATCTACGCAGGGTACGCGAACGCAAACAAGCGGGAGGCTGTGGTGACGCTGCCCCACTGTCTTGGAGATAGACTCGCTCCGCTCCGCTACTCAATACTATCACTGCTACAACTGACTGACGACAGCGTATTAGTATAACGAGTGCAACCAGAGCTGGCAGGTCATGTCAATCAGCGACGCCAATGGGGCACTGGCCTGGATGGGGGCATTACGGAGAGAGGGAGAAAGAGGTGGTACTGGTAGTGGTGGTGGTGGGGGGGGGGGATTGGTGGGAGGGAAGAAATTGGATCACAGATACACACACACAAGCACACACACACACACACTTTGTACATGCAAATAGAAGGGGAGGGGGAAATGTGTATCATGTATTCATGTGTGAATTCTACATATGCCTCTGCATATGGATGCGTGTATTTATGTGTGCATGTGTGTGTGGGGGGTAGTGTGTGTGTGTGTGTATGTGTGTGTGTGTGTGTGTGTGTGTGTGTGTGTGTGTGTGTGTGTGTGTGTGAGTGTGTGCATATTATTTGCAGGAGGCCACTCAGCCAGAAGATTTGGGAGAGTGTTAAAGGTGTCATGACTGTGCTTAAACAATGAATCAGTGACTTCAATAAATTTGTAAAACATAGGCAAAGGAGCTTGAAACAATAGTCGCACACAATAGATGTACATAGTCGCATGTTGCAAAACGTGTGTGAGTGCAAGATCCTCCACATACATCCGTGAACGTTACTGATATATTTATGATGGTAATGCGATGATGTACACAGTATACGGGGCAGTACCAAAAGAGTGCAAACATATCTCAGGTAAATATATTTTGATGCTACAGAAGTCATCTCAGTGTAGATGATACATTGTATGTATGTTCACATGGAAATACATATAGACAGATAAACCGAAACAGAAATCCCACTACTCACTGTGGAAATGAAGAAAAAAAAAAAAACACTCAGAGTAAACTTGGGGGAAATCACATATATCTCTTGAATATGCAAATTTTGAGAGTGCTGCAAGGCCCACGCAGTCTGTCTACTCCCTGTGATCTTTTTTGCTGGTACATGAATTTGATACAGCCTACCACACTCTCCGGCCTCTTCCAACGAAGCAATAAAAAGGACAAACGAGCGGCCATCGTGATATGGACGTGATTATAGGGTTACCATTTCATGTAGTGGGTTTACATTCAGCAGAGAAACACAACTGGTCCAAGATTCAAGGCAATCAACGGACGTAATCACTATCCCCTCTGAGAGGCTGCCCGGCCCTCTGTGGTAAAGCACCACTAATTGCCTTTGTTCACAGCAAATGATGCATTTGTCACCACTACAGGCTTGCGAGGGTATTGGAAGCAGCCGTATGTGTATGTGTGCTTGTGCATGTTTGTCTGATAGCATGCTCTTGTTTAACGTGCAATTAACGCTAGGCTTACTTTATGTACAACAGCTGACCTCCCATTGACCTTTTCCATTGACTTTTTCCACTTGCTTCATCCTTCTTTTCCTCCTCCTTAACATCATCAGAGTCATCATCATCATCTTTATTATCATCATCATTATCTTCATCATCATCATCATCATCACCATAATCTTCATCATCTTCATCATCATCTTCATCAGCAGCAGCATCATCATCATCATCATCATTGTCATCATAGTCATCATCATCATCATCATCATCACCAATCTGGACAAGCAGATCCATGGCAGCTATAAAGAAATGACCAACAATTCAAGCCCAAATTCGAAGCGCAATTACCAAACTGTTTCATGCGAAAATCGAACCCTCTGAATGCCAATGAGTGGGTATGCAACTTGCTCAGACATGCTACATTCTACATAATTATACCCATATGCATACAAATCCACACACATACATGCACACACACACACACACACACACACACACACACACACACACACACAACCCATCATACACAAACATAAAACATACTTTCACTTACACGTTGTTCACTCTATAGATACAAAGTTACAAATCATCACATTTAAATGATTACGCACATTGCTACTTGATCAAATATCATAATACAGCTGTATGTCATGGTGAAGTAAAAACAAGTCAATATTATGTAGCAGATTACATCATCACCAACTGAATAATATTTCAATTACAAAAGAAATTATCACTATCAACTTCCTAGTGACATTGCTCGAAACAATCTCCTCGAATGGCACCATGTTATAATTACAACTGTGATTATACAACAATAATGTACACAATACAAAAATAAAAAGGGGCTTGTGGACAGACCAGTTGTGTTGCTTGGACTCAATTCTGTGTTTGCGTCCGGTGGCACATGAAACATAATCTACAGATTGAAACATAACAAAATGTATAAACGGCAGAAGCAAGTGTGGGCTTATATGCTTTCATGATGATATGACATTAACATGCAGAAGGCAGAATCATTCACGACCTCAATTCCCCGGGAGTGATGAACTTGCCAGACTTGACTAATTTCTTTCCTTTCGCTGTTCTCCAGTACCATTCAAAGTGTGAAAGTGCCAAAGATTGGGACAAAACTGAGAGAGAGAGGCAGACACACATATCGGTAGTTTTTCAACCATGTATGCACAAATTGTATGTCGAGACTGTTCTGTTCGCATGAATTTTTCTGGAGATGCCGAGCTCTGTCAGAGCTACCCAGCTGGCCTGGGAGTGACAAAGCTAGCCTCCCTGGCTGGATGAGCTCTCCACCAGTCCGTCGTCAAACAAAAGACGCAGGCAGGTACGTCACTCCCGACTGATGTGGATACCAATCGTGCATGAATGGGCACAGGGTTGGGAACGAGCCACATAGAACCCCTTTCAGATTAGCAGGAGAATTTGTTCGTAAACGTGTTTTGAATTGAGAGTCTACACTAGTAGCGTAAGCTTGTTTGTGCGTGAACAAATATATAAGGAGCATTCAAATCCTTCAAAACTTTGAAAGCTTAACTCAGATACTTTCCAGTGTTAGATCGATGCGGGGAGGGCAAGAATTGTGGAACACATCAGCAATTCTCCTCTCATTTCTCTAACCAGAAAAATGACAATTGTTATAACAGTGACAATTAAATGACAGCATTAACAAGCACAATGATAACAACAAAATATATAGCAATAGTACTAGCCTTTCAGTGGTTTACACTGGGGTGTATCTCAAGATTCCATATCCTTGCTGCAAACATCTGCATTGCACACTCCAACAACACTCATGCTTACAAAAAATAATTATCAAAGAGCTTGCAAAGAAACCCTGCCTTCAATCTTACATATTTTTTTTTAAGTCCTTGGCCTCATCCTTTTACATTTTATTCAATTCCTGTCAAGAAAGACAGCGCAGTTCAGGGCAAATTTTTGGTCTGGTTTAAAGAAAAGTCTAACATTCTCTCATCTTTTGCTCTACCAAAGTATTAACAAAAAATCATCTTATACTTTTCTTTTCTTCATAAGAGCATCAAGAATGATGTCACAATGAATTACTCTATTCAATTCTCATCTCTGCAAGCCATCAAATGTTGCATTTACTGAGCCTGAAGACATAATATATGAAGGCTTTGAATACTTTGTGTACCTGATGTGCTGATAGGCACAGATAGCATTACACTCTACAAAGTCTATGGCACAGAAAGGGTTCAGAAGGTTTCATGAATTCACAACACATCTATGGATTATGGTCACAGCAAAACTAAATACAGGGATTTTACCATCTCAGAGTATGTTACCTGGATGGATGGATGGATGGATGGATGGATGGATGGATGGATGAATGAATGAATGAATGAATGAATGAATGAACGAGGGAATGAACTGCATTAATCATCCAATACAGAAATTTGTTGTTCACTGGTTGGCTTATATTCTGCTGAGTTTACACATGATTTATACAACAATATACTTTCAAGATTGACATGAAATCCATAGGTGAGTACTCCAAAGTGTTGTAAATCAGACGCAAAGCCTCAGAATCAATACCAATATTGCACTTCAGTCATATAAAGTACACAATACCTATCATTGTTCCAATTGACATGGATTTTTTAAACATAAAAAACATGAAAAATAATGTTAACATTTCGTTAAATTTATTTGAACTGCAAAATATAGCTTGCGTTCAAATCAAAATACAACAGCAACAATAAAAGGGCCCCTAAAATAGGCTGCATATGAATCTGAAGAACACAAATATACCTGATACCGTGTACCTGATTTTAAAGTCATAGACACAATAATTATATGACAACAAATACTGTGACCACACTAATTTATTTCTGTCTGGAGGGTAGACACTCTTCACTGTCTAGATCAACATGTTTATCACTATTTGCGATGTGCTGTACATCGCTTCTCCCCAAGCCAGGAAAATGGCTTAAGTTTCTTTTTACACACACACACAAAAAAATACACACACCACATACACACACACATACATGCGCACAGTTTCTTTTCACATGCAAAAAGCACACACACCATACACACACACACACACACACACACACACACATCAGTATACCTCTGATCAGGCCCAGGACACTAGCTGCGTGAGTGGGAGCCGGTAATATTTTCGTCACGTTACAACCACTAACATCAATCATGTTCGGCCTTAATTCACTTAATGCCCGGCACTTGCCGACAACAAAAATAGAACAGCGGCTCCCAAGCGCCAGCGATTATTTTGCTGGGAGGTGAGACCGGGAGTGAACGACGGGGATAAACGCAACCCAGAAACACGAAAATGCAGTGGTTCCACAGCAGTAATATCTGGTGGGATCCAAGCAATCAGCTTCAGCAACTTATTCATACTTGCAGAAGATGGCAGACAATATGTAAGCGCATTTTATAAATAGTATATTTCTAATACTAAGACACATACAAGATTGCTCCCATGCTTGTAAACAGTCAAAGAAAAGCACAAGATAATAACAACAAAACTGGATATTTCCTTCTTGGGGAGAATTACACAAGACTGTACAAACACTAAAACAAAATGAAGCAAACAAAAAAAAAAGAACATTAGAAGTACTTTATGTTGGGAATATAATATGCATTAGTCATACTCAACAGCAACCAGAACTGATGCTGTACCCATAAAGTGGTTCTGTGAGAGCCTCTCAAAGGATATGCAAGAAGAGGGAAATCTAGGAGGATATTATGTTGAGTTGTCAAGGATGGACAATGGTCTCCAGGAGACGTAAGACATCACTGAGATCATGAAAGACAAAACTGCTGGAAAGATCTTATCCATGGATCTCTATGATCCATGGATAAGAACCTACTGCAATGATTGACTAACTGACTGACTGATTAACTGACTGACTGGCTGACTGAATTAATGATTGATTGATTGATCGACTGCCTGACTAGCCGATTGACTAACTGGCTGATTGATTGATTGACTGACTGGCTGACTGATTGATTGATTGACTGACTGGCTGACTAATTGATTGATTTATTGATTGATTGATTGAATGACTGGCTGGCTGATTGACCAACTGACTGATTTATTGATTGATTGACTGACTGATTGATTTGACTGATTTGATTAATTGATTGATTGATTGATTGATTGATTGACTGATTGATTCATTGACGTATTAGTCTAGCTCTAGTTCGGAAAGAGCTGCTTCAGGGATTATCTCATCAAGGTTGACTGACTGGCTGGCTGACTGACTGATTGATTTATTGACTGACTGGCTGACTAATTGACTGATTTATTGATTGATTGATTGATTGATTGATTGATTGATTGATTAATTGATTGGCTGGCTGGCTGGCTGACTGACTGACTGATTGATTGATTGATTGACCGACTGACTGATTGATTTGACTGACTTGATTGATTGATTGATTGACTGACTGGCAGACTAATTGACTGATTTATTGATTGATTGATTGAACGACCGGCTGGCTGATTGACCAACTGACTGATTGATTAATTGACAGATTGATTCATTGATTGACTGGCTGACTGGCTGACTGGTTGACTGACTGATTTATGAAGGTTAGTGGAGGTCTGAAGTTGGGATTCCTGTCATCTTAGGATTATCCTTAATCATGTATATAAATCACATTATCACATTAACAGTTTAAAAAAAATGTGAATTGAAGATTTCTACTTTTATCGTCTCTACTTCTATTTCTCCTTCTATCTGCCTGTCTGTCTGTCTCTCTCTCTCTTCCATACCAATGGAGTAATGACTCAAAAGATATGTTTGGTACGACACTGCTAAGAGAAGTTGTGATTTGTATGTAAGGGTAATTAGTATTCCTGTCAAGTTCAAGGAAAAGTTGAAATTAAACTTTGATGTGGAATATACTGAAAGCCAATATTAAAGCCATATCAAAAATTATGATATTCATGGAAATTTTGCTGGCACGACTTTGGATATCATGGCAATTTGTTAACCTACCTCATGAAATTGACGTAAATGCAGTCTATTATGCAGTGTATCTAATTGAACAGCATGCTTCTTTAATTTACTAACAAGGTATGACCATAAGAACAAATTTGTACCTGTTGGCCATTCTTCAAAATAGAGCTCTCATTTGACAGTCTGTCTTGACAAATACTAAATCCTATGCTTCACTTGCTCTAATTTTCAAGGATCATATTTGGGCAAAAATGTCAGATATAGAACATCTGCTCTTTTCTTTGTCATTGTGTCTGTTGCAAAGAAAGAAATATTAAAACCATGAAAAAAAAATAAATTTACCAATTACGTGTTTGCATGATTGTGCAGTGATCATTCGGTAATTCACACCACAAAAATCACTTTAAACAAGATACTGTGGCATATGAATAGTTAAAGATTAAATTTTGGTTTCATGGAAATATCAGTGGTTGATATCATAGTAGTAGATCATAACAAGCATGAGGATGATTTTACAAACTTTTACCATTTTGAAAGCATTTCATATCTCCTTCATCAAAAGATCTCTGCAGGCAAAAATATGAGTTAAATTTGGCGCATTACCTTTAAATTATGGGAAAACCGAATTAAATTTTTGATGCATACATCTATAGATTCACAGGTGCCCGGATTCAGAGGTGTTGAAATTTTATAACATATCACGTTAAAGTCACCAATGACAAGTGGTCGACTCATACGGATGACTCAATTATTGTACATCGTTTCAAATCAAGCTAAATGCTCATATCTCAACTCGACGCTTTCAAAACTGTGCCAGCCAATCTCAGCTCACCAGAGAGAGAGAGAAGAGAGAAAAGGATAGACAAAGATAGACAAAGAGAGACAAAGAGACAGAGAAAGAAAGAAAAAGAGAGAAAGCGAGAGAAAAGGGACATAGAAAAAGAAAAAAAAGAGATAGGAGGTAGAAGAGAAAAAATAGAGAGGGAGAAAAAAGATAAGCGGGAGAGAAGAGATGGAGAAAGAGAAAAAAGAGATACAGAGAGATACAAAAGAAGAGAGAGAGAAAGAGAAAAAAAGAAGTAAATAGAGAGAAAGAAAAAAGATAGAGAAAAGAATAGAGAGAAAAAAGAGACAGATAGAGAGAAAAATATGAAAGTGAGAGAAAAAAGAAAAGAAGAGATAGATATATAAAGAGAGGGAGAGAGAAAGACATAGAGAGGCAGACTTCTGTTGATCACGTTCTTTGGCAGAGGGAAATTGGGCAGACGAGGGCACGCCGAGCCGTGAAATTCAAACTCATTTATGTCCTTCCCAAAATGCACCTGCCGACTGTAACAGTGTGGACAAACTCTATCACACGCGAGGTCATCAAATTAAGATTCTCACTTGCACGTCTGCAGTGAAAGCTCATCAATCTACAAAAGAGAAGTCATCTCATAAGACACACTCACTCACACACACACACACACACACACACACACACACACACACACAGACACACACATACACACATACACACATACACACACACACACGCACACACACACACACACACACACACACACACATTCTTGTGCGATGCTTCAAAATGGGATATGATAGCTTGCTCAAGATAACTGGGAGATAGCCGGGCACATTATGTTATTTGTTTCTGGGTTTGGGGGTTTTTTTTCCTGATAAATTGACTAACTGGAATTGAAAACCAGAGAAAACAATACTTATTCAGTTTAGTTAGTAAAAAAAAAAAACATGTCGATACGTGTACAAAAATTCAAATTTCCCCATTTGAATAGTGTGAAAACTATTCACCTACATTACAGGTCCTAAAAATGTAGAATGGACAGGTGCATTATATTCCCCGAGGGCCTTTGGTAATTTTTGATTTGTTTTAAAGAAACTGGAAAATAGATAAACAGTAGCTTAAACAGAATTATAGTAGCAAAAGTCAGTAAACTCTCTACTGCATGAGTACATCTTATCAGTTACTTTACATTAGTCCATGACATTAGGTATGAAAGTTGCACTATGAAATAAAATGTCATTTAACAATATTACTCTTATCCTCATGAAACATGTATACCTTCAATTAGAAATTGCTTGCTCTACATATGAACAATTCAAATTATTGCCTTCTAAGCCCCTGTGGGTTTGAAATGATGGCTGCTAATTTCAGACAGCAATAAACTCTATAGCAGCTGATTGATAAATTGCCTTTCCCTGATGTAAATAAACACTAATTATTCAGTGTTTGAATAATAGCTATAACATTTTTTTTTTTTAAATCATGGGTATACATACTCGGGCGGATTTAAACCCACAACCTCCTGATTGCTAGACAGGCATCATATCCACTTCACTACTGAGCTTCTGCTCCATAGCCAGTGATGGTTCAACTTCGCTGTTTGGAAGCTAAAATATCAAGCCGACTTTGAGCCGTTCTGGCAATAAGCGCTCTGCATCGACAAAGGCAGGGATGTCTTCCCTAAAGCACTAGGAGAAAGGTTGACTATACAGACTACTAAGCCCCCTACATCTCTCTCCTGCACCCCCTACATCTCTCATCTCTCTCTTGCGCCCCTTCGTTGGGGACCCTCTGCTGAAATAATGCATGCCTCCCTAATGACACCCTATGATTTGGCTGTGTATCGCTTGGCTGCACACTGACTGAGGCAAGAGCATCCCACCTTTTGGAGCCCTTTTTGCTTCCTCCTGCTGCCAACTCCCCCCCCCCCCCCCCCCCATCCTCTTCTTCTTCCTCCTCCTCCTCCTCCTCTTCCTCCTCCTTCTTCTCATTCGGCGCAACCGAGCACTTAAAAACGCTCCCAACCTCACTCGCAATTTGATGTACAGCGCTCTGAATTACACCCCGGCTAAACATGGCAAAATTACATTGTCTGTGCATATGCTCACACATTGTGGGCTGCGCAGTGGAGTGAAGTATGTTATGCATGCAGAACGCATAGTGTAATGGTTAGTATATATACTGCAAGGTAGAATCCTTGCACGGTGGTTTACTGGGGGGAACATCCGTGCGTCCCTGCAAGCAGCCCGCTTCCCTGGAATCTAGCTATGTCTTGAGCCGACTTTTTTTTTCTTTTTTTCTTTTTTACAGGACTCCCTCTCTCTCTTCTCCTACAGGTCTAAAATCTTTTGTTTGAACAGTGCAGGGGTCCCCATCCATCGGGAGGGCAGACCTCTCCATCCAGGACCTATCAGTAAACATAAGGAATCCTCATACAACAAAGATACACACACACACACACACACACACACAAACACACACACACACACACCATATCCATTCAAACTCTGTTAATAATTTTCAAAAAGACACAGGGGGAACAAAATGTGTATAAAGCTATCCAATTCCTACTCTTTATGATTGAAACACAAAACAAAAAAATGTACAGAAGGAGTTAAGTATCTATGGTAATTCTGCAAAAATACAAGGTGCTTCCTACACAAACCATAAAAAGCAAAATAAAATGTTGTACCATTTAGCAATTAATCTTAGAGAAACCATACAGAGCAAAATAGAATGTTATACCATTTAGCAATTAGTCTTGGAGAAACCAATAGTATCAAGAAAGAGTATGTAGATGTATACTGTAGACTGTATACTAGAGATCTCCATCAACTATCCCAGGCATTGTATTCACACTTCAATAGCCATACAGTGGGCATCTCTGAACACACAGACTAAGCATTCACCTCACGCTCAAAACTGTCCAAATATGAAGCATAAACATTTGATTTCTTCTTCTCCTGTACATCTCCCTTCTTTCTAAACACACTCTAGATGTTATGCTTGACATTTTAATTTCTCTCTCCGACTCGTATGTGCCGTCAGCCAAAAGAAAGACGAGTAGCAAAAAAAAAATTTCCATTACGACGAGACTTGGTTTACAGCCCAGCCTCTGTTGCTATTTTGTAAATGGCTGAGCCCACGGGCAGGCATTTATTACTCAGATAATCTTACGATATCCATTTAGATATCACAGTATCTCAATTTACACGAGGAAACTTGAAACAAGACAAGAAAAAATACATAAATTGGACTCTGTGAGGCCACGTCTTCTGTGCTCAAATTGATATCGCAATTTTCCCCGGGCCAGCCGATGCCTCATTCTAAATCCAGGGACATGTATTGGTTATGAGCGCGGTGGGAAATTTCTGATGATGCCGTTCCGAGGGACACTGCGAAGTGAACGTGTGGCAAGTATGTCTGAGCACAGAAGAGAATGCTAATAATATGAAGCTACAATATCATTTCTTTTGACAATGAAGGGTAATGGTGTGGCCCCTTGTTTCTAATAATTGTAAGTCTTTATCAAGCAAGCGTTCCATTCCGGTCGAGGAAACTGCGTACACCAGGACTCACAGCACACACACGATGAATGAGATTCACCCCAAGTTGTCGTTGATGCAGGCGCCCTCACATCACGAGAGACAGTTCAGGTGTTGTAACAAATGACCGCGCTAACGTTTATCAGATTAAGAGCTCTCCCTACAATATTTCCCACGATCGTCAAAAATTTAGGGCAGAAAGGAGGCCAACTGATTGGTGATCATCACGAAACTTGACATCATTAAACAGAGAGCCTTTTCCATGCAAGCCTGATCAGTTTCTTATAAAAATAATAATAATAATCAGTAGATGGAAAAAAACAAAACTAGACAATAATGAACAAACAGAAATGCACAAGTCTGTGTGCATTTACATACATGTAGATGTGGTCAGCTTCTTTTTCTATTTCTTTTTCTCTGCCTTTGTTCAGTGTATGCAGATATCTGGGTTTTTTCCTTTCTAACTATGATATTTGATATTCTGCATGATACATGTATATTGTTTATAAAAGTCACTTCTCCAGTTGTATAACTTAATTTGTGTAACTCATATATGTATGTTCCACATATTTTCACGATGCATTAATCCATGTAAAGCTATAGGGGCGCCTTTGGAAAGCAGTTTTTCGATCGAATTGAATTTATTTCTTCAGCATAAAAACATTAAATAATGGCAATGATAAATAATCATGACAAAGTACAGAGTAAAGATGGTTAGGGAATGCATAATATGTGATAGGCTTCAGGGAAGCAGTTTTAAAATGAAGAATTAAAGTTTCCTTAAAGGACAAGTTCACCTTCATAAACATAAGGATTGAGAGAATGCAACAATATTAGTAGAACACATCAGTGAAAGTTTGAGGAAAATTGGACAATCGATGCAAAAGTTATGAATTTTTAAAATTTTTGTTTTGGAACCGCTGGATGAGGAGACTACTACAGCTTGTGAGTCATATGCGTACAACAGTATAAAGAAAATATAAAGAAAATTCAACATATTTTCACTTTTTTCGCATAATAAAAGAGCACATGACTTGCCTCTTTCTAAAGGCAGGGGTAATAATATTACCCATAACATTTGTCGGTAACGAGTCGAGGGAATGTGTACTTTTTTCATAAGATGAAATTTTGTGAAATTCTCTTTATATTTTCCTTATATTGTTGTACGCATGTGACATCGAAGTTTTTCACACACTGCAGTAGTCTTCTCAACCAGCGGTTACTGTACAAAAACTTCAAAAATTCATAACTTTTGAACGGATTGTCCAATTTTCCTCAAACTTTCAACGATGTGTTCTACTAATATTGCTACATTCTCTCAATCCTTATGTTTATGAAGGTGAACTTGTCCTTTAAAATCAAGCTGACCCTATACAGGCCAGCCCTGCAGGATAATATAAAGAAAACAGGAAACAAGTGAAAGAATGAATAGATAAACAAAGAAATGGATAAATAAATAAATAAATAATAAATAAATGAATAAATAAATAAACCATCAGAAGAAGATTGCCAAGCTCAGATGAAACTTCCATCACTTCGTTGGACATGACAAATGCAAATGCTCTTTTGATTCTTTGGGTTTTGTTGTTGTTTCTTCCAATCTTCTTTGTTTGTTCCACTGGCTTCTTGGAATCCCCGGGAGAGGAAACCACAACGAATTTCTCGCGTGAACGGTACGTTGGAAACCGTGAATCTGCGGAGGGGTCTCCTTGACTGGGAGCTGGAAGGGCGTTCACTCCACTCGAGAATTTCTAACGTCTAAAATGTTAAAATCCTCCCACTTCTGACATTGCACTCTCACGCACTGCTTCTGCTGGAATGACCAGAATGAGCCTGCTGAAGTCCTGCACGCTTCAGCTTGGAATCCCCATCTTTTCAACTGTAATAGTGGATTGGAATACATCTCAGTGTTCTCTTGTAATGTTTCCCTGCTTTGCCCAGGGGCTACTAACCAAAGCACTCCAAAAAAAAACAAAAAAAAAAACCCCACACATACAAAGATTCAAATTAGAGAACATAGAGCAAAGTTTTCTCCATCAGAGGACCGGTGCCTGCTTTTGAAAAGGGCCACTAACCAGTGCACTATAAAAACACTCAAACACACACATACATACAAATGGCAATGTTTTGTTTTGTTCATGAATCTAATGGTTTGTAAGGATGATCATTATTCTTAAATGCTCAACATTTGCAGCTCAAGATAACAAGAGGCCATACAGGATCACAAGTTCCCAAAGCATACAATTTTTGCAAGACAGGCTTCTTCTATCATGAATATGTGAAACTTGAATATATGGAACTAGAAAAGCACTCAGAGAGCACAGACCCTCCCTGCAAAGCAGCTCAATTCCACCCATACACGCATGCTGAAAATCACCCAATTTCTTAAAGGACAAGTTCACCTTCACAAACATGTGGGCTGAATGAATGCAGCAATATTAGTAGAACACATAAGTGAGAGTTTGAGGAAAATCGGACAATCTGTTCAAACGTTATGCATTTTTGAAGTTTCCGCTCACTCAAGGCTGGATGAGAAGTCTACTATAGCTAGTGATGTCACGATGCGTACAACGATATAAAGAAAGAATATTTAAGAAAATTCAACATATTTTCACTTTTCTAGCATAACAAAAGAACACTTAACTTCTCTCTTTCAGAAGGCAGGGGGAATAACATTACCCTTAACATATGTCAGTAACAAGTTGAAGAAATGCGTACTTTATTAAAAAAGTGAAGTTTTGTGAAATTCTCTTTTAATTTTCTTTATGTCATTGCACGCACATGACATCATACACTGTAGTAGTCTTCTCATCCAGCAGTGACTGTTTAGATACTTTAAAAATTCATAACTTTTGAACGGATTGTCTGATTTTCCCCAAACTTTCACTGATGTGTTCCAGTAATATTGTTGCATTCAATCAATCCACATGTATATGAAGGTGGACTTGTCCTTTAATGATATAGAAGCCTTGTGTTTACCTCATTTCATGCTACGCAGTGCCTTGAGCAGAGGATGCGCTTAAGTGCGCATATGTTGCAAACCTCAAGTACGCGCAGCTTGAACTCCCTAGTTCATTGACCTTTTGCCAAAAGATTTTAAAAATCCTCAAAAAAAAAAAATCCTGAAAATTCCAGGATCACTTCCAAAACTCATTTATACAATGTTCCTTGTTTCATTTTTCAACTCTTCCTGTATGTTTCATTCAAATCAGTGCACAACTTTTTGAGTTATTTTGCAAACTGACAGACAAACGAATCAACAGTGACAAAAACATGGCCTCCTTGACGGAGGTAATAATCAGCTGCAGATATGAAACAGCTTCTGGCACGCATCTTCAATGCTTCACTCACAGGCCTACTGTACATGCCTGTATGCCACCAAGGCCAGGTGGAAAGTCTGAAGTTGATTGTTCCATAACAAAGTTGCTGCAATATGATTAAGATTCTCTCATTGCGCATTGCAAAGAGACAGAGTTGGTTTACTGTGCTGTATACATGCTAAAAAGTGGATGAACAAAATCATATTTGACTCCATTTGACGGCATGTAGTAAGTTCATAATATCCATCTGCGCATATCTTTGTGCACCATTACATGACTATGCATTCTTTGTGACCCAAGACTACATTTGTAGGAGACCTGCATGATCCATTATCACAAAAGCCTGAATACCATTTTTAAAGAAATTGTATAGTTTGGATTGAGATGGGGCTTCGGGTTTCCAACTTTTTTTGTGTGAGATAATGAGAAACCTATTATGAAACATGAACGAGCATACAATTCTATGAAGGATCGATTCAAAGTTTGTTTGATGGAAATCGGTTTTGCAATGGCTGAGATATCCAAAAACAAAGAGGCCCCAACAAAAGCTGGAACCCACCTTTTATTAGAACCACTCCGTTTGAAATTGTTTTTGGATACCTTAGTTATTTCAAAACTGATTTCCATCAAATACACTTTGAATTCCTCTAAGACTTGTATAATCTTTTGTATTTCATAGCTGGTTTCCAAGTATCTCACAAAAAGTTAAAATTTCAACCTCCATCTCAACCATAACCATATCATCCCTGCTGCTATGCAGCAGGGATGGCAGTCATTAAATTGAACTTTAATGGTCATCAGCCCACAGGCAATATTAGGTGATGGAGTTCCTCCATTTGAATGAAATTGCACTTTATTTTGCAGCAATAAGAAAGAATCAAGTTAACAATCTCTGGACAACCATCTTAAAGGTATAATTTACCATTTGCAGATGAAACAAAAATCCCATATTATTGCTTTAAAATAGTTCTAAAATGTGAGTTAGGGATAGAAACAACCGCTGTAAAAATTAGAATCAGTATAATCAATGATAAGTGTTGTTAAATATGCAAAATGTGAACAATAGTTATAATAAACATGTTTCCAGACTAAACCATCTACAGTTATTATTTATTGAGAAAAATACTGATATCTCCTTATACTGTATTTTAGACTTCTAAATGAAAGAAAAATATTATTCAGAGGGGTGAAGGTTCAGGTGTAGGTTTCTTCAATTTTCTTCCATTTTATGCTTAATTGCAAAAATTTCATGTGGTAGGATGTTTTGTGATACAACAGACCTACACATATGCATCAAATGAGATATCTAGAATATTTTTAAAATCACAGTTCCCAAAGATAAACAGGACCTCCCAATTGCTCATTGACATTCTATACGATGCCCCCATAAGCAAAAGAATAGATGATTTACAAGTCAAAAACAACACAAGATGAAAACATATGATGCTCTGGTGTATGGATATATGGCTAGTACATCACACAAAAACAATTTCTGTCTCTGTCTACCTATGAGAGAAGTATTGTGCAAATGATTCAAGATTCCAATTAATGCTGTACACTGCAGACTATGAATAGCATCCCCCCCCCCACATTGCCCTAAAACATGCATTGTAAATACCAGCATTTGTAATTCTGATGCAATTCTCATTAATTCTACTAGCACAATCATTAATTCAATGATAGAACATTGATATCAAAGATCATCTTTCATTTTGTAGGAATATTACTTTAGGAGAGGTATGTGCTAATGAAGGGAAGATGATGTTGGGATTCATAGCACTTTCATCAAGTTTTCATCATTATCAAAGCCACTCAAATGTGAACACCTACAGCACATAAGAACAGAGCATGTCATGGTACACAATTTTATTCAATCCAAATTAAATATTTAATCCAAATTAGATCAATGCTCTTAGTCTGCCTGGAAAAGGAAAATGCAGTATTATATCATTATCAATGAATTGGACGGTGATGACTGGGATGCCAGACAATATTGCACAATTCGAGGATGGGGGCAATATTTGCTCCAATGAGTAACAGCAAGTTTGTGCACTAAGCAAGGGATCCTGCACTTGGGAAGCGCAACAGACGAGACAAAATATGGTGTATTATTGCACAGACACTTTACTGCAGTAACCTATGGAGAATTAACACAATAGCCTATGTGTTGCATGATATTCTGGGATATTGTACACGCAACTTGAGTAGAAACAAATTTGTGTTATTCAATGTGCCACTAAAGTGCCATATACATATAAGTGCAACGACCACAAGGGTTTCATATTACACAAGTTTAAGGGAGCAGCAGAACCTTGGGAGTACAAGTTATACAACATCATGAAAAAGGAAAATGAAGGGGAAAATGAAAGAAAGAAAGAAGAGATGTATATTTACTGCTCCTTTAATCAATATACACTGAAATGCAAAATTGAAATGCATTCTTTATGGTTACTGCACACTTACAGTGATAAATTGAGAAGACTATTGCTCGCATTTAAAAGCTCGCAAAACTACTATCACCTAAATCCCAGCAAAGTCCCTTTAACACCATCACGCATTAGCATCTGCTGACTTCACTGTACGCAGCTTTGATTACAAGCAAAAAAACAACAACAACAACTCAGAGTGCCCCAGCATGCATGTTCCACTAACCTTGCCATAAATAGATGCAGTCCTGCTAAACACATTAGAATTCTTCATGAAATTAGAAAGCCACTCCTCTATATAGCATAATAGGAGTAATATTGTTCAAATTTCAAGGAAAACCTGTGTCACTAGAGGTTAACCCAGTAACAATTCTTTCTTTGTTTCCTTCTTACTCCAACTTTTCTTCTTTTTTATTTGCTTTAAACAGCCTCAGTCAATATAATGATGCTTTGATAGATATTAGATAGCTATTAAAGTAATAAACTAGATTTTTTTCTGAGCAAGCAAAATACAGAAGGATGTTCTGAATGTCACGTCCTTTTCCATTTTACTTTTTCTTTTACCCAGGAGAAATGATTCATAATGCTAAAAATACACACACACACACACACACACACACAAAAAGTTGTTTCCCTTCCTTCCAAATCTCATTCATGTATTTAATGGTAAATAAATTGACACTTTTGCTTGAAGGAACTATTTCTTTAAGTATTAGAACATACCCCTACACACAAGCCATTAATCCAGTTGCATCTACACAGTTTGCTATATCCACTGCTTTTCCGAGAGGTCAATAACATAACTCTATGGAGAAAAGATTTATAATGCTAAAAATTCACGCAAAAATAATAACTGCTTTCTTTTTTTTCCAAATTTCACATTAGGTACTAAATGAATAGAGACTTTTGCTTGAAGGAATTTTTTTTTTTTAACAGCAAAAACATATTCATACAAAGGCCACTATCCCAATTGCATTTACAGTAGCTAATACTGCTTTTTTTACAAGCTCAAAATCATAATTTGATGATACTAATGTCATATTCAGGAGTAGCTAATCATGAAACCACTTGCACAGATCAAGAAATCTCTACATTGCAAGTCTTATTTTGCCTTTGTGGGTTTTTTTTTTCCTAATTTGATCTTTCATACTGCTAGAGTTGGATGACTTTTCCTGTTGTAAACATCCCTAACAAGAAGGATCATTGTGAACTTGGTACGGAAGAAAACGGGCTCGCGGCCCCCGTCCCAGCATCTAGATCTAGGTAAGCCAGGGTGCGCATGGTATAACGAACGCTGGGTGTGCGGACCCTAAGCTGGCCGGAGGCAGGCCGGGTCAAAGCGAACGTCTGACAGATTCAATTTGCGGGGAAACAGTAATGAGCGGATAACGACAAATAAACACATGGGCAGAGGAGCACCCGTCCAATTGCCGGGGCTCCAAAGTAACAGATGTGCACTCCACATTCATCCTTACAGCTGCTGCATGTTTATATGAAGAAAAAAAATCACCAGAACAAACACGCATACAAAGAAAGCCCTCAGTGTACATCCAGTCATAAACACATTGTGAAATGACCAGTTATTAGTTTGATGAAATATTGGTATGATACTCATCCCCCCTAGGATCTAACATAGATGTTCTTTTTGACATGAACTAAAAACTGATCAGCTTTGTCTTTTGTTTGCTTGTTTTTTCAACAAAGATGTGCATTGTTTTCATATGACTGATACATCACTGCATTGTTGAACAAATTCCTCTTGCCCATGATCAAATGTTATCAGATTTGATAGATTGTAGCACATGAAACCAAAGAAACAAATCAACAGTCTGCCATTACACAGATGGTGATAGGGGTATTCAAGATCACTTGTCTGTTCATTCATCTATTACGTGGCTTAACCCTATCCTTATCCAATCCTGCACACTGGCACTGGTCCGATGGTCCCCGACAAGTAAAAATCACTGTCAGACCAGTAATTTTTTCAAGAATAGATGAGTAAAATATATAGGAAAAACTAGGTACCTAATGGTCCGACAGATAGGTTTGACCAGTAGAAAAAAAATGGGTTAGTGCACAGCCCTGTCTTATTGGACTATTAGTCACTAAAAATGATTTTCTCTTTGGGGTAGATTTCCTTCTGAATCTTTATTCAGTAGCATCGTACTTAACAAAAAGTTTTAGCACTTTGATATAGATTTATCTGAAATGCAGGAGAAATGACCTAGAAACTAATATTTGAAGCATTGTTTGGTGTAAAACAGCAGTGAGCTTGCTGAAAACCGAAATCTAGGACTCAGAATAGACACGAGACCAAATTGAAATGCATTCTCCTTAATCCGAACTACAGCCATTCCAATCACTACAGGGGAGCAAAAAGATGTCATATTTAACACTTTTGAGAGAAAAAACTCCCCTTCCTCAAATCAAATGGGTGGTTGTGTAATCCACCTTTTCACAAATCCTGTGTAATTGCATAAGGTACAGTTTTAGCATCTACTAACGGATTACATAAAATGTGATGAAGGCTTCATAAAAGACAACTTCTACTTTAAGAGAGCAGTTCATCAATTCGGTTGTTATATGCCCTGAATGTCATTGTAATACCTTTTTTTTTTTCCTAAATTGAAACATGACTAGCACTTCATTTGACATGAATGGTATTTGAGAATCCATTTAAAGCTTATAAGATTGTCTGAACAGTAGGAGCACGGTAGAAAATCTTGGGGCAAATGGGGGTTGTTGCTATATAGAAATCATGTTTGCAAAATAAAGTCCTGAAGCATAACAAAAAAAAAAACTCTTTGCTTGAAGATGGGCTCCTAATACAAAGTCATACCTATCTTCTTTTTCTTTATCATCACTTGTAAACCTGACATGAAATGCCAAAATTCTCTTGGAGATTTCAAGAATAATGACATCACTCAGAGGGATGCATATCATTGCAGAATTCCCCGTGCATAAAGTGATTAGCACCACCACGCAAAGAGATCTTCATCATCTGCATCTATTAACTCTACCTCCGTCATCTTCATCAACTCCAGATCAGGTTACTTCATGCTAATATATGTAGCTCCATGGTCGCCTCTTTTTGTTTGTCTATTAGTTTTTTGCTTCTTTCCCCTAATTGTTCCACAGGAACTGGTTCCCTCATTAGCGTTTCTACCCCATTCCACTTTTTGGTCATGTGTTTGACAGGTTTACCAGAGCATAGTGACTGGCATGCCTGAGGGACGGGTCTTTTCCATTTTTTTTTTTTTTTTTTTGTGTTTTTGTTTTTGTTTCAATTTTCCCAAAAATACCTCGGATGTGACAGGGAGGTGGGGATAGGTGGAGGGGTGGGATAGGAGGAGAAATTCTGCCAAGGCATATTTACGAGGATGGGGCACGAAGCCAGTATGAGGAATATGAATTATAGGAATGACTAGATGGTTATTACATGTGTTCCATCTCATCACAATCAGGTTTTCTTCCACAAGAATGAGATAATTTTTTATCAACATATTTTCATATGAATGTAATGGGAGACTCTCTCCCCTCACTCGTCCCCTCATTCGTCCCCCCCCCCCCCCCAGTCATTGATAGTCCTTACTACTGAGCACATTAACTAATGAAGCAAACGACATGACTAGTTAAATACACAGGGTAGCAGAATGAATTCAAAGTTATCAATCATTGGGTGGCACAAAATTTGAGGACACACTCAAGGCAGTGAAAACAACAGCAAAAATATAGGGCCTACTCAATTTCATATTGTACGATGTTACAAAACCAGAAAACAAATGAACCATAGTACACCAATACACAACATCATACTGTAGCATTTCTTTTTCATTCCTAAAGACTGTCTATCAATGTCATAGTAATCACGATTCTAATTCTGATGCAGATGGGACGATTAATTTGTTGACAACCCATCACGATCTTGGACAGGTAGATTCATGGCTACTGATCACTGGGGAGGAAGATTAGAAGATCATTAGATACATTGTACATGCTGCCCAGGTCCCTGGCACATCGATTTAACCACAAACTGAGTATGCTTGCCGTATGGCTCCATTCAGCTATCGTATACGCCATATATTCAGCGAGTCTAAAATTTTCGTGAATCCGGACTTCCCAACAATATTGCGAGTGCTTAAATTCGCGATTGTGGAGTCCTGTACTGAACAGAAATTGTATATGCGTAAGTCATGTTCATATTGGGATCAGAGTCATTAATTTTGCGTGTCTTTAATTTCGCGAATAGCACCTGAGTCGCAAAGTTCGCGAAAATAAAAACCTCGCGAAATATTTGGTGTATACAGTAATCGTCAAAAGCTTCCTGGCCAATGCTGGAAACTTTTGTAATCTTCTGTACATCAGTATAAAACTAGATGAGTAATAAATGATTAAAGTAATAAATACTGGTTGGATGGAAGATTGCTACGTACTTATCAGGTCAAAACAACTACTTTGCTGTATTTATTCGAAATTTGCTACTAATTTCTTGCCCTATGGCACTTCATAAACATGAAGAAAAACAAAAATTATCCAACAAAATAAACTATAATGATTGCTATGATTTTTATCTGCTATAATCATTTGAGATGAAAGCCAGATAAGCTGTTTACAATCTAGAGAATCACAAAATGGAATACCCCAGGATAATTATGGGGAACCTAGAGATCCTTTAAACAATAAATGCAATCAGAAGAATGATCGGAGGTCCTGGTAAACATCACGATCATAAAACAGATGAAACAAAAAAAAAAAAACACGTTGTAGATCCTCCAGAAGATTTCGAGCTAAAAGACTTCATATTTCTTATCTTCTTCTTGGTTTGACCTCATCATAATAAAACTACTTTTCTCACACAATAATGTGCCTACCGTGTTGGCACAATCAAATCTCAAGCACCCCATGTTTTCAACTTGCTCAATACTAAAATAATGTCTGTCAATATTCTAGATAAAACTGATTGCACTGATTCCAACAGTATAATGGACATTATCACTGTGAATCATTGTGCGAGATAAGGATCTTGCACAAAAGTTGCATGTGTTTTTGCTCACATATTTCCAACTAATGAGCGTTTCAAGAGGAATATGCATTGTAAAATACCAATAATTACCTTTATAATCTCATGGTATTATTGTGGAATACCAAATGATTTCAAATATCATCTCTCAGAGAAGATACTCCTGCACTTTAGAGAAAGTAATGAATATTCTCTATTGCCAGTATCAGACATCTGAGCTGGTCTTTTACAAAACTGTATCGCCCTACGCCCCTAGTTTTCATTAGCAGTGGAAACAAGATCTGATCCTCAAATTTTGTGATCTCCTTAACTGATTTTTCTCTTTTCATACAAAGCAACAGCATATCACAATGGAATTTCCCTTTAAGAAGTGTCTGACAACATCATGTGATTTCTAATTGTTGTTGCTAGAGGCTAGTGAATTCCATGAATACTTCCTCCCCAGCAAAATTACTTGATTCCCTGTGTCACCCACTCACATACCACTCCCAAAAGATCTGTGCCCATCTCCGGAATTTCCATTGATCAGATACTACTGCATTAAAAGCATCATAGCGTTCAGTTGATGGCGGCATCGTGTGCACATTTCAAGCTTCCAGCCCCTCACGCCCCCCTCTCACTACCCCTCCCCCCTCCCCAGTTTGGACCAAGAGTACAGCATTAACGTCTGCATGTCACATACATCCACACAAGCATATGGCCAAAAAAAAAGAAAAAAAAAGCCTGAGCTTGGGGTTCATTATACATTTACTAGTGGCATCACTCCTGCGCTTCTCATTCAAATGGAGAGGCTCCACTCGGTCAGTTTGCCGGGCAGCTAGACCGGCGGCTGTGAAATGGCATGGAGTGCCGTCGGGCCATTAAATGCCTGGGCGCTAACTGGAGGGGATATAAGCGTCAGGTCTCTACCTATCAGATGGCAGGCTGCTAAACTGTAAAGCCATTTTAGAAAACACTGGACGGAGCCTCTCCTCGTCAATTAAATGCGGGCCCCCGAAAAGATGGACACTGCTCCAGAATTTGAAGGCTGGTACTGAGGGAAGGAGGGGAGGGGAGGAATGGAGGGAGGGAGTGAGGGGTAGGGGATAAGGGGAGAGAGATGGCAGGGGGCAGTTCAACATCTTACATGCACATGTATACATGTTAACCCTTTCTGTGCAAGGGACTTTGGACAGAGCATACAATACAATGGGGTTTTTGTCTGAATCGACACAAAAAGAACACAAAGGATTAAGTACCATTTGATGGGGGGGGGGGGGGGGGGTCTCTTTGATATCCCTGGTTTCATGCATACATTCCCGGTTCTTGACTCATCTTCTTAGGAACTTAAGATCTCAACTCACTATCTCAAGATACACTGTAGAAATTGCACAAAGTTTCTTGTCTCAATATTAAAAAGAAAAATCTGGATGGTAGATTCTATTCAAGTCAATTCAATTCATTTCACAACCATTACCATAATCTTCATTTTCACATACACTTTATTGAAATTGTAGATAATGCATATCAATCACAAAATTGAGGTTTATGTATACATAGAATGTTGTGTGGGACTTAAAAGAGCAAAGCTTGTTCAACAAGGTCCCCCCCCAAAAAAAAGATAATAAATAAATAAATAAATAAATAAAAATACAGAATACTATACGCAGATAAGTAAAAGTGATATAATTTAGAAGGAATGAGATGAGAAACCAAGAGGGAAGTGGGGAGGAAGAAAAACATAGAGAGCTTTTGTGAATTAGGATGTAGAACACATAATTGGCTAAAGAAGATCATATCCTGTGTTTGTATGTTTTACCTTAACTTGCCTTCACTCACGGGACTACAGCCAGTAGACACAAGCATGCCAACTACCTTCAGCCACAAATCAAGGACGGTCCTTGGATAACATACATGTCCAGCATATCACACTTTATACTGGAACGTATACGGTACGCGTGTATGCATGTGTGTCTTACAATGCATATATCCATGCTGCTGCAGCGATGATAGCTTATAACACACATGTAAAATTTGTAGGTGAACCGAGGTGTACCAGCTTAGGCAGGTCACTGATATGGGGTGTCAAAAAGAAGCAGGTCAAATTATGAATCAGTATATATTATGCATGCTGGTATCCATGCTTATGTGTATGTGTGTGTGTGTGTGTGTATGTGTGTGTGTGTGTGTGTGTGTGTGTGTGTGTGTGTGTGTGTATGTGTGTGTGTGTGTGTGTGTGTGTATGTGTGTGTGTGTGTGTGTGTGTGTGTGTGTGTGTGTGTGTGTGTGTGTGTGTGTGTGTGTGTGTGTATGTGTGTGTGTGTGTGTGTGTGTGTGTATGTGTGTGTGTGTGTGTGTGTGTGTGTGTGTGTGTGTGTGTATGTGTGTGTGTGTGTGTGTGTGTGTGTGTGTGTGTGTGTGTGTGTGTGTGTGTGTGTGCGTGTGTGTGTTGTTATGTGTGAGTGTACTTGTGTATAGATTACAACAAACACACCGTCCATACGATGCAAAATAACCCTGATACACCACGTGTATATATAATGAAGGTGCATGCATCTGACCATTCAGTTATTAAAGCTATCACTCCTTAGTATTCTCTTACACTTAATGTCAATTGATGCAACCGGCAGGCATAGAACAATGTGCCATACATATGTGATCAAACGAACCCCTAGTGCATGACATGGTCTTCAGACAAACTTACTGTAATACCATATTCAATGCGTACTTCATGCTGGCATGCAGCACGATATGAAATTCACCTTCACATTTGACACATCGCCTTTCTCTTCACACAAGCTAGTGCGTAAAAGTTAGACATTTTGGGGGTCCCCCGCCCCTCTCTCTTTCTTTCTCTTCACTTATGTAGCCCTTTCAGATGACAACAAGGAATTTACAACTTCCGTTCGTGGATGATTTTTATTTGACAAGAGGGATAAAGGAAATTGATTCTGGTCATGAACATTTTTTTTTTCAAAGTTTGTAGTAAGATACGAAACATATATTCTTCATCTCATGCATCTCACTGTCAACAAATGAAAATAAAATCTGAAGTACGAGTTTGAAGCCTTTTCTTTCTTCTCATTTCTTTTTTGGTTGTTGTTGCTTACTCAGCTGTCAAAATCAACATTATCCTAGGTCATCATGATGGACAAGTATAGCCTCAGTCATGGACGGAGAGAGATATTTTAATGACAAAGTCTGACAATTTGAGAGTCACAAGAGTGATTGATGGACTGACATGGAGCTTACATCGACTGTTCCATCAACTCATTCAAGCCCCCTCTTCCCCCCCCCCCCTTCCCTATTCCGTGTCTGTGTTCCCAGGCACCCTGCCATCTCCAGGGGTAGACTGTCAGACAGGCTAGTGCTAACAAAGATCCCTTTCGCACCAGAAAGGTAAGTCACGTCGTTGGGACCGATTCAGCACTGACGTGCATGTGCATGAAGCCATGTTTGTCTTTACACGAGATTCTCCGTGTCTTTCTTACCATATCTTATACAACAGACCATGTGTGGCCATGGTAAAATCTGGAAGCACACACATGGAGCTTCTCGGAAATAAAAGACCAGTTCCAAACACATTTTGCATCATCACACAACAAGAACCTAAAAGAGGAAAACTACAGAGCAACCAGACTGGCCTCGTTTAGGTAGTCAAAGCAGAGCAGCACTTCCTTCAGATGTATCTAGAGTTTCTAACAAAATGAAAAAAAAAATAACATGTAGTCTAGAAACACACACGCACACAAAGACATTCAGAGAAATTCATACATACGATATATACACATAAACATTCATGCATGCGTAAGTACAGTCAAACCTGTCTATAATGGCCACCCAAGGGAGACAAAAAAAAAGGTGGACATTCAAACATACCGGTGGCCGCTATGGACAGGCTCTCTTAAATGCTTTTTCTAACAGAGGGAATTGTTTTTAGTGGTTGTATACAGCTAGGGGCCGCTATAGACAAGTGGTTGCCAAGACATTTTTTTGACTGTATATATTTACACAAACATATCATACAGACATACTTTCCTTTCAGCACAATACAACACTCTCTTTTGTTTTGTTTTTGTTTCTGTTTGTTTGTGTGTGTATGTGTTTTGGGGGTTTGTTTTGTTCTTTTTTTTTTAGAAGCTATCTTGTTCAGGCTCCCCATGTTTCATTGGTATGCAATAAGAGTCACATTTGCTACTTCTCAATGCAAATAAAGGCTTCAAACATCTCAAAAACATTGGTTTCCCTCTTTCGTTACCATAAGAGAGAGAGAAAAAAAAAACAGACTGCCAGAAATGGTGCATGAACAATGAGGGTGCTTAGATAATTAAACTACTGCACCTGAATTCTCAAATCAAACTGGTATGGAAAAGTTCTGCCTCCATCAATGGCCCATGCTATTTGTCTAACTTGATAGCCAATACTGGATATTAGATTGCATGTGAGAATGTGTCTCCCGTTTTAATCTGCTTGCAACTGTAGCTTTCACTCACATAAATTTGCATCCATAATGAATGTGGAACAAAGGAAACTTGAAAGTGACCATGAGTACAACATCAATTCACGTTCAAATGGGTCTTTATAATGGCCAATAATGACTTTTGTAAATTAAAGTGAGTTACATAATCTCTAAAGCCACTTTCTTCAGGGGAAAAAATTCTAAATAAGGCAGAACAAGCTTATCATATATATAGAAAAAGTGTGAAAACAAAATTTTCCACAAACTATTTTGAATGAGAGATCTTAGAGAAATACATCCTTTTCCCTGTCTTGGGAATAAATACTCCAAATGTACAAAAAAAAAGATAAAAAATACTGTTTGATCACAAAATTAGTTAACTCCATTTGTCTTAACCTAACAGATTTGTGATTACAGCTACTAAAAAGCAAAGAAAATAATACAAAATGTGGGGTATTATTAAAACTTCAAGAATATTCCTTGTTAGGTACCAAGTCAGGTATCAATGGGAAGGTTTTATTTTGTATATCCTAATGATAGACTTACACTTTATATTCAAAATGTTGAATAAAAATGGTGCTTAATCCATTTTAAGATCACACTCTTCACATCTTTCCAAAACATGGATGGTGCACATCAATTGTATTGCCTCTTTACACAAGTTCTGCCACCCACAAGAAAAAAAAAATGAGGAAAAACCCATCATTCCATTGTTTTGACATCAAAAAATGCTACCAACTGTCAATACATATAGGGCAAGGATGCACTAGCGTTTCCTGCATGATAGATTGAGATGTGGTTGTTATCGTAATACATCATCATGCAAACAATAAAACAAGTTTGGTGAACCATACAGAGACAACGTTGGCAAAAGCCACAAAGCGACGAAGAGTGAATTACATTACCTAGTCATAAGCAGAAGCAATTATACATGCACTACCAAGAATATGGTAGTGTCCATTACACAGGGAGGAAGGATTCTACCTTCCTGGAAATATAAATTTTAGTCTGGACTGCTCCTTGTGCTTTTTTCCCCCTTCTTCTTAAAGTCATCCCAGTTTCAATTCTTTCTTATTCATCCTTCTTCTTTTTCTATTATTATTTCTCAAGTTTATTCTACTGCCAGGTACATACATTTGTAAATTCAGTCTTTTTCTCTTCTCTCTTAGCATTGTTATCTCTTTCATCATTTTAATCACATAACATTTTTTGAACAAGTACAAGAAGAATTTCGAAGGTCTATATAGAGCAAAGCTCACCGGGAGTTCTCCTGCATATCATTTTGATTATTTGTTTTGCAATATCTGATGCTCTGTATATTAAGCTGTCACATGTTCACTACCAAGTCTACCAAGTTTTGAATACTAAATGTAGTATTCTCCAATGCAAAGTTGATACGAAAATGAACGATTGAAATAAGTACATAGATTAGATTGATACATAAATGCATGAATACAAAAAAAAAAATCAATCTCTGTTTGACTTTTATTCTAAAATGGAAAAATAACAGATCACATGATCTTTAAAGCCATTGAGGATGGAGTGATTAAGGCTATATAACAAACATTTCCCATACACACCTGCCCGAGTATTCTTGGGACTCTTCTGCAACAGGTTGATATATCCCCTTATGTTAAAGCACTCAGAAAATGACGGGTACATATTTCATCGCCTTTGCTGCAGAATGATAAATGATTTCTAATCGCAATTTATGTATCAACATGTCTTTCATTCCATTATCTATTGTCCTTCACACAGGACTGAGCATTCCAATCAACAATGAATTTTCATCAGTGTGTCCATATCAGGAGTAGATCACATAGACACAAACTAGGGTTAGAAAGTAGATACAATGAACTTGGATATTTTTTTCATGTCAAATCTATTCTAGTCAACGGGCTTTAAAATCATTCTGTTGACTCTCAGAATCAACAGAATGACTTTGCCTCAGCACAAGTGATGATAATGATAAGCTGGGAAATGTATTCGATGATCATAGACTTAAGCTCCAAGGCAGATGAGATGGATTACTGCTGCAGCACATCTAGACAGACACCAACACCCACCCAATACATATACACACACACAAACACACCCACACAAACAGAAACAAAACACACACACACACACACACACACATACACACACACACACACACAAAGACATACACACAGACACCTCTTCCCATGAAAAAGTGACTCACCACTTCATCTACATTCAGCACACATACATGGCACTCGGCCATACACCCCATACACGGAAAGCATTGTCTATCAGTTTCCCTCGAAATGCAAATCAGCCACGTACTGGTGGTAGTACATTTGGCAGATGTCTATCCCCCTCTCCCTCTCTCTCTCTCTCTCTCTCTCTCCCTCTCTCTCATGTATACACATTTCAAGCAGCCTCTTGTTGTTGCTTTTTTTTTCTCTCCTCCCCCGTCTCCATGTTTTGGGAGGCATCCAGGCAACTCATTCCCAGGCTTTACTACCACACTGCCTTGGCACTACTCCAAGGTAATTACACCCCGCAAAAGAGGGGTGGGGGGGATGCAAATGTGTACGAGATGCGAGATGGAAGGAACGAGAGGGAGAGAGGGAGAGAAAAGAGAGGGAGAGAGGGGGGAGGGAGAGAGAGATGGAAAGAGAAAACGGCTACCCTGGGAAATGAGCTAGAGGGCGGGTGGACTTTTAATCGTGATGCAGCAGACACCAACGTGAAATGGAGAGAGATGCCCGGCCCGTATCTGTACTCATATTCTTGGCGTCGCCTTTTGAAGAGCCTGGGAAACCCAAATATCTCTCTCAGCCTCTACTCTCCATCAGTATTTCGGTATGGTTTTGTTTTTATTTGTGGGGTTTTTTTTGAGTGTGTTCTTCTTTCCCTTTCTTTCTATATCATTATAGAAAACATTTAACATACCATGTCATCATGTTTTTATTTGTGTTTTTTTTTTTGTTCTTCTTTCCCTTTCTTTCTATATCATTATAAGATCTGTCTGCAGTTTCTGTCTAATTTGCGCTTAATCTTTTGCTAGCTCTCTACGAACATACACCAACTGAAATTTCATGCTTTCCTTATGCATAAGATTGAGGACTGTCTGTCTTTTCGATCTCACTTTATATAGCTATAGCCACGGTCACACTGGCAAAAGATCGCAATCTTTAAAGGGACTGTACAGTACTGGTTGGGGTGGGGATTCATGTTTTGAACATTCCTAAGTGAGATGATGAGAAACCTCTTATGAAATATGAAAGAGCATGTAATTGTTAGAAGGATTCAATGTTTATTTGATGAAAATTGGTTTTGAAATGGCTGAGATATCCAAAAACAAAGTGAAACAAAGAGATCCTAATAAAAGGCGTGTCCTGTCGCCTTTTATTAGGATCTCTTTGTTTCACTTTGTTTTTGGATATCTCAGCCATTTCAAAACCAATTTTCATCAAATAAACTTTTGATACCCCTTAGAATTGCATACTCTTTGACATCTCATAGTATGGTTTCTGAATATCTCGCAAAACGTTAAAAGCTAAACCCTCACCTTAACCAGAACTGTACACATCCTTTAAGATCTTGAAGTTTCGCCAGTGTGACAGCAAACTTCTCGTGAAACTTCTTGTGAAAGTGCCCACTCAAACTAACAATATTTTCTGGACCCCTGCCAATCTTCTCGAATTTGGGGCAATGTGTACGCTAGCAACTGAAACTTCTCTAAGTTTGTCACATAACCAGTCCACCATCTGTTTGTGGGCGGTGCCTCCAAAGCATGGCATCATTGTGATGTACATGTGTGCATTGTTACATCACAATACAAGCTGTCTGACAGCATGCTCTTCCTTTTTTCTTGTGCAAGCACGCCAGTGACCAAAACTTTTGGAATTTGAACTTAGACGAACGACCGATCTTTAACTTTGCAATATTTTGCCTGTGACTGCAGCTTATAGGCCTTTATCCCTCTCCAATCAAGTCATACTCACGAATACAACACATAAAGAATGCATGCTGTTTATACGTAACAATGTTTGGTGTTGATTTTTAATTTGTATTTTTAATTCACAGACTGGCTGAAAAACAGCCTCCTGCTGAGCCTGGTACCGTGACAAAATAAAATAAATGAATGAATGAATGGATGAATTTTGCAACTTAAAGTCTTGCTATTTTTGTGTGTGCGCACACACAAAAACACACATAGATGCAAAATATGACAGCTTTTTCTGAGGTAAGAGTATGATTCAAACTTGAAGTTGATTTTTACATTTTTCATAATTTCAGCAGCAATACATAATACCACAAATTCTGTGGCTTTGATCTTATCTCATTTAGATGCTTGGTGCATCTTCCAAACCTTCTCAACACAACAAGATTTAATTTGGCTTGGTGAGAGGAGACAGAAAGACGAGGCTTACCTGTCGACTATAGATTAGATGAGCAGTTGGTCAACCACAGAAGTTGTTACGTTGAATGCAACAAGCCTACTTAAAGCTGTTAGCCTCCAAAATGATGATTGCAAACGATGCCCACTGCCCCTGGAGGCAATTTTTGGGTGTGTCTACTTACACACAGATATCCACAGCATGAACACGAAGCTTTTTTTGGACAAGCCCTTCAGATGCAAAAAGCCATCGAATGTCTCAGATTTCTGTTTGAAGGCAGTAAGGAGCAGTCACTAACTTGTACAACATCATCATAGGAGATATTCATCACAACAGCCAAATCATAAGATGTTTTCTAATTCTGGAGTGCTACAGGCTCACACATCTTTTGTGAGAACTGAGATTATAAACACACAAAAAAAGATACATTTTCACCATCTCCACAAGACCTCTGGAATCATAATGTCTCTGAAACTTCACTGGACTACACAATTCAAGACATTTAGAAGAAACAGTTTGCTTTAGAATCTTTACATCACCAGAAAAAGGAAGGCATGTTGAAAGTAAGACATAGATATCTATAGACATCTATACAAAAAACCACAAGTAGGGGGCCTACATGCTTAACAGGGAGAATTCTTATCCAAGAAGCATTACAAAGAAAGACATCGATCACAGCTTGGAGTGGTAGCATTTTTATCATAAGGTGTATTCACATTAAATTTAACGTGCAATAAATAGCATGGCAATTTATTGGCACCATTTTCATTGGTGACATACCATGTTAATAGATATCATGATAATTCACCTAGTACCACTCTCATTAATGAAATACCATGGTATTTCTGGTAAACATTGCGCATATACTCATCTTCAACAGGAAAAGACAAAGTATGTCGGGTCACATGAAAGAAACAAAGTGTGTCGGGTCAGAAGAAAAACACATTACTGTATAAATGGTGGCATTTCGTATTAAGCAGGATTCACACTCAAAGTTTGCAAGCACATTTTGCGCAAAGTTTGAATTACCACCCTTATAAATACCACAGTATTTTGTGATGTACTTTGTGGTGTATTTACGTTCACTCAATGCCAAATACTACGTGTAATCTGTAAGTGTGAATGGGTCTATGGACTAAACTAAATGACCGAGGTAACATCGAAATGTTGCCACTAATAATTGGGCCATATTGGACCATGAACTGGGAAGAGGGCATTAACAGAAGGTAGTATAGGGCACTTACAAGGGCGTGGTCTTAAGAACCCTGCCTTGTGACCACTTTAAATACAGGGTCCACATACAAACCCCCTCACAGGGGGCCACATCAGGAGGAAAACAGCCCAACATGCTCACTGATGATAACAAATTAAGAAGACCTCAGATTTATTCACAAGGCAATTAGGGCACAGACAGGGTGTGGGTCTGAAAGCTGGCTTTAACCCATTGAGAACGGTTTGATTTTGCCACAACTCGCATTTCCCATAGACGCTTGCCCAAGTATACTCGGGACTCGTCCTCAATGGGTTAATGTTCACTTCCGTGGTCAGAGGGCAAACCCCTTGCAGGGGTTAGTTGAGCAATATCTCTACATACTCTGCAATTTCAAAGATTAGCAAGATCCCTGAAATATTCACAAGATGCTGTACATAAACCGATCTTAACCCATTGAGGACGGGCTGATTTTGCTACAACATGCATTTCCCATAGATGCCAGCCCGAGTTTACTCGGGACTAGTCTTCAACGGGTTAAGGCAATTTGCTTGAAAGTTACTTTGGGAAATATCTTCTTCTTTTTCAGCATCATGGGATTCATAAGCTGGAGTAATAACAACTGATCTTCCTCACAGTACCCCATTTATAACCTTAGGTTGACTTTTAAAAAGAAGAAAAAAATAGTTAAAGTCAAGAAGATTTTGGCAACTGGTACTCTATATGAGTCTCCAAGCAAAGGAGAGAAAATGTTAAAGCAGCTCTATAGCCATGCAGAATGAAACTATTGCATACATGGTGAATGAGTTTGTCACGCATTTCAAAGCTATGAGGAATCCTAACTTGGTAGCAACAGGTTAAGTTCATGAATATACACTGTCCTCATAGCAGGAAGACTGGACTGTTTATCGAGCATGTTGACGAGGTAAACAGGAAATGACAGGGTCATCTACCTTTTCTTTATCCAAATCATTAGAACGAAGGCCATCCAACAGTGCCCGTAATCCTGCCAGTACCCTCCTGTCACTCATGTAACAAAATTGTATCGATTCAAAATGCCTGTAGTAGACAAGATTATCTTGAAGGTAATCATTGTGATTCATATACAAAAGCATGGTCGATATACTGTCAGACAAGGAATGTTCGCGTGCATTTCAATTTCGCGAGAGCCAAGCTTCGCAAAATTAAAATGCACATGAAAGTTCTTGTCTATACTATATGCATTGAATGTAAGAGGCAACTCGCGAAAATTTCATACCGCAAAAATATCGTGTTTTACAGTATTAATGACGATCATCCCCACGCACAACATACAGGTAGACAAACAATGCCCACACGTGGAACAGATAACACAACTTGCAAAGGAGCTGTATATGTAAGCAGTACTGCAACTGGAGATACATTTGTATTACCAGCCATATGAAGGAGATTCTCACGTAAGCATGCATAATCTTCAATTTATAACTCATGATTGCCCGATACATAACACTTACGACCGACCTCGACTGTCCGAATCACTTTGCACGGCTCCAATGCAAAATGATGTAGCCACCACTAAAGAGTATGCATCTAATATCGTCGCTGGGGTGACAAGACCTTGTATCTCAAATTTTGGTAAAAATGATAATCAGTTAAAGGGATTGTAACCAGGTCGAGACATGATATACAACATTTTTTTGGTGAGATGATGCAAAACCTCTAATAAAATATGAAAGAGAATGCAATTTCAAGAAGGATTCGACCTTTATTTGATGAAAATTGGTCTTGAAATGGCTGAGATATCCAAAAAGCAATCCCAATAAAATTGACAGGCCATGACATTTGTTAGGATCTCTTTTTTTACCTTGTTTTCAGAAATGTCAGTCATTCCAAAACCAATTTTCATCAGATAAACTTTTGATTCCCCTTATAAATGTATGCTCTTTAACTTTTCATAGAGTGGTTTCTAAATATCTCGCCAAACATTACAAGCTAAATCCTCACCTCAACCAAAATTTTACAATCCCTGCTTTGGCTGCCGTGTTTTTTTGGTTTTTTTTGCTCTCCTGAACATTTAACATTTTGTAGATAAGAGGTCTTGTCACCCCAGCGACGATATATACATGAATATTTCAACACTCATGCAATCAAAGATCCTCACACGCAAAACAAAAAAGGATCTAGCATTAACAATGCACTCCAGATTACACTGAAGAGATGTGAAACACACGAAGAGGAGGAGTAAAAAAAGAAAAGGAAAAAGAAAAGAAAATGCGATAAATGCCTCGTAAATCCAAAGATACATCTAGGATATATATCACCAATCATTGCCCGCAGAAATGAAGACAGAAGAGAGATGCGCATCAAAGCGCATGCGGACTGACAAACAGTAATTGGGAAGAAAAGATGTGGACAATGGGGAAATTATCAAGGATGAAAAACTACGGAGATGGGCTTTACGACAATATGCTGCGCTAATAGAGTGGCAAGATTAGAGTCTCCTACAACTGTAATTTGCCGTTTATAAATATCTCCTTTACGTGTTGAAAAGTCCTCAGTTTTGCTCGCAGTCAAAAAATAGCCTTCTCGTATTGTGAAAATTGATTTATAAGCTTAAACGAAATCACATGAAAGTACGAAAACAGACTTTTATCACTATCTCTCATATCCACTGTATCACCTCAAGAAAAAGACAAAAATTCTTGACCAGCTTGTCCTTTCTCTTTCCTGTCCCATGGTAGTTATCCTATTATCGATCAAGTTATAAATTGCGTTTGATGCCATGCATTGCAGTTCTCTCACCAAAGGGACATTTTTCTAACAAAAAAAAATTCTTATGATACTATATCCTGTTTTGTTCACAAACTGCAGGAAACTGTATAATTCAACTGTCCATGCAGTGTATATATCAGAGGGATCATTACCTATTTTGGGCAAATTTTGATGAATGACAATAGCAGATCAGTGTGCCTAAACTCTGTCGAAATTATTGCTGGCCTGCTACGATGCACTCAGCATTCCCAGGTATTGCGATTAAATGTCTCTCCTCCCCCTCCCCCCTTAAAGTTTCTCTGAAATACAAATGCATGTTGATTTGTTCCCTCGCCATGTTTTCTGTTAGTCACATTAATAGGCATTTTCACATCAGCCCGATAAAAATCCAAGCTCGAGATATTTTTTCATTTCCCAAGTCAGAAAATAGCGCGCTATTTCGAAACATCGGGCTGATGTGAAAACGCCTATTGTCACAGAAACATGCAAGTTACGCTGAATAAAGGGAAAGGTGCATTCCAATGTCTTTTGTTAAACATATCAGTACTGTAGCAATGATTGACAGCTGAGGTCACAATAGGAATATTGGTTTGGAAGGATTTTTTGTGGGCATATCCAAGTAATCTGAAGAAAAATAGAAGAAAAATTAGATAAAAATATATAGAATGAATCTAGATATTTGTTTCACCGCAAAAGTGATGTTGACGGTACCATAAATCAACACACAAATCTTGTATTTCAGGGAACCTTTAAAAAAAAGAAGGGGGAGTTGTCACAGCTGAAATGGGAGGATGCCTGGTTATCAGCCCCTGCCAATCTCACGATCAGGTTCACTTGAAAGCGCACCTCTGACCCTGAGTTACAGAAATTTGGAATTCATGTGCATTTTTGTTGTTTTGTGATTTGGAAGAACGTGCACTTAGGAGATTTCCTTTCACCTGTCGTGGCAATCTCCAATCAGTATAGCTAGAAGAATGGGAAGTGCCATACAATAAAAGGCTCTTGTAACATGCTCTTCGTCTAGACGTGTGAAAACAACAGAAAAAGGTCAGTTAGTCTCTAGTTCAGCCTCCTGACGTTGTTGTTTTTTTTTTATTTCTACTCCATCACAAACTTGTTTGTCATCCAATGATGAAATCCACACATATTGCGACAAAATCACTTGCAGCAAGACATTACACAATTCCCATTCATATACAAATCATATTCGAGGATATGGCATTCACAAAGTTCTTGTGGACCCTTTCATATGAACTGGTCTGATGAAATTCATGAATTTATGAAGTGTCATACTCACTGCACGATCCAAAATTTCAGAACATCATTCAGACATGATAGAAATTTCCGTGGAGACCGATTAGCATCTAGATCCACCTGACAAAGAGAACTTGTGTTGCAAGTCTGTGCTCTGCTAGGCCTGAGCAAGCTGCCTGAAATGGATGCCTCTTGATAATAGTCAGGGAATCCACACAAAAAGCCATTGCTCGAATCAATCCACACCAATAGCCAGCTGGCTGTAGTAGGAAGTCTGTTCCTTGATTTTTTCTCCAGATAACACCAAAGTCACATCAAATGTCTTGCCCAATCAACTTCCAGTTAATTCCACACTTGTCCAGGTATACAGTGCTAGGCAATACATGCGACGAGATAGCATCGCTTCAATGGGGGGGGGGTTTGCAAGGTGGACATCGGCAAAATTTAGTTCACCCTGCCATTGTTTGCGCATGGCAAGCAATTACAGAAAATCAAAACACAACTTTAACCTGTCTCCCCATAATCTGGGAAGGAGGTAGCATGTCCTACTTATGTGGAAGAGGAAATGAGATTAATCAAGAATACTTAGCTGCACTTCCTAGTCGGAGACTCCACAAACATGTGCACAAAGACCTGCAGCTCACAGCTTGCTCTGCACAAAAGTGTGCGCGCGCACACACACATATGCGTCTATAGTGGAAACCGAGGACCTGTTTTACCCACAAGAATTTTACCACGTAACCAAGGACCTTGTGTGTAAGTAGGACTCTTGTCAACCGAGGACTTATTTGTATATTACCATCCAACCGAGGACTTATTACAATGATGCTAATCGAGGACCTACAAACACGTACCCCTACATGCAAAAGCAGACTGTTTGGAATGGTCTGTGAAGTGAGGACGTCCTCGGTTCTGTGAGTCCTCGGTTTAAATGTAAAGTTCGTGTGTGTGTCCTCATTTTCCACCATGGGTAAGTGCACACACGCACACACACACATTTGCATTTCATGTATGTTTGGGTGTATAGGCGCCCCTATGTGTTTCCATTTTATGAATATATGTTTATATATTCATATATTTATATTTCATTTTCTCATCTTTCATATTATATGAATAATGTATAATAATGTATAATAAACAGATGCAAATAATCAAAATCAAAATAGATACATGAATAGTTATATATGAATAGATAAATAGAGAGATAGATAGATAAACAGATAGATAGATATAGATAAATAGATAGGTGAGAGAGAGAGAGAGAGAGAGAGAGTGAAAGAGCACGGAAGTTATTTCTTACAGGTTGTCTGCCTTGAAGACTTATAGACATTCACTGGGCAGAAAACCCCCGAGGAAGAACCTCACCATCTGTGACAAACCTCAATGACTTGCACATCACTGACAAGCTGGCCTAGAACCACCAATGTCAGGTGGCGGGTGACAAAGGACCCGGCACGTACAGTTCGTACACAGCAGCAGTACTTAGAGTAGTATACCAGGCAGGCATACCGCGATGGGATATCGAGAGAGCAGGAAATAGTCGCTTACGCCCCAAGAACCCCGTATTGGGCTGAGCCATTGCACAATTCGCGTCTGACGCTGTCCTCTCCAATTCCATCTATTGTGCAGATTGCCGGCGACAATAGGCCCTGTCCTGTCATGTCGTGTCTGAGCAAGGTGCTACATTTCACATAGTGCTCCAGCACCCCAAGGGCCAGCCAGGGTTTCATCTGATTCATGTGGGCATGAACTCACAACACATAATATATGCAGGGGAACAGAGAAGAAAAGAAAACATACTGTAAAACTAGGAATGTTCGCGTGCATTTTAATTTTGCAAATTTCGCGAGAGCCAAGATTCGCAAAATTAAAATGCAAGTGAAAGTTCTTGTCTACACTACATATGTGATACGCATTGAATATCAGAGGCAATTCCCGAAAATTTAATGCCACGAAAAAGGCCGTCAGCTCCAATTCGCGAAAATTTCATGCCGCGAAAATATTGTGTTTTACAGTTTTTACAGTATAAAACAGACTAACCAAATTTAGGAACAAGACAACAGCATCTACAACATATAGTGTTCTCTCTTTTTTTTTCATCTCTCTCTCTCCAAATGCATACATTATATAACCATAAATGTACAGACAGACAAACAGAGATAAACACAAACTGTACTCATATAAATCTTATTTCCATTCATTTTAGGGATCACAGTCCTTTGTTCCCTAATGAAGCAAGATACAAGCACCATCACAACACTGAAAACCTGAGAAGAAAGTCCAGTTTGTACCACCACGTAGATACACCATCCTTCTTGTATACAATACTCGGGGTAATCGTTTCCTCTATAACGACTGGCAGGTAGATCAAAAACAAAAATCATCAACTGGACTGCATTTCCCATACCCCCTCCCCCACCAGCATTATCTGCCCGCAAAGGAGCGGTACAGTTCGTGGCTGATTGCGCACACCAGACAACAAGCCAGTCAACAATGCGCAAGATTCGCATGGTGCTAGCGGTGATTGACCGTAACACCTGCACCCAAAGGAAAAAAAAAAGACGGGGGAAAAAAGTAGCATGTTTACATTAAAAGGAACTTAAGTTGCAGTGATTGATTATTGGTAAACATCCCGTTCCACAGCTGTACGCGCTGACATCACGTCACCGTCAACTCGTCTCGAACATCCATCAAATCTCAGTATTTAATCATAATACTAGACGGTGATACAATTTCGTAAAAGTCTACAGCCCTTTGGCCATATAATATATCAGATGAGAATGCGCCCAGTCAGGGCAGCTGAAAGAGTCATGACTTTGTGTTGCAACTTGCCAAAAATATGTTGTGATATTTAATATCCAGCAGCATGGAACCAAGAAACTTCATGCCATGTGTTGGCATATTAATATGATGATGGGATAGCCGCACTTAATCTCTATTCCCTCCTTTAATTCTCCCTTTAATTGTTTGCTGTCTTGGCTGCTGTTGTCATGGCTACTGTTGTTGTCGTCCACTTTTCAAACTTATGCATTCTTCGGAGTTCATTTCTCTTAACCCGCTCCATACTGAATTCTGAAATCCCCATAGACTTAATACACAGACCACAGGGTTCCCGTGCAGAACGGGCTAAGTATCCTTAACGATTATATAACACTTTAAGTATCTGATCGTGTCATGTGATATGAATATTAGGATGAATACATGAATATGATTCTGAATAATCTCCATGGACAATAGCTTTTGCAGTTTTCTTGTTATTTTTGTTATCAAGTTCATTACAATCACCATCATTATTATCGTTGTCATTGTCATCACCAGCCATCACCAACATCATCATCAACATCATCAACATCATCACCACCATCATCACCACCATCACCATCACCATCATCATCACTATCATCATCACCATTATCATGTGGGTACAAACACAAACTTAGCAAGCATTCGGCAGTCAGCACTGACTTCCACTTCCCTATTATCCGCCACTAATGAACACATTTTTTTTTACACACTTTCACACACAGTATACAAACTGATCCTGCTCCTGTTCATTCCATTCAAAGAATTTAGACTGTGGGGAAAGATAGACATTTAATCTTCAATCAAGGGGCAACAGGGTGTCAATACTTACATTCTACATGATGAGTAAGGTATAATGGTACATGATACCAATTTACAAATTTCCACATTACGATTTTTTCTCTGAAGACACTTACCAGGTATACTAGTCCCCTTCCATTGAGGATGGGCTAATATGAAGGGGAAAAAATCATCACTCTATATTGGATATCTCCAGATATAATGGTGGTAACAGTTCTCCAAAGGGTTTTGCAGGTTTTTGTTTTGTTTTGTTGTCAATGTCCGATGTGTTGTTGTCACTTTAAATACATTTCTCTGCCCAAACATGGGTACACAGTAACATTTTTCTGTACCTCAATAATCATGGGTATAAGGGGAATATAGGCCTATACATTACAAGCTCAGCCTTTTAGCTCCCCCCCCCCCCATTTTTCAACATTTTCAACACTATTCAGTAATTATCACACATCTAGGCTTTACAATTTATTATGATCATATCATATTTTGATACCGATTATGTAAAATATGTACACTGCTTTTTTGGATGATGCTTAGTACACTTAATTAGTTTTTGAAAGATGAAAATGAAATGAAATGAAATGAAATGGAAATGAAATGAAGTGAAATCACCTTAAATCAAATTAAACTAAATTAATTCAAATACAGTGGGAGATGGAGTGATAGACAGACAGAGACACCAAGAAGGAGACGGAGAGATCAAAAGGCAGGTGCCTGGAAGGTGCACAGAATTTAATCCCCTCAGCTCATGTCATTGCAAAGCTGAAAAGCAGGGACATGTGGATGTATGCGGAATTTTCATGAATCACTCTCTCGGGTGACATGTCACATAGGATGCCTCATCTTTGGAAACGGGACGGGGATTGCAAAAAAAAAGTATTTTTAAAACTGGTGTCACATGGAGGGAATGACAAATAAACCACAGCACAATCGCCTCTAGGAAACAACGCCTCAGTCTGGCCTACGACTTAGGAACACAAAACACCTGCAGACTAATTGCAGAGACAAAGCATTATTTTGCATGCTTTGTTTTTATCTCACCTGGTGCCCCCCCCCCCCCCTTGTTTTTTTACCTACCAAGACCTCAAAGTGGTCATGGCAACTGCACTAATTATGATTTGAAGACAGCTTATCCAAATACAGTCAAAGTTTCTCCGTGCATAAATAATGTGTCGTTTGTTTGTTTGTTTTTTAGTTTTCTTCTGCATGATTGGAGTATTTTGTTTTTTAATATATTTGATATTTGATCTTGTGACTCTGGTTGTAGAAATACAATAAATGAAATGGCAAAATATAAAGGAAATATAAATTTTTGTACCTATGAAACTTTCACAAATTTTGTGAAGAGCCAAATTTGGCAAAATCAAAATGCAAAAGCTCTGTTGTTCATCTTGAACTTTTATATTTCACAACAAAACATAAATACAGATTTGAAGCTGGGTCTATGAGACAATTATTGAAAAAAATGCATTGCAACATTGCCATGGTTGAAGTATTGTGGGGTTTAAATTGAGTTGAATTGAATTGAACTGAATCAAATTGAATTGAACTGAATTGTGGGGTTCATTATATTAGGCATTTTGCTAAATCCAGACACCGTCCATCAAATCATGTTCTTATGATCAACTGTGATCTGACAGAAATTAACTTTGATACAAATAGTACACTGTACTTTATCGAGTTGACCTTCTATTCTTGACATTGATAGAGCACATTCGAGGAACGATGACAGTTAGTTTTGACTTTCAATGTGATTAGTTAGGTGCACTGTCAAAACTATACTAAAAGTTTCCGTTTAGAACTCTTTGAGGCACTTGTTTTGCCTAGCAACATGACAAACTGTTATCCCCTGACTTATTAACAAGCACACACACACACACACACACACACACACACATCCTTTGGCAGTAGAAATTCGTCAAACTTTTCCAGTGTGTGGATGAATTATGTTCATTTATAGTCATGAGTCAATGGGCAACTGACATACCAGGTAACTACCAAGGTGTGTGTTATTTAAAGTTAGCTTTCCTAGAGGGCTGTCCTTACTTTATCATGTGACTTGGTGAATTTTATAGGAGAGTTTTCCCTATTGTCCCACACGATTTCCACAAGGCTGGGACAGTGTCGACAGAAAAAAAAAAAAAACGCTCCTTAACCTCTGTCACATCATTATGATAAAATATGCACACAACTGGCACATTGCAAAAAGCACTTGTTCAATTATCAAAGCTTTGAAAACTATTTAGCCTAGGATGTGCATCACTATGGTACATGGTACATCAGTTTTCCCTATTGTCCCACATGAATATGATTTTTTTTAAGTCACTGATGAGGTGATGCCAATTAATTTTGCAAACAATGACTCTACCCTGCTCCGATTACGGTGTCTGTACTCTTGCTTTGGCCTTGATGCAGGGAAAACTTCAAAATGGATGGAGAGCAGATGAGTAGCTATTAAAGGCCACTTAACAATGCTGATCGAACACTAAACACTTAGTACAATAGAGGGATCATTTACATGTGCAGTCATCTTTTTATAGCACTGACTTGCAGGCAGAAATATTCAATGCTGAATGAAGTGCCTTTGATCATCAACAACAACGAAATTGACTTGTAGTCCAAGCTTGGAATACGCACATCACTTTTATCAGAAAGTTTGAACTGCTGTATTCTATTTCTTTTAAAGTCAATATGATTGGCTGACAACCACACTAGCACTACATCTCGTAACCCTTTGAGAAGCATATTTTGCTATAGCGCACATTTCCCATCAGACACCTGCCCCAGTATTCTTGGGACTAGTCCTCAATGGGTTAACAATAGATTAACAATCTGTTTCTTGACAGATTAAAAGTGATTTTCTACAGCTCCAGAGCACTGAAAGCACCATCCAAAATGAAATCCGACTTCCAGTAACAGCAAAGCAAACTGTGTCACTACAAACGCATGATGCAGATTTGGGCAATTACAGTAGTCTTCGCATAATCGGGTTGTGTCTGGCAGAGCATTACTTATCCGATTAAGCAGGCAGAGTACCTGATTAAGTGGTACCCAACTATGTGGAGATGACTGTACAACTTTCATTTAACCTTCTGCCTTCTGGACCCTAGCCAGGTCTGTGCAAAGTATATGGGGATTTCAAAATCTGACAGGGAGAGGGTTAAGACTTCAATTGGTACGTTTCCAAGAAGTGGGTAACGCTGTCTTGACGGCAACCCAATTTTCATGACTTCTGATCGATCGCGGACCACATACACACAGACAAAAGAAAAGCATGGCGAGACACCAACTGGCCAGCTGGTCCGGCGCAGGCAAAAGATTCGCTACGACATCAAGGGTATATCGGCGAATGGAACTGGATTCTTTACTGTGGTTGGAAATCAGATACATTTACGGCAGCTTTTGTGCAAGTATCTGGCCAAACACCAGAACCAATCTGCAAGTTCAGTGGTGGTTTGATTCTGTTTTGAGCAAAGGCTATACAATGTGATTCCTATATAACTATCATGATTGCTCTTTCTTCTAATATTATCATGAGTCATAGTCTTCACTTCCACTATCAAATGAAGACATTGTACTTTTTAAACCATCTCTTGCTCAACAGACAACCAAAGCACATTGAATTGTTCAGCCAGTCACTGGAGAATGTGGTGGAGCAATTGGTAATATGAGCAGTGTGCATGATGCTTTACAATATGAAGAGCTGATATCATATTGCAACTTGACAAACTGCTCTCAGGAGACTACTGTTTGGGGATGGTGGGAATCATGATATTAGTTACGTTCAGACAGTGATTCTTAACTTCAAGTTAAAAATTCAAAGTGAAGGTCGTAGTTAACTACCGTGTAGACACACTCAATGGAAACTTAAAGTTAACTCAATGATTAAGAACCACTAGATTTGACAATTCCGGAGGTAAATATCGTGTATTGAGATCAGAAGTTTAACACCATTTTCAGTTGAATTTCCAATACAAATGAGTTTCTACTCTAACCACTAAATTTCTTAGGGTTACGCTCTATCCAAGAGGCCCAAGGGGGGGGGGGGGGGGGTCCAACTTCAAGTTAAGCATCATGTGGACACAAAAATCAACCAACTCAAAGGTAAGCGCAACCTCCCCGAAGACCCCCATTCCCTTTCGCTTCCAGGTCAACCTACCGAATGCAGTTTTAATACAGTGTCCCTCAAGCTAGGGTCATTGCAAAACTTGGGGTTTTGTGGTTTAATTATCGAGTGGAACTCTCACTCGTAGTCAAGGGGGCAAAAGCTTATCATCAATTGTAAGTTACAATCAATGATAAGCTTCATCACATGAACATGCATTGTAGTTACGAGGATATGGGCTTATCATTGAAGTTAGCTAAACTTAGTTTGTTAGCTTAGCAAAGTTAAGGATCACCGTCTGAACGTAACTATTATAGACCAACAGTGATTAGTTTGACCTATACACCTCACAACATAAGTTGGAAACAACTGTCGGTATGAAAACTGCATCAAAGCAAATATCTGCATGTGGCTTTAAAAGACCCAAATAAGAATGGCAGTTACGCATAGGCCTACTATAATAGGTACATGACTCCTTTTAAATTATGAAGTTTATCGGACATGGCTCCTGCAAATATCACAGTTTTTACATAAAAATGGAATTATTCCAAAGTTTGATCATCTGTAAGTTGGCAAAAGCTCGCATTGACAGTTTGATCACAACTGAGACCCGTGTATACGACCCATAAATAAAATCAACGGTTCAAACAATGTTACAACTTCCATCACAGTCACACATGCCTCCATGCACACCTCCGGGGGAAACTAAGACACTTCTGTTTGGGGTCAAGTTCGGAGCAGACACTTGCCTGTTCCTGATATTGGATACATGCAGAATTGCTTGATCCAGGCCCCGTGGAGGTGAGAAAAAAAAAAGAGAAAGAAAGATGCTATTGCTTTGACTTTGAGCCTAGCAAATGAGGGGTCCTTTAAGTCATGAATGCTATTCAGCAGATTTTTTTACAACACCAGATGAAAACTCACGCCTTGTGGAACGAAAAAACAAAAATCAAAACACTCGCAAATAATGGTTACTTTATATCAACATACTGAATACATCATTACCTAGGTACTCACAAAACACAACTGTCAAAGTGTAGGGGCTAAATAATCACTATCTCTGAATTTAAGCAGCTCAGGTGTGATGCTTGAATTAATCATGCTGAACAGATGAGGACAGACTGTTAATGTTGCTCGAGGCAATCTGCTAAAAGGTCGGAGTGTTTTTTACTCACTAACAATCAAGCATGCCATATGGCCAAACTTTTAAGCCACTCCGAGTAAACAAGCTGTTTCACAGTTCTATCTACTGTTCATGACATGCTACAGGGGGAGCAGGGTCTCTCTGCCCTCCCCCTTCCCAATAGATGAAATGAAATCTGAAGAAAATCATAAAAGGTTGACCTCCAAGCCTTTTTCACCTGGGTATCCCATTTCCTCTCTGAGTATCAACGGGGAACTGCTTCACGTTTCCATGGTAACTATCAGAGGAAACAGGACTTCCTGACTGGACTACAGCATAATGAATCATGTGTCCAACAAGTCCAAGATTCTCTTTGTCTGTCCCCAAAGTCAACAAGCAGAAAGGTCTCTTGAGGCAGTCGGCAATGGCCTGCACTCATTTCACCTTTTGTCCGCAAAGATATCTGTGCCTGTACTGATATAAAGCTCAGCAGTAAGGTCATGTATCAGGGCTACACAAAATTCATCAAGGAGGAATAATGAACGGACATCTGAGGAATAAGCAGGATCGCAAAAATGAGCTTATCAAAGTACTTCACTTCTTGGCTAGAGCTTTAATCAAGGTGTTGGCTTATGTAAGCTGAACAATCAACCACAAAGATCATATGGTTTGAAAGTTCAAAATACAATTTAGCACTTAGCAGACATTTACAAAATTTGGCATAGCCAGAAGCGGATCTAGGGGGGGGGGGGGGGGGTTTGCAACCCCCCCTCCCCCCCAAAAAAAAAAAAAAAAAAACATCCGGGGACCATCATGGGGGGGGGGGGGGGGGTTAATTTGGCAATGACCTCTATACCAAAAATAGTGGTGTTTTAGATGCAAGAAAACGCCATTTTCACACACAGATTTTCAAAAATTCTCCCTACAATACAATACTTACATTTTACCACATATCTACCATGCTGATTTGCCATGTATACTATATGTAATACGAACATTTTGTGACAACTTTCTTTTACATGGTTTCCAAATTCTATGAGTTTATACATGCAGAGAATAAAAATTACAGGAGTCCTTTCCATAATGAAACTTATAAAACATTACAATAGTAATAAGAGAGAGTGGGGAACATTGACATCATGAGTGGCTAATAATTTTTAGAATGATTTTCTGATCAACAAAAACTTTTATCAAACAAAAACTTTTATCAAGCAAAATAAAGGTTCTATCAATTAAACCATAATATAAGCCACCAACATCCAAAATATACAAGATAGAGCAATTCAAACAGCATTATTGCCTACTGACACAGACTTTTATTTGTTCATTTCTATTGATTTTAAATCAAATACCAACAGATTAAAAAATGTCTAAATGCTTTTCTACTCTTTGCCACTAAGAAGGAAAATGTTAATTCATTTAAGCAATAACCATCTTTTCTTCCTAGAGTGAAACACATTTTGTATTCATCACCCGATATCAAAGACACTTCTTCAGAATTCTGTAAAAACCATGTACGTTTTATTCAATCTAAACCCTGCAACAGTGCTGTGGGATATATTTTAATCATAAATTTCAGATGTAAAGGATCCCATTTAACAGATTTCAAACACACACACACACACACACACACACACACACACACACACACACACACAAAGAAAAATGCTTTGAACCTCTTGTATCCTCTTTGGGTAATACAGAACTAACAATATGCTACATCTCACACAAACACGTGATAATTCCAATCTCACTACAAGCCCCTTGCAGAAAGGGGGAAAAAGTAACAAGTTTGTAAACCTGTTTAGAGTTCAACAAATATCACTGCCTAATATACTGAGCTAAATTTGTGAGTTTTGATAGCATACTTAATATTATGTTTCTCAAACTGTAAAGCACGAAATTTTCGCTGCATGTAATTTCCGCAAATTGGAGCCAGCCGCCTTTTTCGCGGCATAAAATTTTTGCGAATTGCCACTAGCATTCAATGCATAGTGTAGACAAGAACATCTGTGTGCATTTTGATTTCAAGAATCTCGGGCCCTCACGAAATTCGTGAAATTAACATGCACGTTAAAATTTCTGGTTTTACAGTATCACATATTTCTACAGTACAGTTTGGCTTATCATAGTTCAAAGGTGTTTGCAGCTTTGTTTCACCGGATTCTTGGTGCACATCTGTCATCTACAAAGTTCAACCTCTCAAAAGGATGTACAGTCAAGTACCCTCATATCCCTTGCATGTTTGAAGTTGTGCATTGATGGCTGCGTGTTTGATTGGTCTAGGTCTAGAATTTACAGTCTGATAAGGAGCATTTGAAGAGTCCAACACCAGATTGGATACATGTTTCACAAGCACAATAAATATACAAAACAAGATATTTACACTGTCTTAGGATGGACTTTATATATATTTAATACTGACAAAGAGCCAATGTTTTGCTTTTTTTCTCGTTATCAGTGACAGGAAAGGCATAACTACATGAAAACAAAAAAGTACATCTCATATTATACAGTAATAACACACAGAGACACACAGACATACATGTACACACAATGTTTCTATATATATATATGTACAAAGGAGTGATGAAGTCATTCTGTGGTCAGTAATTTTCCACATGATGGTTTATTATTGGCTGAAATGTGACCGTATGATCACATGGACTGACTTAACATTTCTGCTTTTTGCTGTTGCTATTGTTTTGTTTCAAGACAGTTTTCAAGGAAATGACATAGAAAAAAATTACATGATTTGTAATTTTTTTACAGAGTACAATGATATGGTACATGCTGACTCGTCATTTCTGTAGCAACATGTGGCAGGTTGAATTGTTAAACTTTAATGATTGTTGGACTTTATTTAGCATTAAGATTAGTGATATTTTGGTAAGATTTTAGCTCCTTTTATGCGCAAAATTTAGATCATTCTTAAAGTAAAACTTTTAATTAGTAGAACATTCACATTTAAGCCCATTGTCACCAAAATTTTGTAAAGGATACAGACACCATTTCAATTTAAAGTCACTTGAAAAGCATCAACAAAGACTGTAGTGTAGTACACATGCATTCATGTGATACCTTGGTACAGAGGTGTGTTTTAAAACAGAAGGTAATATCATATCAGTTCTCATAGGCTCTCATCCTACACACACCCAAACAATCAAGTCAAGATCGTGCCCTTGAAATAAAGGAAGTCAGACAGTTGGCGAGGTTTGCATCATATCACATCAGCTGACAATTTTGGGGGGTTTTTCCGCTGGTTGCTAGTGCGCAAGCCCGATCATGCAAGCCGTACAAAGCATCAAAATCCCTGCAGTGGTTCAAACTGGCATAACTCTGTCTACATAATGCATAATTTCACACAAATTCAACATACCGATATACTTTCTATTTGCATAGAAACTTTAGTGTATACCAACATATTCAATGCTAGTTTTACAGTAGCTAGGATAAAATTGTCTAGATTGAACACTTGAACTGTTACAGATTTCCATCACGATCACTTTATGATGGCTAATGATTTGACGACATTATGCAGACTTGGTGCAGTCTTGAGTTATAACGCTGATATTTTGTCACATTTTTGCCCTTGGTTCTAGTTTTCTGGATGCTGACTTGACCATGACTTGACCATGATCTGACCATGACACGACTATGACTGATTTTGATACTCACAAACCTATTGAAAGTAAAACACTTTGCAATGCTGTCGTGTTGACCCTCAAAACTAGGGAGTGTACAATATCAAGGAATATATGCCATAGTGTTGATAACCCTTCTGCTCATATAGAATTAACAACAACAGAAGCTATGTAGGTCTCAAATAGTTACAATAAAGTAAATTATGCTCTGTAGATACGTGATAATCAGACCAAATTGACACAAAACACAAACAGTCAGTATTAAATGGTTTCATATGTTTCCTCAATCTTCCAAATATATACACAACCTCAAACTTGAGTACGCATATGAAGAAAAATGCTCCCATACATATTTGTATGGTAGCAAAAAATTTAACAACGATCAGAACTGTCGTACCACGGTAGCTCTTATTGTGCATTTTAGTCTCTCGCATATTTGAAATATGACTAATATAATGATAGTATACTGCCTAATTAGTCATTAGGTGCTGAAATGAAGTACTTTCAACAAGCTCAGTGCCTGGTTTTGTCTATTATCTACATATTGGTATTTTGTGGTTGTCTATGTGACAACATAATGGTACTCTGGGTTCTGGAAGCTACCGGTTATGGCCAGCACTACCGAGCATCCACAAACTTGCGTGGCCAGTGTGTGTATACACTTGCGCTTGATGCAAGCAATGGCACATTGCATCCTTTGATCAGATCTTTATTACTTTAAATATCTTATACTTGGAAAATGGCATTATAACGGCATTATTAATACAAAAGTGATCATGAGTTGTATTCTACCAATATCTTCACTTGGAATCTTAATCAAGGTGGACCACTAAAGAGATACAGATAGTGTTATGATGCTCTTAAAGACAATATCACTTTAAAAAGTTATCCATTTTATTCTGTACTAGTGTGTACATTTCCTGTCAATGACCTATTAAATGTGGTACATCATAGCAATCTTTCAATATTGTATCAAAGGTGTTGGATTTTTTTTTCTTCAAGTATCATTACATTTTTTTCTTCAATACCAACAAAATGATACACACAAGTTGAATATCAACTTTATTTCCCAATGATTTTATAAAGAAGTCTTTCTGTTTTGTCTCTACAAATACATACCACATCAGCAGCTTACTGCAGGCTGCGCCTCGAGCGTGTGCTCAGTGTGCATATGCACACCCCAAATACACAAAGCTTGAACTCTCACGTTTGTTGGCCTTGTATGCCCATTGATAATCCTTAAAAAAAAAAAGAATTAAAAAGCATCTGAGATCCACACAGTTACAGAATCACTACCAAAATTTAATCATCTGTTCCTTGTGTCATTATCAATTTTTCCTGTAAGTTTCATCCAAATTCGTTCCCAATTTCTGAGTTACTTTGCAAACAGACAAACAAACAGTAATGCGGGCAATAACAAAACCTCCTTGGCAGAGGTAGATATGAAAAGAGCAGCCTCATGATAAAGCCTTGTCATGATTCTGAAATTCAAGAAACTTAATGACTCAGAGTAAAAGGAATAACAAGTATTTCCCATATATTGTGACATACTTTCATTCTTCTGTAGGTTTTTGGAAGTTAATGCTGTTGTACTGCATCATGAAATGTTGTTCGGCCGGGAGGATTTTATGCTGCTCACACACAAACACCAAGTAAACTGCTGACAGAAAATAGCAGATATCACACAAGTTGCAGAAAGAATGTCGCGTCAAGATAATCTGACAAAAACAAGGTGGTGACGCAGTCTCCAGGGAGGAAACGGCACAAATTTTGCCTCACATGTAATGTGGAAAACTGGTACATCTGAATGTGACATCTCTCTGCATGGCTACCCTGACATACAAGACTGCGTCATGCAACATAATCTATTGCTATTCCTGGCAAACTGCTGTCGCTGTCAGTACGTCACTTCTACCAATAAAATGTCGAAAGCATCATGGTATGTACTTGGCACAGTCCCTAGAGATGCCTCTGAAATTGCTAGTGTAAATCACCACTTCAGAAAGGAGTCAACCTGTTGCCCAAATATCAAATGATACAAACAAAACACCCGCACATAAATACGTGTGCACACACACACACACACACACACACACACACACACACACACAAACATTTTCAACTAAACAGGTGACATCAACATCTTATCGCAAGTTCCTTGGTACAAGTATCTCATGACAAAAGCATTTCTAGCTTAACTATCACAAATGTGAAACGTTCTTTCACTTTCCTATATTTAATTCTGTGTCTGAAACTATGAACTAAGTGCCTGAAATTATTAAAAAAGAACAAAAATTCTGCCAAGTTTTTCTTTATGATGGGCAAATCCAATAAAAAGGTAAATTCCAGAAATAGGCACGACTTTAGTTTAATCCACAAATATTCCAGACATAAATGAAAAACCAGAATTGCTCTCACATTTCTTTGAAAAGTTGCATACTTGCCACATTTTCCAGATCTGAAACTTGTGCAAAAAAAAAGTGTAAATCTCTCCTCATACTTCAACATCAAAACAATAAATTCCATGGAACATAGCCCTGTCTGCAAGATTGATCAATACATTGGATGATATGAGTTGCTCACTGGCGCATTGCATAGTCCCATGCACAATTATGTGTGTTGGTTAAATGATTCACTGGGTCAGACAGACCATGATTTGGTTGTGCTTGCATAACGTATACCAAAGGTAAGCTGCGCCCTGAGTTTACTTCTTTATTTTTGTTATAAGTACTGTAAAAGTGGTCATTTTCATGCGACTAATTTTTCGCGCTTGGCCGGGTAATAGAGTTTCGCGTGTTTTTATTTACGCGGAATCAAGATGCCAAGTACAGGTACATATGGCAAGCAAAAACATTCGCGCGCTTTTATTTTCGCGCTAGTGTCTGGTTGTCCGAAATGCGCGAAATTTTCAACACCGCGAAAATTTCCACTTTTACAGTAGTGCAAACTCATCGTGGACAAATTGGATAGGCCTACTGTACATGCATGTTATCACAGAGGAAAACGAAAGTGGAAAAACATGGTGATATAACGGTCCAGACCTTGACATGTTGTATACAAAAGGAAGGAAGAAATAACTGAAAGTGCTCCGTGTGAAAAAAAAAGAAGAGATCAAGAAGACAGAAGTGTGGAGGTTGTTACAAATTTATGTACAAACGACAACAGATGTTGAGTGCCGGAGGATTAGATGCATCGTAATACAACGGCACATTTTCTTGAAGGGCTTTACAACAATCACAGCTGATGGTAATTGCAGTTACCATGGCAACAGAAAGACAAAAGAGAGAAAAGAGAGAGAACTGACAGCAGTTGCTACGATAATTGCAATTATTTCAACTTCCAAGAATTGCTATTATATCTGTGAACTACAAGGCCAAAGGGTATACATGTTCTGTTATGAATAACGTAATGAATTTTATAGCCCATCATTAGGTGTATTCCATGGAAGGGAGGGGGGTTAATAAGTCTTTTATATCATTTCATCAAGTCAAAGTGGCATCATTTCCTGTGATAACAAATCATTACAATGAAAAATGTACACAACAATTAATGTACATATCAAAACAAACAATAGTTTACTGTACATATTGGGCATAATTTCCGCACAATACAAAATGCACAATGGCATTGATTATCTATTTATTGTATACAATAACAATTCATGTACATATCAAAACAAACAAAAGCCAAATACATACTGGGTGTAATTGCCACACAATATCAAATACTAAATGGCATTGATTATTTATGAATTATCAGAACTAAATCATGTCATCTCTGAAAATAAAGGGGATCTAGGCAATAGTTTTTACGAATGTAATTTCAGCATCTTATTCCTCTCTACTAGCCATTTGAAGAATTCAAAGAGGTGAAATTATTTTGTAATTGTATACATGTCATCACTACATCAAGAAAATCATCGTGAGGTATGAACTGATTGTGCTTGCAGCATTTTGAATTATTGAGACAGGTTCATACTCGTAAAGAGGGATTTTTACACTGGCTGATTCCATCATGTCATTAGATGGTAACCTGTTTGCACAGAATATGTGTTATTTCAATAGTGATAGTCCAGAAGGGGCAATAAAAAATACAAATATCACTGAAGGTGATATACTCCTGCCTGATAATGTGCTGTTACCATAGCAGTGCACTTCCAGTGCTCCTGAAATTTGATGTGTCCTGGGCTGGACAACTTTGCAACGAGTTATCAATTTTCTTCTGAATTGCTGAAAAAAATGGAGAAGTTCAATCTGCAAGCCTTAATCTACCTGATTTGGGGATCAAAATGTGCTGCTACTACACAGCAATGCACTTTCCGCTACTACTGTTGAAATATGTGTCTTGCACATCCACATATCATTGGGGATATGTGTGCCAAATTTCGAGTCAAATCACTCAAAAACTGAAAAAGTACTTCCACAAAATCCGCAACAGACTGACTGCCTGATTGATTGATCACACGCTCATTGTAGCCCCTTCAAACTTCATTGGGCAGGAAGACAAAATTTCTTGCCCAAATGAGCATTCGAAGCAATTAAACCAATTGAAGAATAGTCCAGAGTATACTCGGGCAAGTGTCTGATGGGGAAATGGGTGTTAAAGCAAAGTCAGCTCATCTTCGATGGGTTAATTACCCCATCTTGCAGGCTTTTACTCAACAAGTGACCCATTAATATTACTTGCCCAACTCTGTGCTTCAACTGCCCTGGGCAAATGGGCTAGTGGGTTAGTAGCACCCTGAGAGGGTAAGTCCCATCAAGTTCTGGGGGAATATGGTTGTAGGAATTATCATTCTGTCATCATTAAATGTGACAACTCTGAATTTCAATGTATATTTCATATTCATGGAGAAATAGATGAGATGGAACTGGCTAAATTCATAGATCAAATATGCATAACATCAATTTCTTTTCACTTTCTTTAAATGTCAGTTTGAAACAGAAACATCACTCTACAATATCTTGCTGAAAATATGAGCCATATTAAGTTTGGGTATTGAGAGTCTTATAATCCTTCAACCAAAATATACATTTTATTATGCATGAATGGCCAAAATAGGGTTCAAATGATGGAAAACTGCTTATTTTCTTGTATGAATACTAACAATGAATGATGAAAACTGTAATGAAATAATACAATTTTCATGAAACCACATTTTAAATGTGATTTCTTGGACTTAATGGGTAATTAGCACAAGGCCTCACAGCTTTCAAAGTAAAATGAACTACAGCCTGTAAGTCCATGTGATACAACTCAAAGATTAGTGCTTCAGACTTTATTGTTCCATCCTGACCACTACCTTTAATTTGTGACTAGTATCAGACACCTCAAGGTCCACTAGAGATCACTGGTGCATGAGTCCTGTACAAAATATATGAGGTCTGCAGTTAAAATCTTGTCGGGGAACAGGTTAAAAGATCAAATGGTTTGATATTTGGATACTCTCAAGCACTTCTATTTGATAGTGAGTCATGCCACCACCACTCCAAATAAGTTTTGTATTTAAAAATGACTACCAGTCATGACTGGTATTTTAGATTTTTTGGGACTACTCTACAACAAATTCTTAAAGTGGTTGCTCTGTGAAATAAACCTGTGGAAGAGAGACATTCATTATATCAGTTTTATCATGATTTAAGTACACTTTTCATGCTTCTTTATATTTATATCTAATTGATCCAGGTTGAGAATAAAGTTTAATAATTGACTCCTTGGAAAAAATAAAATGAGAGACTGTTTAAAAAAAAAAAAAGTAGGAACTTGATTCTACAAAATTCATACTGAGACATAATATAATGTAGGTAAATAATGATTCAATCAAAACGGCATGAATCAATGTTTATACATGGTGTAATTTAGGAGTTACACATGTCACTCATTGTGATGTCTACCAAGCAAATATATGCTCAGAATCAACATACCACTTTCCAACTGCTTTCGCCGTTCGCATGCCCGCCGCGACATTGCGATATATATTCCAAAAGAGTTGGCTGGGATTCCACAGAAAACACTGCACCTGGTCAGAACGCTACCGCTATGCACCCGTAGCACCACTGGCTCTGTTTGCAGTGACTTCTGGTCTCTCTCGGCAAACCAAAAGGGGAAGTCAGCGGATCATCAGGATTTGCATACAAAGATAACCTGGGCAAACTTTCCCAAAGAAAAAAACACACACCAGCTGTGCAGTAATCATAAAATGATGAGATATTAACGGATGTGCTTTGCCAGCAGTTAGCAACACCTGAGAAGAACATTTGTACCCCAATGGTGTAAATACGATAATACAGTTCTGTCAACACAAAAGCGGAATAACTCTCACAATTCTGTTAATAAAATACTGTCAAATGCATTGTACAGTGCCACGTCCTTGCTGGGTCACCATGGAAGCCTTGTAACTTGAGCAAGATCAAAGTCATACATGTTCCTGATGTAATTTCCTTTCCCTATTGGCAAAACAGATAAACAACACCCAAGTTGGTAGATTTACACACATGGCAAGAGCATTACGACACACACCAGCTTTTTCTTCGAAATAGCACATTCTCCCAAATCTGCACAATAAGATTTTTTTTTTATTTGTTATCACATTCAGACAAATTCACAAATGAAGATCACAGAAACTGAATTTGTCAACCAAGAAAATAGTTCTAATATCCCACATTGCATCATACAGTTCAAATAAAGGAAAAAAGTCTACAAAAGACGCATATGATTAGTAAATATTAAAAAAAAATCCTTATGCTTCAAAACTTCGTGAAATCGAGTATGAACTAGTCTGTATCAGCATAGAGTACATCAGTATGCTAAGTGGATCAATCAAGCAGTCAGTTCAACAAAGCAAAACACATTAATAATCACATTCTAACATGTGTATCTCAACAAAACAGATTTATACCAAGCCTCACTCTACTACCACGACTGATTTTCTTTCCATTCCAGACCAAAAATAAGAGGGATGGAAATAAGGAAAGCCACACAAAACTTTTTACGTCATGGGAATACATCACTTACTGTATATGTTATAGGGAAGATACCTCAGAGCACACACAGATGTGTGTATGAGATTTCAACAGACAAGAATGCATGAAGTTAAAAAAAAGAGAGAGATAGAGAAAGTGCACAGACCATTTTGCTTCCTTTTTCTTTCTCTCTCTCTTCCTGTAAGGACTACAATATATTTCTGATCTTACTTGGCAGCCAACAGGAACATTTCAACTTGCCTTTGATACAGCCTAGAGTAATTTGGAGGCTTATAATTAAAAAAAACCAACAACTAATATTCACACTTCAACTAAAAATGGAAAGAAACTGCTTAGAATACACTTGCACTCTCCAATTTCAGTTCAGCAAATTATATCACAATGACTTTATAAAATACAATCAACAATTGTAACTGCAGCTGATGATCTGTGATAAAACTCACATCTCAGCTCAGCATTGCACTTCTAGTTTATTAAAAAAAAGTTTAGAAATCCAACAATCCCAATGTGACAAGTCAAACAATGTCATTCATAAGAATTCTAGTATCAAAAACAAACGGATATTCAATGCATCGTCGTGTTAGAATTTAACCAGTCAGGCACCAATGGCCATTTCAGGAATTGTAACAGAAGAGCTAACTTGGAAGACATCGAACAGAAGGCCAAAACTTGAGAAGATTACTTTGCCAGCTGACGGAGCCAGAGCCCCACAGCCCAAAACAGCAATCGGCGAAGCTTTCACGACGTTCAAGCTATCCTCGCTGCAGCCAACCAGGAGTCAAAGTCCTGCGACTAGCCCCTGCTAATTGATTGATCTCCACCGACACTTCCTGGCCAGGGTTAAATCTCCCTCGGCTGAGTGTCTCACTTCTAACCAGAAGCAGTGCTTGCCAGCACCAGGAACGTTTCTCCTTGGCTCAGCTCCAGGAGCTACTAGAGATAAATGTCACTCCTTGATCTATTTTTCGAGCTGACTTTGATAAATAGAGTATAAAAAAGACACTTATTTATTATGATAGATGCAAAAATATTGCATGTCTTCATAAATCAGCGATATTGGTCCTGAGTTCACACATAGATTGGATCAGATCTAGATGAGATAACTGTCTCATTGCATCCCAAGTATCCTACTGGCCAGCATGCAAAAATTTTTGCAAGTTTCAAAAGAGAGCAAATTGCAAAATACTTTTTTAGCATATTGTTGAAGAGTTGCAATAACTCAATGGTAATGATACAATATTAACTATGATTGTATCAATGGCATGTTAAAAAAAAGGGGGTAAGGAATTGCAGTGTTATTATCAACAAAACTATATGTTCTAAAACTTTTTTGTACAGTCAGACAACGGGCTCCTGTAAAACCCAAAACATTCACGGCATAAACTGTCACAAATTGGAGCTGGCGGCCTTTTTGCAGCATGAAACTTTCATGAATTGCCACTGGCATTCAATGCATTGCATAACAAAAAACAACAACAACAGCAACTTTGTAAGCATTTTACTTGCCTGAATCTTGGCTCCTCATGAAATTTGTGAAACGTTTCATACATACAAATGTAGTATGCAAAAGTTTCTGGTTTTACAGTAGTTTCATACATACAAATGTAGTATGCAAAAGTTTCTGGTTTTACAGTAGTTGTGAGGTAGTAGCATCACTGCTTTGAATCTTATTCAATTCAATTCAATTCAATTCAATTCGATAGTTTATTTATTTCCATCATCACAAAGAAAAGAAAAGAAAAAGTTGACATAATCCAAAGTGATACAATTTTTTTTCATTTCTCTTACACTCGTCTGATAAAGGATTTTTTCAATACAATATAAAGTATATTATACACGATTGTGATGATGGAAATCTTATTTGAACACTGTGGTAGTGACCCATATTTTGGTGTTATCACAATACAACAGTACATGTACTTCATGTTTTATTTCCAACTTTAATGAAATTTCTACCTTCAATTGGTTTGTTTTTACTCAATTTCTTTAAGTCGCTTGAATATGGAGCACATGGCATTTCAATTTAGAAGAATGTCTCTTTGGCTAGGTCCCAGGGGTCAATGCCAACTCAGAAACACCCTCTGAAACCTGTAACTCCCCTCCCCCTGGGGGAAAAAACAGATAGTTTTGTGCATTACAACAGTGATGTTAAATGTTTCCACACTCTATTATACTGTGTTGAAGTTGTCACTTTTTTTTAGAAAGACATGCTCACATGTATTCAGCAGCATGTGTGTGTGTATGAAGGCTTCACAAACATGAGCAATTGGTGGGAATTATAGATTCTATTTAAGTTACGTGTAAAAGAAGTATACATCCGGAAAGACAGAGGACTTTTTCATGAGAAGTACCAAGCCTGGTGCACCCATAATAAATGCATAAGCTTGAATTTGACAGTTTGCTGGAACAGATACACAGGTACCATAGAGGCTTTGCTGGCCAGTTTACTACACTGTAGTCATGCTAAACTTGATTATAATGCTTTTCAGCTGTGTGAAAACTACTTTCCACTGCCAAGCTACTCAGATACAATGTGGGTTTTAACATTCAAGTCTTTCTGATGTCATTTTTCGGAACTTCAGCACTATTCACAGATTTTCCTTTGGTCTACCACAACGTTCAAAACATCACCTTGGTACATATTACAAGCACTCTGTCTCATGTTCGAACATGGGTACAATCATCTCTCACAAACATTGATCAGTATCTTGGCAGTAGAACAGCTGTAATATACATCAGTGACTGCAGCTGTTTGGCGGTTTGGGTCTTCAAGTCAGTAACCCATCAAAACAACTCGAGATCCCGCTTGCAAAGTCAGACTTCAATGATTACTGATCGTAGTTGAGAATACAAACTATTATTGACGGTGTGCTAAAAGCAATGTGTGGGAGAAATAACAGAGAGAAGCTACCAGAATTGTATTACAATGTGTAAAACTACACTCCTACCAGATCAACACTGCATGAATTTATACTGCAAAGGGTGTAGAGGTCTGTTCTCATATCGAGGGCAACTCTGGAAACACAGTGACACAGACAAACAATTCTCGGGACTGGGCGCTCTTTCGTTTGCACTCCAAACCTTGGCCAGGCGCCAATTACGATGAATCAATGACAAGCTGACGGTAGGTGGATTGAGGGCAGGAAAGAGAAAGCAAGAGAGACTGCAATATCAGGATTTAGTGAGGGCATCCTCTCAGGTTGCACCGCCTTTGGAGAAGAAATATCATTCCTAAGACGAACAGATTATGGCAGGGGAAAAAAAAAATTGTGACCTCCAAGCTCACAACCTGCAAATACACATGTAGTTGCAGATTAGCATTCTCTGTAATGGACCACAATGTCGTTTAGGTTGACGGAGTCAAATTTTTAAAGTTCATCCTAACTGGGAGAGTAATCATTTCTCTACCTACTGTCAAAATTTGTTGACTTAAAACAATACCGAAAGCAAGATATTAGCAGTTTTTTCTCGACAGTATTATTATTTTTTTTTTTTTTGACAGGCACAGCCCTTACTGGGAAATAAAATATATGTTTTCTTTTTCTGCACAGCATGCCCAATACTAATATTTATATCCTCTTTTCTCCCTTCTGAAACCGCACACCTTGTAACTCTCCCTTATTTCAACCATTTTTTAATGGGTTAGGATGGTCTACCGTTAACAAATTACATTTTATAACATTTTATTTTAAAGCTTTCATAGAGTTTACTCTTTTAAACAATATTGGGAAGTTGAAAATCATTTTAGTATACTTTGTGTGGGTTTAGAGCTTGGTGGGCACAATTATACTTGTTACAGAATGCACAGCAGATATGGCTTACACATTTAAAAATCAGCTGATCAATAAATAAATATAAACATAATGATATTGCATAAATATGGTTCAAACCCATGGAGAAATTAGAGGAAATAAATGCAATAAACGCAATATCAGCATTTGAGAAAAAGGGTGGCCTAATATTAATCAAAGCAATTGAGCAGTGCTTTCCAGGTTCCCCACCCCTGGAGTTCAGTCATGGTGGTGCCCTACTACTGTAAAAGTGGAAATTTTTGCGCATTTCGCGCAACCAAAAACTAGCGCGAAAAAAAAAGCACGTGAATATTTTTGCTTGCCATATGTGCCTGTGCAGATGTCTTGATTCCGCGGAATTAAAATTTAAAGAATTTCGAAACACTCGAAACTCTTCCGACCTGGCCAAGCGCGAAAAATTAGTCACGCAAAAATATGCACTTTTACAGTAGTTCTTCTATTGTCGTAACTCGTATAATATCGAGGAGTTTAAGAACCAGGCCAGGTCTAGAATACTGTAAAACATGATATATTCGCGGCACAAAATTTCCACGAATTGGAGCCGACGGCCTTTTTCGTGGCAAGAAATTTTCGCGAATTGCCTCTTGCGTTCAATGCATATAGTGTAGATAAGAAATTTTGCGTGCATTTTAATTTCGTGAATCTTGGCGCTCGCGAAATTCGCAAAATTAAAATGCACGCGAACATTTCTCGTTTTACAGTAGATGTTAACTGGCAGGCTGCATTGATGATTTCAGAAAACAATTTAAACAACGCAAAAGCGCAGGCTCCACTTTGTTTGTGTGTGGTATATTACTTAGGTGTCTGTGACACACTGTACCTCCTTGACCTAGCTCACTGTTTAAAAATGAGTGTTAGGCCTACTGTCAATTATACTGTAGGCCCTAAGTAGTGTGTAGTGTCAACTGCTGTTATAGCTTGTTGTTAGGACGTAGAATACTCTAAACGACTGTCTTAACATTTCTTACCAGACATGCGGTGTCAAAAAATATCGATGTCCTCTGCGAAGATTCCCTCGGATGGCTGTTTTTGGTTCTTTTCCCGGGTTCTTTTCCGCAGATGCGTTAAGAAAACACAGTCAATACTATCCGTTCATCCGTCACTGTTCGAGAAACAGTTCAGCGGAAAACAAGCGCACTTGTGCAGGATCCGGTTCTAGGGTCGCGGGCTCAGCCGAAGCTAAGGCGTTCGAAACAGTCAGCAATCGGCTCGCGAGCGCGATGGGATTCCCTTCCAAGTCTTCGCATTTCAAGCACTCATCTAAACCTTTCTACGACCTTACATCGATAGAACACACATCAAATACCAATATGAATCTGCCCACCAGCACAGGATATACTTGTAGATTACTCTTCTTGTTAACTATATACATAACTTGACAGGGATCATGGACGTCCTTTGTTTCGAGATAATTGAGCAGACGAAGCATACGACATCGTGTTGCCATCACTCAGCGTGTTACGGACTTTGAAACGAATTTGCAGCGTAGCTGGCGCGCTTCACTAATTGGGCATCAGATCGAATCTTCCAAGCGATCGGGCGTTTCGGCGTATTTTAAAGCTCCCATTCTGAATGCAATATTCACACACCCTGCAAAAATTAGTCTAGAATGCTCTTTCCGACTACGTAACTTTTCATGTTTTACTTCAAACATCAAACCCTCACTATTTTCCCCTATTACTGTGGATTTTCGGGGTCGATTGGAGCAGCCAGTGTTTGCCCAGATCGTGAGAAAAAAGAGCCTGATTACATATGAAATATTCCTCCAACAGTGTTCATGACTACCACAATTTTTTACAATATTCTGGAAAATGTGCATACCATTGTCTCCCTAAATGAAAGCTGAAATCGAGATCCTTGATACATTCTGTAAACATAAGGTCATACTTTCATTCAGTGTGAATATACGAGTGAGGATGGTGTAGGGACGTTGTAGATGGCAATCAATTTACATCAATATGTAACAGTTAATATGTAAAGTTGATGCCTTAATTGATTTAGAATAATTAGGTTTGATAGAACTGTCTGGTTGCTGACCTAATATGAAAGGATTATTAAATATTCCAGAGATGAGTCATGGAATCTCTAAAATCTCCATCACAGTAAGTAACTCTGGCATTATACATGTATATTATATATAACCATATAATGGAGAAAGTGAAGAGAGATATAAAAGTGAGGGGATGGTGTAAGGATGAAAAATATAAAGAGAGCTCTAGAGAACAAAAATGAAATAAAAAGATCTGATAATTCTAGAAAGTTGCAAATTTGTTTACTGGAAGAGTGCAAAAGGAACAAGTCACCTATGGGGTTACAAACATTCTAGTAATTATATGGCACAGGCTGTATTATCGTCACTTGTTGTTGATGTTGACATTGTTGTTATGTTGACGTTGTTGTTGTTGTCGTCGTCGTCGTCGTCGTCATCGTCGTCGTCGTCGTCGTCGTCGTTGTTGTTGTTGTGAAGGAAGGTGTGAGTGAAATCCACTGCAGCTAGGACACAAAACTGCATGTGTGATCTAGCTGGCTATATTATATGTCTTGACATAATATTATACACACAATAACAGTGCATATCAAAAAAAAAAAGAAAAAGAAAAGGTAATCCAACTTTGGAGGGCTACTATTTCATAATTGTCAGCTATGGAGAGCGCAATGTTGGTTGCGGGGAAAGGGGAACTCTTCCTCTTTCCATCGATACCTAATTATGTTGACAAACATCATGCATGACTGAGCACACAAACTTTAAAGGCAACAATGACAAAATGCACTTTTTCCAAGTTTGTGTGTTACTGTGAAGGAACAATGTATGTCTCACTGCGTGGATGAGATCTGTCTGTGCCTGTGTTTATCACAATACAGCCTGTAATTACTAACTTTGCACACAAGTGCAGACATAGCAAATTGTCTGTCATGTTGGCTTGACTGCCAACAACACAACAATCAATGTGAATGCTAATTCCAAGGTATTACCACACACCAAGACTGCTTGTGGCAGTTTTCTTCCTTTTTTTTTCACTCACAATCAGTTTCTCCACCTTAGCAGGGCGATTACCCCCGAGGGCAACTACCCCACCCCCCCCCACCCCCCTCCGACTAATTACTGGTTAGTAATAAGGTTAGAGTAAAGATTAGGGTTAGGGTTAGGTTTGGGGTTAGAGTTTGGGTTAGGGTTAGGATTAGGGTTAGGGTCAGGGGAAGGGTCTGGGGTAATTGCCCGGGGGGGGGGGGGGGGGGGGGGGGGGGGAATTTTAGCCCTAGACCCTTCTCCACTAATCTCTATTCCCATAAATCTAGGAATGAGATGCCATGAGACTAAACCTTGCCTATCACCACTACCTTATGGTCTTTAAAGGGGAAGGCTAGTAACTGATCAGTGGGAATCAGTGGAAATGCTGGGAGATGATTGTTCCAATCCTTATGGGATTCATTCAAGAGTTCATTGTATATCTATTGTTGTGTGAAAATGATTTGCTTCAGAATGGTCTCATATTCAAGTAATGTGCAGTTTAATGCTTCCAGGTTAGCGTCCCTGGTCAGTGACGGAGCATTAATCTGCACAGTACTTGAATATGAGACCGTTCTGAAGCAAATCATTTTCACACAACAATAGATATACAATGAACTCTTGAATGAATCCCATAAGGATTGGAACAATCATCTCCCAGCATTTCCACTGATTCCCACTGATCAGTTACTAGCCTTCCCCTTTAAAGTATGTTCATTTTTTTTCTCCTGAATAAAATCAGGGGTTAACCCATTGAGGACAGACTGATTTTGCTACAACACGCATTTCCCATACACACCTGCCCGAGTATACTCGGGACTCGTCCTCAACGGGTTAAGAACTTTTACACAGTTGTGCATATCTCCAGTTATGTATGTATTGTTCCCTTGTCCACAAGCTTACCCACAATCTTATCCAGCGGCATTATTTGTCATGCCTAAGCACACTGACGGCTGATTTGCTTCCAAAGTTTGGCAATACGCTCAACACAGATCTGCATATCTCTGTAAAGTGATTCTTCCTGAAGTGTCAGGAAGTCATCTGCTACGACAGTCACAGTGTAAAAACTTAAATTTACAACAAATGGTTTGGAAGCTGCTACATATTCCTTGTCTCAAGGGCAAAAAAGGGCCTATTTTGTATCTAAATGTCCCCACATGAGACTTATGACTTCTACTGAGAAATGGCTGACTATGAAATGCATGCTTTAAATTCAGCTTTACTTTCAAAAAGGTGTCACTTAACCCATTTCATATGGGAACCTGGTGGCCTGTGTATTAAGTCTATGGGCATTTCAGCAATCAGTGTGGAACAGGTTAAGATGACTGGCTCTCATCTAAGCACAGCTCCATACATACATGTATTTCATTCCATGACAAATCTCAGTTTGGACATTTCCTTAAAAGCGGGACATATTCTCACTGATCCTTTCAATTTGAAGTGTATTGTGACATCATTTATTTTTAAAGTCATATTTTGTCAAAATTGTCAATGTCAAAAAAGCAGTAAACTCCTTTCCAGTGCGTGCAAAAATGAAATAACAGACAACAAAAATGGATGACTCATTAAAACAACTCTCTCAAAACCTTTGACACATGAGTCTACCTAGTGACTGTCATAATCAATTACAGCCCAGACTGCAAAGAAAAGAAAAGAAAAAAAAAACACAAGGAACACATATATCAAAACAAACTTTGAAGATTCAAAAAAAAAAGTTTATTCAAACCAGCAACATCTCGGACAAAATTTCAGCAGTATTTCATACATTGTGAAATTTCTATAAATAGGTATTCCAAAGAAATAAAAGAATAATAGGTGACAAAGACTAAAGAATATCAATGCTGAACCATTTTCCCAACTGGCAAGTTATTTCATGCTCTGTATTCAGAGGACATTTGCTACCAGCAAAATAGCTCGTACATTATATTCCACAACATGCCTCATTAGTATTGGCAAACAACGATCCATTTTGTCTATGACATTGTCCCATGACTCAGAGACCTCCTTGAATGTTTGATCCTCAGGGAAGGCTATGAAGCCACAAAATGATTACCATATCCTTCATTCACACGCTTAGTGGGCCATCTGTCACAGAACTGCTTCAGCATATTGCTAACACCACAAATTGGTTTTATTTCTAACCTTTACAACGCTTTTTCCGCCAATTGGCATACAAATTGGAGGGCTTTCTTCCTGAACAGGTGTCTTGACTTAATTACCACTGAATACAGATTATCTAATCCTCTGTAATCCCTATTGTGTCACCATGGCCTTCCTGTTGAACTTAAAGGCATTGTTTCACCAGATTAGGCTTGACAACTTAGATTTAGATCAAGTTTGTAGGTACCTGCTGAATGCTGATGAAAAAGAATGGCTAGTTACAGGCAAGTGTCCGAATGTATAAAGGATTAAGTTTGCCTCTCAAGAGAAAACATCTCACCATAAGGCTGAATAAAATGATATCATCCTCACGATGATAATTTCTTACCCTCCTGACTTTACCAGTGTACTTGCATAAGATGGCTCAAGCATTTAAAGGGCACATTGGTCTGGAGGAGCAAAAAGCAAGTTGTACCAAATACAGTATATCTGCATTGATTATGCAAATGATTAACAATCATGAAGAGTGTTGAAAGAGCAGCTCACATCCCCATGAGAAAAAAAAAAAGAGACTACGAAGAAGTCAGATGACATTTTGGCAGATTTTAACAAAATCTTAACGTAAACCAGATGAGACATGATCAATATTCTGTATACTACCTGACATTCATACTCGAAAATTGTCACAATCAGCAATTAAATAAAGTTGAATACTGGTAAATGCTGCCTTACCCTGTTTATTGACTTCTAGGGACCAGCTTCAACTTGATAACACATTTAACTTCTTGCCTCCCAGATACTGTAATTTCCCATACAATAAGTACATGGCACACCAGTATCCCATGGCCAATGAGTTAATTCCCTTTTGCATTCAAAACCTGTCCTGATACATCTACATCGCAAGTAGATCCCCAATCTTTCTTCCAAAGGTATCAGCTGAGAATCTTTCAGGTCCTCGTTGACCGGGAGATTGAAACAAGGCTCAAGAAATGGGCTAATATACAGATATGGACTGCTTATAGGGACATTATAAATATTATTATCCCGTCCCAGAGATCTCAACTCAATGCTATGATCCGAGGGGCTTGCTCTGAGGGTCATAGCACAGAGTTGAGCACCCGAGGAGCAATAATATCAACAATGCCCCAAATAAAAGCAGTCTATGTCTGTTTCATATACCGAATATAACTATATTTCAATCTAAATTTTACCAGGATGTTCATGATTGCCCTCACCAGTGCATACAGCAGGTATTGCCATAGAAATATGCATGGGGATTGCATCGCACAAGGGTCACCTCTCATGCTATGGAGGCCAAGCATTCACATTACATGTATACACATCCATATACATAACATGTATGTACCAAAAACAGGGCAGTTTAGTGCTATGAGGTGGTGTAGCACAACGGAACAATTTGGGTACTATGAGACTGCCGGCAATTGTGGAATTTATGCCTCAGATTTCAACAATCAGAATCGATGATTCACATAATGAGATATAATTTGTCATACAATGTCAACCTCTCTCCAGATCAGATCTGTAAAACATAAATTTGGATGTCATTTTTTTCCCTTTTTTTTAATGCTGCTACTAGATTTTCACTCATTTGCTGCTTCACTTTATCTATTTGTCAATTTATTTGTTAATGTTTATTTCTTGCAGAAATTCACATTGGGCAAGTTGGTACGCCATTAGCAAAGAAACATAATAAATTATTATAGCATGATTCTGTACTGTAAGTTTACAAGAGTTGATGAATCGTGCTCTGAGCAAATGGTAAACCATGCAATAGTGCATAGAATAGGGACAAAGAGACTGTCATAAGTTACTACATTTGTGCAATACACTTGGTAGAGTCTACTATGTTTAACAGTGTAGATATAGGAAACCACTGCATTACATCAGTATGAGAAACAGGCAGCCTTGTATTTTGAAAAAAACAACAACAAACAATTATCTCTTTCGAGTTATCAACTGACCAACTTGAAGTCAAATAATAATAAAGAAACCTAGCAAATGCTTTGCTTTTAATGGTTTCCATGTCTATTAGGGTATACTAGCAGGCATATTGTTGCAAACATATGATTGTAATTTTGTTCAGTATCTGCCGCCCCCTCTACCTCTACCACCGCCCCTCCCTTTTCCACTACCCCGTCTGCCACCCCTCCCTCCACCCCCTTGACCCCCATAACCTCCCTGGCCCCCATAACCTCCCTGGCCACCACCATAGCCTCCCTGGCCACCATAGCCTCCTTGTCCTCCATATCCTTGTCCTCCTCCATAGCCTCCTCCTCCTCCACCACCATGTCCACCTCCATAGCCTCCCTGTTGATTGCCATAGCCACCGCCTCCTCCATCATGGTAATTGTTGTGTCCTCTATATCCTCCACCTCCTCCTCCTCCTCCTCCTCCTCCTGAATTCCAGTTTCCTCCACCACCACCACCGCCCTGGTTCCAGTTCCCACCCCCTCCTCCGCCCTGGTTCCAGTTTCCTCCTTGGTTCCAGTTGCCGCCACCACCTCCTCCTCGTCCACCTCCTGACCAGCCTGAAGGACGAAAAAGAGATTATGGGCTGTCAAACTTTGAGAAATAAGATTGCATATTTGAAATTTTGTTCAACTTAATGTTATTGTTGTTGTTCTCATAGTTTCTGTTTCTCACTTCTTCTATCACAGGAACTGATCAAAAACTTTACTCCTATTCCTTGAATATTATTACATATAAATAGAGGGAAATACATACACCAGCTCATTTTACATCACTAAACTGCACTAAGGAGAAGACAAAGAAGAGGAAGAAAGGAGGAGAAGAAGAATTAGCAGAAGAAAATATTAAAGTAGAAGAGGAAGAAAAAAAGGGGAGGATGAAGAAGAAACACCTAAATAATAACTCTTCATAAATCACTTGACAAGAAAATAACTAGATATATCTCTATGGAAACTGATATGCCTCTGCCATAATGCATGGTTCTCCTAATAGGTCTATAGTACAATGTCTTGACAATGTGTGATGACAGTTTCACACAATTGGCAAAATATTAAAATGACAGGTTTGACACAAATGTGCTGAATGTTCACTTTCCTAAAACTAGGTTCAATTGGATGAATGATTAAAATGTCAGAGTGCAGGTATTTGGGGAACTGATGATTTTTACTTGACTTTTGACCCTTTTATAAGTTTATGCATTGAGTAATTTTCAAGGTATTGAGAAAAAGTATAATTTCAGTATCAAATGGGAAAATAGCATTATCTAAACCTGGCCTTTGACCTTTGACCTCACAGTTCCAAAGAGAATCACTGTTAGGTTGAACATGCATAAATATGTAAGTTTCATGATGATACCTTGAGTTACTTTTGAGATATGGAGGAAAAAGTGCAATTCAGCACTTTCACTTGACCTTTGACCTTTTGACCTTTGACCTTTTGGCAAGAAACTTCCCACAGAATATATATTGGGTAATACATGTATACATCAAGTAAAAAAAAAAAAAAAACTTCAGGCATTGCTTAAATATAAGGAAAGTAGTGATATTTTGAGGAGTTGACTTTGACCTTTGACCCCTGACCTTTGAACCATGACCCCCAACTTCCCTAGATAATTACTGCCCATTGGAACAAGCATATATACTAAGTTCCATGAAGATACCTTGAACCATTTGCGAGATTTGGAGAAAAACATGAATTTTCAACCTTTTTTTTTTCACAAAATAACCTGTGACCTTTGACCTTTGACCCCGTGACCCTAAAATCCAAATAAAGTATTATCCCCCCAGGATATACCCTCACACCAAGTTTGATGTAAAACCACCACACGGTTCTTGAGATATCGACAAAAACAAAACGGGACGGACGTACAGACGGACGGACGACCCGAAAACATAATGCCTCCGGCCACTTCATTGGCGGAGGCATAAAAACCAAGAAATAACATATTTGGCACCCTTTTGAGGCATAGGCATATAAATCAATCGAACACATTACTCATGAGTTACAAGAACTGTTTCAACATATTACAACAGCCGATGCTATGATATTCTATAAGACATCCTGATATCACAATCATCTTTCCTCCAAACCACTTCCATATGAGATTCAATATAACAGGGCTGGGAACTTACCTCCCTGTACCCTGCCACCGCCTCTTCCACCTATAATGACAGGAAACGAAGAGGAACATCACTCAGTGTGAGGCTTATTGAAGTGCAAACAGTACTGTTTCTCTACACTGTTTCTCTACTCTGTCGTTTCTCTCCAGTTAGTAGTGATAATGTGAATGACCATCAAACATTTGTTTTATCTGAATTTATCATATTTTTCTCTACCTTAAAGGACAAGTTCACCTTCATAAACATAAGGATTGAGAGAATGTAGCAATATTAGTAGAACACATCATTGAAAGTTTGAGGAAAATCGGACAATCCGTTCAACAGTTATGAATTTTTGAAGTTTTTGTGCACTAACCGCTGGATGAGAAGACTACTGCAGTGTATGAATAACTTAGATGTCACATGCGTACAACAATACAAGGAAAATATAAAGAGAATTTCACAAAATTTCATCTTTTGAAAAAAAGTACACATTCCCTTGACTCGTTACCGACATATGTTATGGGTAATATTATTCCCCCTGCCTTTAGAAAGAGGCAAGTCAAGTGGTCTTTTATCATGCGAAAAAAGTGAAAATATGTTGAATTTTCTTTACATTTTCTTCATACTGTTGTACGCATATGACTCACAAGCTGTAGTAGTCTCCTCATCCAGCGGTTCCAACACAACTAGATATATCGCTACGGCTACTGATATGCCTCCGCCATAATGCATGGTTCTCCTAATAGGTTTATAGTACAATGTCTTGACAATGTGTGATGACAGTTTCACACAATTGGCAAAATATTAAAATGACAGGTTTGACACAAATGTGCTGAATGTTCACTTTCCTAAAACTAGGTTCAATTGGATGAATGATTAAAATGTCAGAGTGCAGGTATTTGGGGAACTGATGATTTTTACTTGACTTTTGACCCTTTTACAAGTTTATGCATTGAGTAATTTTCAAGGTATTGAGAAAAAGTATAATTTCAATATCAAATGGAAAAATAACATTATCTAAACCTGGCCTTTGACCTTTGACCTCACAGTTCCAAAGAGAATCACTGTTAGGTTGAACATGCATAAATATGTAAGTTTCATGATGATACCTTGAGTTACTTTCAAGATATGGAGGAAAAAGTGCAATTTAGCACTTTCACTTGACCTTTTACCTTTTGACCTTTGACCTTTTGGCAAGAAACTTCCCCAAAAATATATATTGGGTAATACATGCCATACATCAAGTTTTAAAAAAAACAACCTTCAGGCATATTGCATTTTAAGGAAAGTAGTGATATTTTGAGGAGTTGACCTTGACCTTTGACCCCTGACCCCCAACTTCCCTAGATAATCACTGCCCATCGGTACAAGCATATATACTAAGTTCCATGAAGATACCTTGAACCATTTGCGAGATATGGAGAAAAACATGAAAGTTCAATTTTTTTTCACAAAATAATCTGTGACCTTTGACCTTTGACCATGTGATCCTAAAATCCACACAAAGTACTATCCCCCAAGGATATACCCTCATACCAAGTTTGATGTAAAACCACCACACCGTTCTTGAGATATCGACAAAAACAAAACGGGACGGACGGACGGACGGACGGACGGACGACCCGAAAACATAATGCCTCCGGCCACTTCGTTGCGGAGGCATAAAAATTTTTAAAATTCATAACTTTTGCATCGATTGTCCAATTTTCCTCAAACTTTCACTGATGTGTTCTAGAACCCGTCCTTTAAAAGAAGATATTCACTGATATCATGATATTATATTGGAAAAAAAAATAATTTGCTTGATTATCTAATGACATTAGTACCTGGGCCCTGTTTTATGAAGAGTTAAAATTGATTATATGGTTGATTTCAGCTGTAAGTCTATGGCCGCCTGTGTGGTATTAACGGAAATTCAAAATCAATTTTATCTTTTGATAAAACGGGGTCATTGTCTGATAACCTACTGCACATAACACACTGATCATCGGAACATTGTTGGGAAAGAAAAAAAAAGATTGAAGATAGCAGATAATTGACATGGAATTCCACAAGTCACAATCTGGAAGTCAGCAGGATTTTGCTGGCAAGCTCATAGCAATCTATATGATAACCTTCTCCAGAGAACAGTCTGGTTTGGGGCCTCCATTTGCTATTTGGTGTTCTCACATGCCATGGACCACAAAATACTGCATCCTTGCACATATAAATACCTTTCTGGGGTGTGTTTCATGGCTCCCCAATACCTAAGCTGCTGAATGTAAAGTCATGTGTGTTTGGATTGGATTTCAAATGTGTGATTGCAGAAGCATGGCATGAAAAACAATTTTGGTTACTCTGTGTGATATTTTCGGTCTCTTCAGGGTGGTCCAATTTTTGGCTTACTGCATAGGATGTGGTCAAGCTTGATAGATCTATGACTGCCATGAGAGTGGTCAGTCCATTGTCCATACCTCTATGTCCACCTTCCTGTCTCTGCTTGAAAGCTGGCATCTCTGGTGGGGGTGGGGTGGCCTCCTGAGGCCGGCCCCCTCTGTCTGGCACCTGGAAATGGCGCAGGGTGTAGAGTCGTATATGAAGAGATTATGACAATGATATACTACTGTCATGAGGAATATCAGACGTGAGACGGCATATACTCATTTGCACTAGGAAAGGGAGAGAGAACCAAATTAACCCAATGCAATATAGGAACATCACAGGACATTCTCCACAACAGGAACAGACAGAACTCGACGAAATATCAAGAGGAACCGAGAGGATGCTAGGCTAGCAAAATAAAGCTTTCACGTACTGTAAACATCATACATTTTGCAGAGTTTTGATTTTTGTGAATTTCGAGAGTCTGGTGCTATTCCAAAATCTTAAACCACACAAAAATATTAATTATGATGACCCATCATGAATGCAACATACACTTGTGCATTTGTCTATCTATTGCTGCATTCCATAATAGTAAGTTTAACCACTCTAAAAATATTGGGAAGTCTCAATTTTAAAAAAAATGTAAAAAAATAAAAAATAGACAGGCCGCGAAATATATGGTGTACACAGTTAACATTTGAGGTGATGTAGTCTTCAGCATTAACACGTAGTGTGAAGGACCTTGAATGATAATGATAATTAGTGCAGAAGTAATAGTATTCTTTATTTAAATTAGACAATTGCTGTGGCTTAGACTAGAGACACATAAAACAATAAGGAATTCAGTTTCTCACCCTGCCCATTACGACTTTGTTGACGGAGGACTGTGTATTCTTCCTCACAGACCCACTGCTTGTCTTCTTCAACTTGGCGAGGTCTGGTGGACGACATGAGAAGAACATTTGTCACTCAAGTTCATTGTTGCCAGCGTGTGCTTGAATTGGGATTTCAGGAATACATTAACACCTTGGATCATTAGTCACTTTGGATTGAATGATGCCATATGAGAGGGAAACTTTTCAACAAGTATATTAGTTCTTTCATGTTGATAAGAGATCCAACTTCTACAATAGCTCTGAAATAACACAATAGGCGTTTTCACACAAGCCCGATCAAAATCCAAGCTCGAGATATTTTTCGCGATTGCGAATTAGAGCGTTATTTCATTTCTTATTCACATCAGCCCGAAGAGAATTAGCCCGCATTTTTTTCGAGCTAATTCGACAGCTGAGTATGTGTAAACAGCATCAGTAATGTGTGTGCCCTCTCAAAAATTCCTCATGATTTGTGTAGAGTTTGCCTCGATCGATCGGGTCACACATGCTAGGCATGATGGGATGCATCCCACTAATTTCTCATGTCGTTTTCACATTATCAAATAGCGTGCTACTATCCCGCTATTTCAGAAATTTCCCGAGTTGGACTCGAGAAATTTTCTCTATCAGAGCGATACAATTAGCGCGCTAATTTGTGTTCACATTATCAAATAGTGCACTATCTCGTGATTGGGTTAATTTCCCACGTCGGAAAATAGCGCACTATTTTGAAACATCGGGCTGATGTGAAAACGCCTAATGTCATCTCCACAGGTGTTACAGATTCCTAAATCAATCTCATCATTCAACCTCTGAATGATAACATGTGATGAATTTGATTGCTAAATGAGTTACCTCCAATCTTGTTATGCTGAGACATTTGCGATTAAAGCTGCTTAAAAAAAAAACCAAAGAAAATGATAAGAAAATATAGGATTTTTTAATCATATGTTGTAACTTCAAGAATATTCCTTGTTATGTTGGAAGTGAGGTATTACTGGAAAGGTTTTATTTTGCTCTATATGATGATGGAATTACTTTACAATATTTAAGAATGGCACTTAGCTCATTTTGCAATCGAACTCTTCAGGTATAGATAGAGACATATGGTACAACAGTATTTCTCAATCATACTATGAAATGTGACAAAGAATGAGGGAAATACAGTAAAAGTCAAAATGTAGTTTCTTCATCACAATCTTGTTATAACATGCATACCGAAACAGTCAAGACTTTATCGTGTCAAAAATTCCTCATGATATTATTCTTCCTTTCATGAAGATGATGCATAAGTGGTAGAATCTAAACCTGCGTTCACATTGGTCCCCGCGACGCGGGGAAAGTCCCGAGCTGTGGGACTTTCTCCTCCAAAACCATAATGTGAACGCTCACTGGGACTTGTCCCCCCGTCCCCGCCAAGCAAGTCGGGTACGGGGACAAGATTTGGAGGGGAGAGTGACCTTGGGGCGAAATTGATAGCGTCCAGCTGTGGTCATTAGATGTGCGCATGCGCTATGCCTGGCAGAGCTCGCCCCAAGCCCCAATTGCCCCCACAGCTCGGGGACAGATGAGATACCAATGTGAACGGTCAGTTGTAAAAAAGATAAGATCTCTTGTGGCTGTCCCCGCGTCGCGGGGACCAATGTGAACGCGGGGTTAGTAAACTGACCTTCTCTTGCCGTCATCATGCTGGCAATGGTGACCGTGCTCTCTGACGTCAACTCTTTCCTGCGCCTTCTGTACTCTGTGGAGAAGCTGTCCTGCTTGCTCTGTACAACGCACGACAATCATGAAACACATCAAAGAGTGTCAAGTATATCACCTAGCAATTATGGCGTTTGAAGTGAAAGGGTTGTAACAATTGACTCAAAAAATTAAATTTGTACTTCTTTTGTGTATCAGCTCATAATGACATATGTGGTTGCAACCAATGTCACAATCTGGCGACAAAATGTGACCATTAATTCCATAGTTTCATATCCTTTTATCCGAGTTTGATGACACTTCTATCCCTCTGTTTGTCACATTTGCTGCAGTTAATAATGTCAAGCTGAATGTAGAATAGCACGGCCATCTAATCTACTGAGAACAGGGGGGTGTTTCATCAACGCTTGTCAGCGCTGACAACTGTCGGTGCTGACCAATTTCAGCAAAATCCTTGGTTTTGATTGGCTGAGATGCTCTGGTCACTGACTGTTACTATGGCGATTCAAGTTGTCAGCGCTGACAAACGTTGATGAAACACCCCCCAGATACAAAAGCGAGAGACCTAAGAGACAGAATGGACAAGAGAAAGGGCTAGAAGAAAGCGATCTTAAAAGGCCATTGTGAGTTCTTAGTCTTTTTTTGACAAGTGATAGGGACTACAGACACAGTAACAGATACACAGGTAGAGATAAAAAAAAAGTGACACAGATAAAGGGTAAAAGGAGAGCAAAAGACGCTATGATTTTTCTTTCTGGGCAAATCATTTGGTCGACAGCGGAAGAAGGAGAAGTAGTACAAATACACACACAAAAAAAATATGAACAAGCAAGTACACAAAAACTAATACAAGAGTTGAGTTCATCATGCCAAAGTCAGACAAACAAACAGACTTTTCAACACAATCTCTTATTTTCTCCCCACCTGAACCGCTAAAAATCAGCAACCAGACAGCCCATTATTATGAAAATGTATAAATTGACAAATTACCTACTGCAAAATCTTTTGGCACACAGCACCACGGATGTGTATACATTGTGATTGCTAAAAAAAAGAAGAATGTTCTTCTATTGTGTGTTCACTTGCCTTGACCCTGTCTGACCAGCCAAATGACTGGACGGTAACATCCAACCGCTTCAGCAACATCTGACGTCTGATGCTGTATTCTCTCCTCATTTGCTCATTGATAGAATCCAGGAGTTTCTGTGTGGAGATAATAATGAAGCAATGCACACAAAATACAAAATTTATATGACTTGGAGAATGATGGTGTTTTGTTTTTTGGGTGTTTTTTTTGAAGAACAGAATTTAATAATGCTGTTTATTTCACTTCCCCTTGGTAGAAAATACAAAGTGACTGGTAATACAAACACGTACCCACTGGCCGGAGGTCAGGTTCCACTTGAAGAGGGGCTTGCCGATGCTGTGCGCGGAGTTGGCAATCATCGCCTTAAGCTGCGCCTCCAGCTTGGTGAAGAGCTGGACGGCTGTCACGTTGGGCGGAGGCTTGGACAGTTTCAGGCCAATGCAGATATTTTTCAGCTGCTTGCTACTGGATTTCCAGTTGGCCTGGCCGATGCAGAGACAGAAGATACAAAAATGAGAGAGAAAGAGTCAACTGAGGAGAACCTCTATAAATTTCATCTATTTTGAGTAGAAGTTAAAGCCACTGCCAAAAATTCAATGAACAATCAAAAGGAGTATTACAGTAATCACTTTTCAAAGTTGGGCAGATTTGTCATACATATGAATTACAGTATAAGAACAAAAATGTTCATTCATACATTAATATCGACATAATTATATATCTAGAAAGGAATTATAAAGACATAGCCATATTTCTTGCGAATGAATGAGGCTAATTCAATTGGCATAACAAAATAAAAATTTCACTGATCATCCCATTAGAGTTCTGAGAGGAAAAGCTGTGACAGCCCTCATTTCTTAAAGTTGGGCAGATTTGTCGTATATCACAATTACAGTCTTCATAGTTTAATTCAATTCATATCATTCTGATCTCATCAAAATGTATCTGGCTGATGAACTTGAAAATTGAATTGAATATGGAGGGGGGGGGGGCTTACATCTTCTGGAGGTGGCTTGGGTGCCTTTGTCGGGTTCCTTGCAAAAACCATCTTGGCTGCTTGCAATTCAGCTGTAAGAAAACCTTGAGACACAAATAATGCACATAGTGTCATGAATCCCTAATATGCTTGGTTCATCACTAGAAACACACGCTAGAGTATCTCCTTTGCTGAATGGCATAGATGTCTGGAAACTAACTACGAATGAATAGAAATTCCTTTATTCCTAAAATCCCTATTGTGTCATTATGGCCTTCTTAATGGACTTTGGCACATTGCTACACCTGAGTGGGCCTGCTACCTTTACATTTAGGCCAGGTTTGACAAATCACTGAATGAACATGAAAATGTTTGCCGTGTTCAGCTAGGTACCTGGGCGCACAAAGGATCAGCACATATTGTAGGCAAAATAAAGTGGCAAGCGATCGGGTATCAGGCAAAAACGGAAATGCACCATTTTTTCAAAGTGGTGTATCAGATATACATGATATTCAACGGACGCTTTCTGCCACATGGACTTCTGATAAATTAGAAGGTGCATAATTACAGTACATAAAATACAAGCACTGTCAGATAGGGCAGGCATAAAATTGCTCTATCAAGCAACAGTTGAATATTAAAGAAGCTGTGGGGATACAAAATGATTACATCCCAGACGAGTTCGTTACCTAGGAGACAAAGTCTGTTGAATTTGTTGCCAAGTCTGTTGATCATCTCTCCTTCAGTGAGGACCTTGTAAGGGCAGTGTAGCTCCTTGAGGAGACCGCTCAGCTCAAGCTCAAACGTGTCTGCATCTTCAGCACCTGGAGAGAGAGGGAATTCCAGCTTCAAATCAGTAAAGGATTTCCTTAATTACCAAAAGAATAGAGCTAGTGTCTACACTGCATCCTCGGTGTTTGTATTGTGAGTCATTTTTGTATTCTCTGAGTGAGTAAAATGTATCATAATTTGTATATTATTATGTTAATGGACTCCAATTACAAGCTGTACTTCTCACAGTCCATGGATATCATTCACTTATATAAACATGCATGTAATACAATGTTATCATCACATCAAATTGTAATTCAGCACTGCTCATAATTGTTACTTTTTACTAATCAATGAATGATTGGTGCTCATAAATTAAAAATGAATTTGATTTAATCCATGTGAAAGAGTACCAGTAAAAAGAAGAAAGAAAAAAAAAATGTCTGGGCTTGCCAGACATATATCCTAAGGAATGAAAAAAAAAACAAAACAAAATAAGACGAAACAGGAACCACAGTTACGCCATCTAGAAAACAGTGGTTTGTTTGTTTTTAGTAAAAGAACTCATCTTGAGATACACTTTCTACAACATGCAGATGTAAGTATTGCTCACTTGTGCAATAATTTTCATCTGTTTAGGATCCATACCACTAACAACATATGCGTAGACATTATAGTTTGTCTTTTCTACTGTATGTCGCGCTCAGATTGAATCAACAGTCCAAGAGGTCACTAGTTATCAGCCCTCACTTGCAGTGTTCCATGCAATGCAACAAATAATTGAGGTATAGGCAACAGACAAGAGGGATCATTGCATTTTAATGCAATATCTCAGCAGCACCACAGAACCTCCATAAAACCACTGACATATCATGATATTAACTTCTACTTAGTGATATTCGAGTGACTATCTGGACTCATAGGGGAATGATCCCCAAATATAATGTGGATTGAGTAAATTATGTAGTGCTATTAGTACAACACATCAGTGAAATTTGAAGAAAATCAGACAATCCGTTCAAAAGTAACGAATTTTTTTGAAATTTTGGTGCTACCGGCAACCATTGAAGGATTCATGAGCAAACTACAAAAATTCACTGAGGACAAAAATACAAAGAGAATCCCACAAAATGTCATTTTTACGAAAAGCAGAAATTCCTTTTAGACTTGTGATTGACATATATGTAAAGGGCAATGTTATTCCCCCTGCTTTTTGAAAGAGGTAAGCCAAGTGTTCTTTCATTATGCTAGAAAAATGAAAATATGTTCAATCCTATTCACATCATCACTAAATAGACAAATAGCCATGGTCCACTGAGTACCAGATCTCAAAGTAGGCACTTGCTAACACAGAATACTCAGCCATACCTGTGCGATCAAAATGAGCAATGATGTCAAACATCAACAGAGATATATATCAGTACTTCCCACAACTCGCTGTCCTTTAAATTTACATTAAGTGTAACTGAACCCAACACATATTGGGGAAAAAATTTGTGCAACCTCGATGCAGTTTGGTCGAGCTGAACATGAAAATATATCCGCATTGCCCTATGCATATATTTGCTTACTTTGAGTTGGGGATACGGATGCTTCAAGTTCACACAGGCTGCAGAGCTGTGCAGAGAGCCATGCCACCACGCCAGTGAAGTCTGGGGAACTTGGTCCAGCCTCAACAGCTGATAGGAACAGGTTCTCAGTGAGGAGAGGCCCATCGTATCTAAAGAATGCATGTGAGATAGTTAATTAAATGCTTCGATTCTCTTTCCATGAATGCTTAATGGCAAAAATAACAACTAAATTTCTTTTTTTAATGCAGTAGCCTATAAAGCCTACTATGTAAGATTTTATTGACTCCATTGACCCCCTCTCGGGGTATGAGAGTACAAACATATTTACAAAAATGTAAGCAATAATGTACATGTACATGTATATGTGAAAATAACAGATATGAATAAACATGTTTACAAATCAAGGCATAAAGGATGTTTAACTACTCTACCACTATACACTGTATGTACACACATTCACATCTACTTTACTTTCTACATATAAACTCATGTCTTTTTTTCTTTGGTTTTGAAGAAAACTGAAACATAATAATTGTGACAAATTTGGCTATTTTTTTTTTTCAAATGGCAAGCATTAGCTGAATTGAATAGTTTGGCCATATGTAGAGCACTTGGTCTACTAGCCGTCAAGCTACTAGGTAAATACACTGTACATTAGTCTCTCTTTGTGCAAAAAAGGGACAAACAAAAATATGAAGAAATTCATCCCCTATATCTGCACACACCACAGATCTCTAGCCAGGTACAGTGTGTAATGTTAAAGGTTGTAGGCCTACATACACAATGTATGATTGAATGTCTAGAATCTAATGCATAGATAAATTTGCAAATGACAAGGAGTTGTCAACTGGTACGATTAATATACTGCCGTTTCAATATTTTCAACACTATTATACTGATTTATTACAAAAAAATCAGAATTTTGAGTTAAAAAATCACAAAGATTCCAACAAAATCGGAATGGTTGGCAGGTATGTTCTGCACATGTGTGAGAAAATTATTTCCATTGTTCAACCTGGGTCCAGTCTGGGATCGCCGAGATGAGGCTGCGTCGTCTAACAAGCTTTCGCGTTGCAGATCTCCGATCTAAATTTATACTCAAAAGCTTGCTATGTTAGAAGTGACAGAACCCATTGCCTTAGCCCTACCTAATCTCACCAGCGACCTCAACACACACTGGTTACAGCATCCCGGATGGCTAGTAACTGATCAGTGGGAATCAGTGGGAATGCTGGGGGATGATTGTTCCAATCCTTGTGGGATTCATTTAAGAGTACATTATGTATCTATTGTTGTGTGAAAATTATGTAATTCAGAATGGTCTCAATATTCAAGTAATGTGCAGTTTAATGTTTCCAGGATAGCATGCCTGTACAGTGACGCCAATGACGGGGCATTAACTGCACATTACTTGAATATGACACAATTCTGAAGCAAATAATTTTCACACAACGGTTTCACGGTTTCACGGTTTCACGGTTTCACGGTATCACGGTTGAAAAGCTCCATCCGGAACATCACTCAACGTTGATAGCGGTCTGTGAGGGAACGGTATCTAATCGAGCTGTGTGCTCTTTAGCTTTTGTTTGAATATCATTGAGTCCTTGATGGAAATTAATGAGTGGGGGAGGGAGTTCCAATCTTTGGCAGATTTGGGGGAAAAAAGCAATAGATATGAGGTAATGACTAATGTACTCTTAAATGAATCCCACAAGAATTGGAACAATCATCCCCCAGCATTCCCACTGATTCCCACTGATCAGTTACTAGCCATCCCCTTCATTGGCTTTTTAATTAAGCCCTACCCTGATTAAATGGGTAAATCTAGATTTCTATTGTCTAGAATCTACATTTTACTGATTAAAAAAGGACTTTTCTAAATTCTAACAGTAAACACACACTTTAATAAATTGAAAGGTTAAAATAAGATGAACATCGTTGATGTTGGATCTTGAAAACATACAATATTTAAGGTGAGCATGACAGAGTTTGGCTTGGACATCGAACATTGTAACAACATGTTTGAGGGCAATCCTGGGATTTAGGGGGCCAATTAGGCATCTACCTTTTAGCACAGCTCTCCCCCCCCCCCCCCCCCCCCCCAGCATATTGCCCAAGTGTTAATTTCAAGGCCTAAAATTTAATTTCAATTGTGAAGGACTCACCCTAAATCATCCAAGCTGTCCAAGATGTCACATTCCTGGGCGCTCAGAGATCCCATGCTTGATTCGATTTTAGGCCTACACGACAAATTTGCTGGGGTGGCAGGAGATGGTTGATTCAGCAAGATTTCTGGCGTTGAAAAGTAGGATCTGTAGGCCTACTGCTCTGTACCCTATCCCGGCCTGCTGGACTGGACCTGGTAAAAACAGCACCGCTATACCCCGACTGACTGAGCTAGCCGAGTTGAGTGCAATATGCATGAGCACTGATGATGTGATGTGGTACCTGCGTGTGCAGTCAACGTAGATGGCAGTATTCCAGACTGGTGCATGGAAGTGTGAAAATGGCCTCTTTGAAGGAAACAGTGGCGATGTATCAAAGTTTGAACAAAGAATGGAAGAAGAAATCTCCAGATTTAGCAAAATGTGGCGATATTCTCAGTAAGCTGAAAGTGAGTATATCATATGCAAGCATTTTATACCCCTCTCTCTCTTTGTCTGATCGTTTATATGCGATAATAGTTGGTGTTGTGAAAAGCTGACTCACTGTTTCCCGTAGTCCCATGTACTTTAAAATTTGTGTGAAACGACAGATCGATCGCTGGTAAGAATCTACTTGTAGCTATCTAACGTTAGGCCATCATTATCATGATAGCATTGATTGATAAGCAGAGTGATAAGCTGGTCTAAATTCTATTTTCTGATACTTGAAGCTTGTCAGAGATATGCAAGGTTTGTTGTTATTTGTAAAGAACACAGGAAATTTAGTTGTCTGAATAGTTAGTAGGGCTAGGGGCGTAACCCTTCAAAGTTGGCAAATCAGTCTCACGTTAGAGACGGTATTGACCGACAAGTCTGTCTAATTCCCGGAAAAACTTCTCATTTATAATAATGACATTTGCTGGGTCAGTTTTTCGCTTCTTAGACAGACACCATTGATACATACTCCATTGCGACAGTTTCCACCGTTCTGGCTGAAACGCAACTTCGACCCAGTTCCCCCTGCATAAAAATGGTTATTATTATTTTTTTCCAGCTTGATTTTCAAACCAATATGGACAAAATATATACAAGATTAATCAGTAAACATTTCGACTCACCTCTTCCACTGTTTCCTCCCGTTTTCTGGTTGTTTCCTCCACTTCTTTGCAGTGCTCCCCAATTCATCGCTGCCTTTGTTTGAAAAATGACCGCACGAACGTCTATGGCAAGCCAAATGCTCATTCACAATATTACGAAGTTAAATTTAGTGCTCGAACAACTTACAAGTACTTTAGTCAATAAACGTAAGTGTACCGATATAGTGTTTGTATGGAGCATTTGGCTTGCCAGAGACGTTCGTGCGCTCATTTTTCAAACGAAGGCAGCGATGAATTGGGGAGCGCTGCAAAGGAGTGGAGAAAATGATAAGTTTTTCGCGGAATTAGACTGTAGACAGACTTGTCGGTCAAGAGACGGTAGAGTCTAGGTCTCTATGATCATGATGATTGGTACAGTAGATCTAAATTCATTATGTAATTTAATAATTTAATAGTGTTTATTAGTGTGAAATCTAACAATAGAGTTATAATTGTTCAGTTCAATGTAAATGAAGGACTGTTTTCTAACCGAACAAAAACTTGGATACCCTATAGTATGGTGATGGGGTGTCCAAGTTTTAATACGTTGGGGAAAATCCTTCACTTACATTGAACTGAACATGCAACTACAGAAATTAGTATCATTCATTGGGAAGCTTCATGTTTCTAAATAGACAGAAGAATCTGTCTGTGTGGAGGAGTTTTTTATCTGGGTTTTTTTTTTTTTACATTTATGGCTCTCCTCTGTATAAGAGGATTCCATAAAGCCAGATGCAGTCTTCGCTGAACATATTCCCGACAAGATACAGACCGATCTTTTGGTCAATGTTTCTGTCAGCTCCGATCTTCAGAATGACCAACCTACTTTATTTGTAGACCCTATGCAAGTTTTAGTACTTTTCTCTGCAAAGTTCAATACCCAAATGATGAGTAATATCTACTGTATTCTATTTTTTTTTTAAAAGAACACACACACACACACACACACACACACACACACTCTTTTTATCTATTTTTTCCATACGCATTCCACTGGAAAGATTTTCGAAAAAAGAAGCACAAGGTCTAAGGATGCTTAAATGTGACCCGCTACAACAAAATGATCCTAAAGTCGGGCGAGGTCGATTATTTGAAAATTGCATGACACAATTCCCTAATCTTTCTGCTTTAAATTGATATATAACACGTCTCATAAAAATAATCGGCTGCGGAGATATCGATGTTTAAAAGAGAGCATGTCAAGACGTCTGGGAAATCACTGTTTCTAGAAAAGCGCCCTAAAAGTTCTCCTTGCGACGCAATCACAATCAAGAGACACGCAAGTCAGTATTCACCTCCGGACAATAGAAGTTAAGCCCTAGCAACCCCCGAAATGCTCATTCAAACACAGCGTCGGCGGTCTCCTCACCGACCAATCAGTGACCAGGATGTCAGGAGAAGTGGCTAGGCATAGCGCAACCCGCCCGCACGCACCAGTCGACTGGGCAGTGTGCGAGTTTCACGCTTCGGTTAGCGGCAAGCAGCAAACTGACCAATGACATCACTCTGGTCGTTGTTAGGGGCGGAGCCTATGTGTGGCGCTCAATCCAAATGTTCGAACCAGTTTCTGCTTCGTTGAAACGCCAAAAAAACATGGCCCAGAAAAACGCTATTTTTTGGTCTTTCCTTTCATCATTTTGCTTCAAAATTTCGACAGATGATAGAAGACATGTCAGACTCTAATAATATGTCAAATTCAGAAAATCGTAAGTTTTGACCAATTTTGATGCTCTAACTTCAAACTCGATTTTCACTGCTTCGACCGTGCACGACTTTAGGACTATTTTGTTGTAGCGGGTCACAAATCATCTATTTCAGGTCTTTGAATTGTACCAAGATATGCAATCTTTATTATCATTTGTAATTTATCTCTGCAAATTTCAATAGCCAAACAGTGATTAGTGACTTCTTTCCAATTTAGTTTTTCTAGTTGCAGTTACAGAAATATGGTATCACTGGAAAAAAAAAAAAAAGAAGCACAATGGTGCTTAAATAAATCAGCTTTATCTTCAGATTTGACCAAGATTTGCCAGTTTTATTGTTATTTGTGGTACTAATTTTTTTATAGTTCCAAAGCAAAACATTGAGTAATGACTCTTTTCTGATAATACATACATGTACTAAAAAAATTTTAAAGGGTGTGTACAGTTCTGGTCGAGGTGAGGATAAGCTTTTTATGTTTTGCAAGATATTCAGAAACCACTCTATGAGATGTCAAAGAGCATGCAATTCTAAGGGTTATCAAAAGTTTATTTGATGAAAATCGGTTTTGAAATGGCTGAGATATCCAAAAACAAGGTGAAACAATAAAGTTGTGGCATGTCGCCTTTTATTATTATCACTTTTTTGGATATCTCAGCCATTTGAAAACCAATTTTCATCAAACAAACGTTGAATCCTTTTTAAAATGACATGCTCTTTCATATTTCATAAGAGGTTTCTCATTATCTCACTTAAGAATGTTCAAAACATGAATCCCCACCTCAACCAGTACTGTACAGTCCCTTTAAAACTTTTTTTTTTTCAGTTGCAGAGTATAAATTTGGTATCCTTCCAAAGCTTGTCAGTAAAGAAATATGTACATGTTAATTTGTAATACACCTCATTTCAAAACTCACACACAAATTCATATTTCATTTGTTGATGAAGACAAAAAGAAAAGTTATCAAACTATTCATTGATTAAAAAAATTGATAGTATAAATCAAGATAGAGCAATTATTGGAAAATGTATCCAAAAAAAAATGTTGATGCCCCTAACTTTGTCATTCTTTGATCTTCTGTACAACATGCAGTCTGCTCACCTCACAGCTTTTTCCAATTTCTGTCTGCAGCTGGCATTGCTGAATCTGTCATTTCTCCCAACAAGCAGCAGTCAACCCAGTCAAAAGGAACTCCTTATTGCAAGTGAGTTATGTTGGTGGTGTTGTGTTGTGTTTATTTGTTTTTGTTGTTATTGTTTGTTAGAGCAGTGATAATACGACCTTTGACATAAATTGTAACAATGTATGTAGACTAGTGATGTGTTTTCTCTCCTCTGCATTAAGCAGAAAGAAGTTTGAACAGATGTAGTTTCACAGATGGAAATATACTTATGCATATGTATCATGATGATGTCAGTTAGTAGCCTGTTTTGTTTTTAACCTTTGCTTGTTCCTTGTACATAAGGACCATCTTCCCTGTTGAATTTTGCTCGATTTAATTTCTAATACATCATGTAAGGTTGCTGTAGATTTGAAACCCTTATCCTTGTTCAAGTTCAGTACATGTATACTTTTACATGTTCTCTAAGGCCAGGGCCCTGTTTTTATCAAAAGATATAATCAATTTTAAATTTCCCTAACACACAGGCTGCAATATACATGTTGTACATAAGGTAGAAATCAACTTTATGATAAATTTTAACTCTTCATAAAACAGGACCTGATCATATTGAAATTTGAGAAATTCGGACTTCAGAGTGAGCAGGTGACCTCATGACCTACAGCCTGCTAGCAACTTTTTGATGGGAATATGGGTAAAAAATCTAGCAAGCAAAACAAAACAAAGGAAACAAACAATTATATTTACCAACTCTAGTTGAATGGAAATGTTTGGTGAAGAGGAAATGTATTATTCTGTCATCACTAGAAATGTGCAAATTGTCACTCCTGCTTGAGACTAGAAACAAACCAGGGGGTGTGTCACTGAGAATTTAAGTTCATCATAAAACTTAAGATGAACTAAAGATTATTGTGTGCCATTGGTTTCCTTGTTCACTTTTACTTTTGAAATGTTTTCAGAATTGACTTCAAATTGTTATGAAAATTTGCAGAAAAATACCTTCATCTCTAATTTCATTTTGTATATTAATGGCTGCATGAAAGTATTAAAACTTGTCATTTTAATTTTTGGAAGTAAGAATATCATTGAAGACACATACTTCATGCCATAATTTTTAGTCAATCTTAAATTGTGTATATATCCATTCTTTTATTTATCCATTCTGTTTATTCTTTTCTTTATCCATTTGTTTGTTTATTTATTTATTGCTTTTAAGGCATTACACTGTATGTAATTTTTCTCTCTTCATCTTGTATTTCCGTAATACTGTGTTCTGTATTTTGCACTGAGCAACATGTAGACCATCCATCAAAAGTAAATGTTAACCTCTATTTCTTCGTGTGTGTGGCAGGAGAAGTGCTGGAAATTGGGGTTAAATGGAGTGTGAGCGTTCGGGACGTTCAGAGCTTTGAGAGATACATGGCACAACTCAAACCATACTACTTTGACTTCAGGTATGTACAACAACTGACAATGACCATAAATACAGTTGGTTTCTATGTGTGTTTTGTAGGGATATAGGGGGATTGGAATATTGCTTAAAGATCACCGTCTTACATGTAGAAGCAAGGATGAAACTGATAATATTCCAGAGCAAGACAATATCAGTCAGAATCAATTAAGTTGTATCATTTCTTACATTATTTATGTGGTTATTGTTACTGAGTTTTCAAGATGTGATTACGTGCCTTTTACGTAGTAGGATTGGCTTTGTAATGTTATCGAATTAATTTTTTGTGTGGCTATTTGTAAGAGTTATGAATGTTTACTTTTATTAGAAACTGATTGTTTAGGGGGGTTTTGTGTGGACAAATTAACATATCAAATGAGTTTTTGAGTTGAGAACATTCCAAGCACATTTAGTTGTTTTTAACAAAGTGACGTATTCAAACTTAAACATGTTTGATATCTAAACGTTTATGTATTAGTAGGCTTTTATTAGTTAAAAGTACGTATTGTAAAGTGGTTTGAAAACTGTAACATTGTAGAAAAGCACCTTGTCAACAACAAAGTACTGATATTTAGGCACAGTGTTTCAGTCTAGTTGATGATTTTGTAGAAAACTTTGTAGGTTGAAGTTGAAAATCAGTTAATGTTGTCTGATTACCAACCATCCATTAACAATGCATATGAGCAATATGATAGCAATATACAGACTGTAATGGGACATTTCCTTTGTTTTCTGTCATTGTTTTGTTCTGTTTGTTCTTTCAACATTCAGGGAGAGTATGCCAGACTCACCATACAGATATGAGCTGCTCGGTCTGAATCTCCTCAGGTTGCTTGCACAGAACAGATTAGCAGAATTCCACACAGTGAGTTTTCAGGCAAAGTTCTGACATACAAAGAGTTCAGTCTCAATATTCAGAAACAACATAATGTTATTATGCACCAATATTTGCTTAACAAACCCAAATATCAAAATAGAATTAAATCTTTGATTGTGTTTCCTGTATAATTTAATAAGCATCTAAAGATCATAAAAAATGGAACTGCCTGAATTCGACTCCGAATTGCAAGATATTTTTGTGTTACGCAGTGTGTTTATAGTTTGGAATTTGATTATCGTTGGTGATTTAGTAAATAGCAGATGTCAACTTTTACAGCTTGGACATACAGTTTAAATTAATGATTTGCATCATTCCATCTTACTTGAAAACTCTTCATAGTCAGTTGCGCAAACCGTAGTTACCCACTACAAGTTACCCACTACAAGTTTTCCACAATCAATTTATGTACAGATTGTACAGAAGTTTTGTAAAAATATGGATTGTTTTAAGACTGATGAGTCTTTTCCTGTTTTGTTTCTATTTTTCTTTTTCTCCAGGAGCTTGAATTATTACCTGCTAAGGACATACAGAGCAATATTTACATCAAACACCCTGTGTCCATGGAACAGTACCTCATGGAGGGGAGCTATAACAAGGTGGGTTTCCCATTGTAGGCACATACTTGCTTTCTTCATTTCTTCTCTTCAACGAATGTAAATGCTTAAGGTATCTTTCCATACTCGCAAGATCGAGAAATGTATGTTTCACATGTCAGTGCATTTTATTGGCCTTTGGTCAAAGGATGTTGAATGCAGCACTCTTACCAACTAAGTATTCTGTAGCAAACTTAATTTCTTTCTGGGTAAGACCTTGCAATGCTCTGCCAGTGAGGACAACTTTCCCCATAGATATTGCACATACAATCCGCAATCAAATGTTGTCATCTACATGGCGACATACACTGTCCATATCCCACATTTGTGTCTCATCATGTATGTCTTCACTTCTCTCCAATCTATGATGGTCAATCTTTCCCTCTGGTCCTCCCCCCTCTCTTCACAACAACAGGTGTTTCTGGCCAAGGGCAACGTTCCGGCGGACAGCTACCGCGTCTTCATGGACATCCTACTGGAGACGATCCAGCGGGAGATCGCCGCCTGCGTGGAAAAGGCCTACACAAAGATTTCCATCCAAGAGGGCGCTAGACTCCTGTTCATCACCTCTCTGCCAGATGTGAAGACCTTTGCCAAAGAGGTGAAGTGCCCGCTGTACCCCACATTCTGACTTGCATTGGTGTGCATTGGCCAGTGTGTGACCAAAAGTTGTATTCTTGCTAGAATTGTCTCATATTTCATATGTAATGACACGCACCTAATAAAGAGCCAGCGTGTCACTTGTACACAGATTGAGTACAATCACAGAAATAGATATTATGACATAAAATATTACGTATAATATCCATAGCATATTTACGTCTCTGTAGAATATAATACTTGTGTAAATTATAGTGTTGTTAGAGCTTGTGAGGGCCACTTGTCAATAATAGAAACCCATCAGCTGGCATAAGCTACTTCGTACTACAGTGGAAACTCGATATAACGAGATGGTCGGGACCGAGTCATTTTCCTCGTTATAGCCGATATCTCGTTATATCAGTAGGCATAAAAGAAGGCATAAAATAATGACATTAATTTGCACATGTGGGACTACCCATCATATTTCAATCAATACTGAAAACTTGATATTGTGTGTAAGGGAATTACTCACCTTTATGGGTAAGAAGATGTTTTTGCCAAGGAAATCCAATATCAAGAATGTATTTCTTATTAATTGCAGATGTTTGAATTTGTAAATTTATATAGCTTGCGATTGTATCAAGATCTGTGGATTGGTATGTGGTTATCGTATGGGTGTGTGTTGTGTGGAAAGCTTGAATATGGTCTGCACAATGCTGTGTGTGTATGTGACACATTCTGTATGTACATTATGACTGCGTGTGTGTGAAGACGGGGAATTCCCTAAGTAGAAGGCCAATCACAGCATCAGATTGCCTCACACCTGCTAAACGTCATGATGATGTCATGTATACATATGGCCGTCCCACCACATTTTCTGCATGTATCAGTGTGCGTGCACACTTCACACGTACAACATGCAGTGCTAGCTGGAGTGCATTGAAGAAAATGATTATGTGTGTACAAGACAGTTTTTGGCGCATCAAGCTTTACAATCTCGGAAGATGATAGCACAGGCGAAGTAAAGCTTTACTGAAGGCATTTTGCTTTACCTCGCTATAGCAGGTTTGATTTACTATGTTTTTCTTTGTTTGGAAGTCACAAAATTTATCTCGTTATAGCAGTTATTTCGTTACAGCCGATCTCGCTATAAGAGTAGCATTTTACATAGACTTGTGTGGAAGGAAATTTGGGACCGAGAAAATTTCCTCGTTATAACCGATATCTCGTTATAGCAGTGTTCGTTATACCGAGTTTCCCCTGTATTGTATTGTAGTACACAAGCAGAGATGACTTACTGTAAAACACGATATATTCGCGGCATGAAAATTTCGCGAATTGGAGCCGACAGCCTTTCTCGCAGCATGAAATTTTCGCGACTTACTACTGGCATCCAATGCGTATTGTGTAGGCAAGAACTTTCTCATGCATTTTAATTTTGCAAATGTTGCCGCTCGCGAAATTCGCAAAATTAAAATGCACACGAAATTCCTCATTTTACAGTACCTTGCTGCTACTTGGTTTGTTTTACTTTTTAATATATTTTGATAAAACACTGCTACTTTCTTTGTATCAATTTTGCACTTCTTCTCCCACTTTCTTTCTTTTTTGCCACAAACTCATGCAGTGATATAATGTTATGAAAGTTTAGCAAATTCAGTAGATAGCTTGTGGGGGGGGGGGGGGGAGATGTTCCAAAAACCCTAGGAAATTACTCTGGCAGGTTAGGGAATCCAATGGTGAGAATTGTAGTGGTCATAATTGCAATTTGCGGGTTATTGCATCTATTTGGCAGAGCTTTAAACTTGCCAATTTCTGCTGAAAAGCATGTAGATGATTTCTTATGTAGGAACCGAGACCATTATCGTGATAGAAGATTATAAAGCTGTGGCCCTTACCTAGGATGACATTATGTGGAAATGTCCTTTGTGTATGACCTTTGACCTGTTACTCCTCTCTCCACACACAGAGGGGCTGGGAACTCGGCAGCGACAACTACTTTCACTTCAAGGAAGACAAGAAGGCGGATGACGTCATTCCGTCCTACGAACTGGCGCTGCAGGCTATAGACTACGCCAAGGAGCTGGAGATGATTGTATAATGATGGAGGGGGGACTGGGGAATCTCTGTACAGTGTATTTATAATGTAGAGCCTCCTTCTCTGTATTTTTTTGAGTTGTGCCGCTACAAACGCGCTCAATGTCTTTGAACTGATCCCAGCTTTTCAGCAGCATGCTGCATGTTGATTTTCCATGGCAAGAAATCTGTCTCACGTTGCTGGAAGGACCTTCTTGCATTCTCTAAGTTTTGGCTCACATAGTGATCACTGAGAAGCCAAAGACTTGTCAGGTATTTTGTACCCTTCTTGCTCTCAAGAAAACAATTTTGTATTATTTTGATGCTCTCTCGATTGTACTCTGTCAGATTTGATGACAACCGCGGGTGGAAGTTTTCCATCACATAACCCTTGCGACGCTCTGTTCACCAACCAGCACATCAGCCCGCATGCTTGGCTGCAACTTGAGAAGCGTTCTTTCAAGCATTGGGTTAATTTCCCCCAAACCCTAACAAAAGGCAAACAGCCAGGCATAATGAGATGGTCCCATTTGGAGGACATCATAATGCACAAGGAAAGACTGAGATATTCTTAGAACATCTGCAGTGAATGGCAAGCAAAAAAAAAAATGCACATGAAGAATCAAATGCAAGTAAAAATGGATCCAAGCAGAGGCCTGTCAGTGAAAAATTGACTCTCAGGCTGTGGACCTGATTGTATCATAAGCATTGTCAAATCATTTGCAAGTCATACCATTTGCAAAGTGGGCACTCTTTCATACAAATATTTTCTTTAGAAAAAAAAAAAAAGATTCCTTTGCAGATTATTGCAAATTTCTGTGATGCGTCAAAAGTTGTCTGGCCAAGTTGAGCTGTGAAACCAATTGTTTTGTATAAAGTGAGTTTAGCTCAACATTGTGGCAGTTGGTTAGTCTGATTCTGCCTGTACATGTGAGGAGATATACAGGTGTATCTTAAAGCCATGGCTTAATCATACGCAAGGGTAGTAGCCAACAAGAGCAATTTGAAGAGTAAATATGAGGGTTTTTTTGTATGATGCTAAGGTCGACTGCAGTTAGTTGATATTGCGCCCTCCCGGGGTAGTCGTCTAACAATGTTGTTGACACTGCAAACAAAGGGTCACTTTTAACACTGAAAGGGTTACTGTAAAAGTGGAATTTTTCTCTGAAGTTTTTTTTCATGCTCGGCGAAGTACGATGAATTTTGCATGTTTCTACTTTCACTGACCGTCACAACCATACAGCGAGTACTTTAAATGGCTCATTGCTGCTATGGAGGATAAAGGCAGCACACACTACGACGAGAGGAAACTGGTCCACATAATGACAAGAAAGTCACGCCACAAGACTGGCAAATGTGAAGAAACTACAAATAACAAAAAAGCGAAACAAAAAGCAAAATGTTTGCGCCCTTTCGTTTCAGCGCTTGTTTCATGTCGCGTGAAATCACGCACAAAAATTTCCACACTACGAAGACTTCCACTTTTACAGTATGTACTCTTACTCTGGGAGCCATCTTTGTTCTGTCTATGCAGTGTCGATGGGCACCAGCAGTGGTTTATTATTAGAATGCCATGGCAGCATTCAGTACACAAACAGACTTTGTCAACACAGAAGAATGAAGCTGTTGTCATTTCAGTCACAAGTGAAATACAGCAATCTTGATTGTGGGAATTTGCAACTCTAGAATGATGCATTCAAACAAGTACAGTTTGAAAAGATTATGTGAGTTACAAACAGAGGAGACTGTTCAGATATCGAGTAGAAATTAAACGAAAGTATGCCTGCCTCATCTATAATGTACTTGGAGGTTTGATGCAGATGTGTGTGTCCATTTTTCAATTACAAAAAAAAAAAAATTGGACTTTTGCACAAGTGATTGTGTCAGTGTACTGCCCATGCCACTGGGATACGTTTCCAATTGCAACAATACATGTGCTGTCTTCATATGGAGTGGTACATTTTGTAGTGTGTTGGCAAGTTGTCCCACTGATACTTTACAAAGAATAATTTCCCCTCTTCAAAGTGTTGTGCAGCAAACCCACATGCACATGTGTATTTTATATAATTTGTATGTGGATGATATGTCTGTTATTGGTCATCAAGAATAAAATTGGAATTATAATGACAAGTCATACTGTGTCTTCTTTTTTTTTTTTTGTCCTCTCTCTCTCTCCCTAATTGAGAGAGCGACTCGGCTCTGGCAGATCAAAAGGAGATTTCTGAACCATTTTCAGACTTGCATTTTGAACATCTATAATTACTGGGTACAGAGTTTCAGAATTTTTATAGTGATTACGATATGGAATAAGGATGTTCACACCATTCATCGCAAATCACAATTAGAAAGGATGATGACATAGCATTTTCACATATAGTCAGGTCGCTTGATATCAAAATTTGAGATTACCATTACACGGGGGATAAAAGCACCAAATTTGGAGAGATAATCCCTCAGAACCCACTCATTGATATTAGAGTAGGAGCCCTAGTTTTTCAGATTATTGGTTTCTCTGCTCAATGACCACAATAGATTCCACAAATCTACACTTGGCACTATCAATTATGTACATATGTGACATACACATTTATATTGTCTAAAATGTTCCTTTGTTTATAAACCGAGTTCAGGTTTCTCTAGATACGTGAGCAGTTGAGCAGTAGGCTTTGATATGAATTCACCAGGTGTGAAAGATCTCTCATACACTATTGTATTCATCATAATAGTTTTTTATCATGGGCAAATCACTTCATTATACATTTATATAACACCTAGACAGATCCTTGTCATTTGATTGGTTGTTTGCTATTGATCATTCGTCCCATTTTACCATTACGTCATCATTCGTGCAATTGTGGCTCCATTTACCATGCAATCTTGGATCCGTACAATTTGCTCCATTGCACGCACGCCGAGAGCCTGGCACACTACGCATGAAAAACATTTGCGCATGCAGTGTATATGCGACAGCTCGCTAGCATAAAACGATCAGTGAGTACTCTCTCGATCTCAGATCCCACACATTCTCTCTTGTTTCTAAATTCATAAAACATCAAATGACAAGGATCTATTTTACGTGCTATATAAAGTAAATAATAAATGTTTTTCATTCGTGCAATGGACAGAATATTTCATTTGGCAAAAGATGAAATTATTGATTCATTCAACTCGGCTGCGCCTCGTTGAATGGATTATTTCATCTTTCACCTCATAAAATATTCTGTCCATTGCACTAATAAACATTCAACATTTGTATAACATGTACAATGTATACCTTTTTTGTGTGCACCATGTTGCATTCTCAACAAACAGAAAAACACAAATTTGAAGCTAAAGTGAACAAACAAAATCACATTCACACTCGAATTTTGTTCATTTTCAGCAATATTGATGTTTATTCATAGGAAAATAGGTGCGCATAAATGGCTACTTCAAAAAAAAAAAAAAAAAACAGACATAAGTTGTGGCATTGTATAACATGTACAATACAATCAGTTGTATGGCAGTACTCGCTTTTCATACACACAAAAATGGTTTGCAACATTATCACTGATGCCATTCATGATTGGGCCACAGAAAGATACGACATAACCACGTGATATCGCTCAAATATCATCGCAAATCTCGCACCACATGTGCTAGATTTAATCCATGCCAATTACGGCACACATTCCTTGGGAGAAGCCGTCCGTTCCAATGCAGGCAAAATGGCTGACTACGTGTCTCATCATGAATGGACAATATGACAGAACAGTTGTCACCAAACATATCCAAAATCATCAAGTTTTCTGTTACGCATGCAGAAATCCTCGGGAGCAAACCGTCACAAGACAATGCACCCTCATCCTTGTTTCACCATTGCCATCAAGCCCACAGATGCAGTATTATTTAGTTTAATCTGTCCTCGAAGTGCTGCAGCTCTAAAATATTGCAAATTACACAAATTACACCAATAAACAGGTGCAAGTATTCCTTGCCATCAGTTAAAGAGATCATACACAGCTTAGAGCTCACTTTGTGCTGGAGACAATTTACAAGTTTCAAACCAGCTTCCATTTCCCATCTATACCTCCATCCCAAATCTGTCAGTGTCCCAACTAATTGTTACTCAGAAGTGCAAGATGATAATACAATGAAAAGTTTCTGAGTTGTCTTGCAAGTTAGCTTGTACTCATTGCAGCACAAGGGTCTTGGTTCACTGGACTCAATGAATGGTCATGTTTTTTTGGCCAAACTGTTTATTCCATGATAGTGCAGAAACAATGAAATGCATCATTTCCAGAGTTTGACTTGTTAGAGATGTATATACAATGTCCTTTATCTCTTAGGCTTGACATAATTGGGAGGGGGGAGGGAGATGAGAACGAAGGGGGGGGGGGGAGAGAACATCAGTTTGGAAGTTTCTCTCCTACACAACTACAGACAAAAAAATATAATGCTTCATTCTCTACTATTTGCTAAAAAGAAATTTTAGAGACTTTTTATGTCTGAATACAGCAGATAATATATTTTTCTGGGGTATGAGTAGTGAAGATGAAGATCACACAGCACACAATTTTTAGTTTGACTTACATGAAAGAAAAAAAAAAGTCTATCAGTGATGAACAGATTGTCAACAACATCTAGACACTTTCAGATTAGCTAAACGTACATCTGAATTCCTGATTAAAAAATGCTGTACACATATGTGATAACATTTTCGGATGTGCAGCAATACAATAAAGCTGACTGACAGAACTTCATTGTTGTTAGTTAATTGATGTGTGGCCAATTACTGAAAATGTAACTACAGAAAATGTAATAACTGAAAATGCAATTATTGAAAATAACTTCAGCTGGTTCATTTGAAAAAAAAAAAAAAAACTTACACTGTACTGCACATTTGATACCTTCAGAGCAAATCAGTGCTCTCATACACAAATACACTCTTTTGGCATCAATCCACTCAGCATTTGGCTTATATAGTAATTAATGACACAACAGAGCACATTCACCCGCTTATTGTTATAAAAACGATGAGTAAACACAAAAAGTAGAATCATTTCTACACCATTGTCATCAACACTTGATCATAGCATGCCTCAAGGACAAAATTGTATACAAAGTGATGACACACTATTACATCCATATGATTACACCATGCACATAAGTATGCTTCTCCAAGAGAGGTTCTGATTTCAAAAAAGCATGATTACTTTCATTTGGATTGAGAAAAATTAAAACCCCCAAAATGATATGTAAGTATATTATTGCCATCAGTGTTTCAATCGTCGAATAGAAATATACTGCTCCCACCAAGCCATATCCCCTTTAGAGTCACACAAAGATTACATTTCTAACATTCGAATAGACATTAAAGGACAAGTTCACCTTCATAAACATAAGGATTGAGAAAAAGCAACAATATTAGTAGAACACATCAGTGAAAGTTTGAGGAAAATTGGACAATCGATGCAGAAGTTATGAATTTTTTAAATTTTTGTGTTGGAACCGCTGGATGAGGAGACTACTACAGCTTGTGAGTCATATGCGTACAACAGTATAAAGAAAATGTAAAAGAAAATTCAACATATTTTCACTTTTTTCGCATAATAAAAGAGCACTTGACTTGCCTCTTTCTAAAGGCAGGGGGAATAATATTACCCATAACATTTGTCGGTAACGAGTCAGGGGAATGTGTACTTTTTTCAAAAGATGGAATTTTGTGAAATTCTCTTTATATTTTCCTTATATTGTTGTACGCATGAGACATCTAAGTTATTCATACACTGCAGTAGTCTTCTCATCCAGCGGGTACTGCACAAAAACTTCAAAAATTCATAACTTTTGAACGGATTGTCTGATTTTCCTCAAACTTTCAATGATGTGTTCTACTAATATTGCTACATTCTCTCAATCCTTATGTTTATGAAGGTGAACTTGTCCTTTAAAAAACAGCCCCTTACGCACTAACCCTGTCAAACAAAATAAAAGTGAAAATGAGAAATAGGACATATAGCTTACCACCCTTCCATACATCATTCCCGTGGTCATTAAAAAGTCGTATCAAAACTCTCTGATGATCGTTGTTTTCCATCTGGAAGGGATTGCGCAATCTACTTCATCACTGGCATGGCAACAGCTGCTTTGGTGTGGCTGACGTCCTCCGACCGCCAGAGCTGGGTGATCGTCTTCACCTGGGTGTAGAACTGGAGCCCCTGCTTGCCGTAGAAGTTGGTGTCGCCGCGGAACGACCCCCGCGAGCCGGTGAAGGAGAACATGGGCAACGGTACGGGGATCGGAACGTTGATGCCGACCTGGCGCATGTGGCAGAGAAATGGATAGAGACATCATGAAGAAGGTGTTCAACAATTACAACACTGATGCCTTGGTTGCATTAGTGTTAAATATTGATGACTTTACTGGTAGCCAAATCCAGTGTGACATCAATGGGGAAAAATACACAAATCTGTAATGTCCAAGTGTTAAACATCACTGTGTTTGACAGTATATGTTCTAATGATGGAATCTGTGCCTTTTCCAAATATTTACTCTGTTCTGCCTGTTTAGTCTTCCAAGAATTTGGATATTGCCGCCAAAATGTCAAAGAACTCCTCTGGTACCTATTCCAATGAGAAAACCTTTGATAACAATGTGATGTCTCCTTCTCCACTACCACTGCGAAGAATTTTACTATACAACTTTACCATACAACATGAAATATTGCTATGCAAGACAGAGCAATGTCTAAGACACCGTACTATTGTAATTTACTCATTTTGCAGAGTTTCCAGATCTCCAGCATTCACAACACACACTACCCGAGGTACTCAAATATGTATTAACACTCTAGTGTGGCCGCAAAAATTAAGTCAAAATCTGAAGGTCATGGGCAACCTGCATTGGCATTTCTTTCATTGTAAGAGAGTTTGGTTTTTTGTTTTTGTTTTTGGTTGCTGTTTGATTTTGAATCTAGTGGCTGGTGGTATGCAGTACTTGTGAATGAATAAAGCACATAAATTCAGTGATCCCTCCATAAATTAACTGCAAATGTAAACCACAAGTACCATGTACTGTTACCTAACACAAAATTCCCTCCCCCTTTTGTTTTGTAGTCACTACATTCCTCATCCATCTCACCTGGCCCACATCGATTTTCTCTGTGTAGGTCCGGGCGGTGGCACCGTTTGTGGTGAAGATGGCCGTCCCATTGCCATAGGGGTTGTTGTTGATCAGGTCAATGGCATCATCCAGGGTGTCGACGTTGAGAATGACCAGAACGGGTCCGAAGATCTCCTCCTTGTAGCATGTCATGTCGGTCTGAAGAAACACAGAGACACAAATGATGAAATGAAAGGAAACTACATTATTACTTTGGAACCAGAAGGCAGAAATATACCAGTGGTTCTCTGTAAATGGCTTCTACAAAGATTGACCTGGTGGCAAAGACACATTATGTTGGTGCTGCTCTGGGACTGTGAATATTTTTGGAGTTTGTTACTGTGAGGGCACACAAGTATGTGTGAAGTTATGGATACATTTTGACATAAATCTAAAAGCGAGGAATACACCACGGCACTTTTCTCCCAACTACATGTGCAGGCACATAAACTTCACAATTGACACAGATACGTACATACTTAGCATTTTTCCAGTGCTCTGCAGTGTCTTCACATGTTGTGCCTGAAATGGCATCTAAAAAAAGAACTGCCTCTCTTGCAGAGACCTATCACAAACTGAACTATTTTCTCTCATCATATTTGGATGCCAATACACATAGGCTTTACCAAATATATATATATATATATATTCATAAATATACATATCTTCATTATATGGATGGCCACTACACTGTTCTCATGTCAGTTATCATGGTTATTCTTAATACTCTATATGGAAATGTACCATGATTGTTAAATCTTCCTACACATGAAAGTCACGTGACCTTGCAAGACAGTGCTGATGTAGTGAAGACTGGAATCTTCATGACCAGTGTATTGCATAAACAATACCTGGTCATTGAACATCAGTCCTAAGACTTACAAATACCTGAAACAAAACAAAACAACAACAAAAAACCTTAATAATGATACCATAAAAAACAAAAAGCCAAAACAATACTGTGACCATTGAAAACGAGAGCAAAGTAAAAAAGCAATTTACCGTGACTGAAGAGATGACGGTTGGTCCGACAAAATTTCCATTTTCGTATCCCTTGACCGAAATGTCCCTACCATCGAGGAGGAGCTCCGCCCCTTCGTCCACTCCGGTCTGGATGAGCTCACAGACTCTGGACTTGGCCTGGGGCGAGATCAGGGGACCGAGGTCAGCTCCGGGCTGGTCACCTGGCATGACAGAGGACAAGAAGTACCCCTACAAGGTCAACGATCTTAATGCAGTGTGTATTCCACGGCTGCTGACATCCACACATCAAAAACCAGGGAAGCCCCAAAGAACAATCACGGAGATGCTTGCCTGTTACATGCATCCAAATCGACGAACAGGAGTTATATTCAGGTTTTGTTATTAGGACATGCTGAGATTTCTACACTTTCCTACAGCATCCTGCAGAATCTTACAGACTTTGCAGCTGATATTCACAAACTGAATCTTGGGGGAGGGGGAGGGGGAGGGGAAGGGAGAGGGGGAGGGGGAGTTTAGAAGGAAACATGAGTATCAGGGGGTGTGGCACTCATCAAAGATGAAAAACAAATTTAAACCGGAGTGTAGCCTCCATCCTACATACATGTTCGTCCCTTGAGGACAAGTCATGTCCCTATTTTTAGTGAAGTAACCTCTCCAGACGCCTTTCTCAGTAATATTAATCTTAAAATTATCTGAGCTTTGGAAACAGGCAAGCCTAAAAATGAACCCTGAGCTTGGATATCTACACTTGTTACCAGTCTGATCACTTGGCAGATTTAATGAAACTACAATGCTACTTTAAGGAAACCAAGGCTTGTTGTCACCTTTACTGACACTGTGTAAAAACAAAAAATGAAGTGTTCTTGACAACCATTCCTACAGATCAAGGGGAACGAGTGAAAGTTCATGCTCACCAGCATCAACTTTCAGCGCCTTGGCCCGGTCGATGAGCTCTGGGATCCATTCCTTGGCCTCACCGACAAAGACAGCAGTGGACAGTGCCATGCACCTCTGACCGGCCGCACCGAAGGCAGCTCCACACAACTGGTAAAATAGAGACAGAGAGAAGCACTATTGAAACATCAAGGATTCAAAGGTCACACATGTGACCCTACATCACAAAGCCAACAAAAAGTCACCAGACATGGATGATTAGTAAAGGGTAGATTCTGCAAGAGTACACTTTAAGCTATAAAAAGATACATAACTAAATTGAAATGGACTCTCCTGACCCATCTAAATATTAGAAAGAAAGCACACACTCTGGAAAGTGTGTACTCAGAAAAGAGGCTCTCAAGTATAGGGTCTATTCAGGTACTTAATCCTTACAAGCTGTGCTCTCTGTGTGATGAATGGGACAAAAAAAAAAGGATGTAAAACTCCCCACCAACAACAATGAAGGGATTATCAGATTAAGCTGACATTGAGTATGCTCTATTAACACAATCTACCCATGACTGATACCAACTTTCAAAGTAGTAGCACCATCTTTTCAAAAGTTATTAGAGTAGATAGTGAAGAGTGTGTAAAGGGTTTTTAAGAAATAAAAAGTGCACTCTAAAAAGTGCTATCAAAAAAATGCCAAAATCACAGTTCATTTTATGATCCCACATTTTAGACTGATGTAGAAGAGGAAGTGCTTATTCAGAAAATATGAGCAATTCAAGATTGATTAGGTTGTCGCATTTCACCTATTTTGAGTCTTCCATAAAACTAAGGCATGCAACTTTTTGTAATGCACAGTCACAGATTGGTTCTTTAAAGGGGAAAAAAGACCAACATGAATACACAAGGGGACAGTGAACAGGACTTTACCATATTACAAACTGTAAGAATGAATAAAACTAAGCTTGTTATCAGTGTATATTCATTTTGTAGGTGGAATTGGATGATTTTTATTAAGGATAGTGTTTGCATCTAAAACAAACACAATGGAATATATCAACCTTCTTGCACAAGATTCAAGCAATTCTCATAGCAGAGTTATATCATTATAAAGTTCCGTAAGTGAGCAATTTTTATGCATGTTTTATTTCACTTGGGGGATTTTGGATGATTTTGTACGTTGTTTTTCTTTTTTGATGCGATGGAGACATTGTCACAGTTTAAACAGCAAATATCATTGCATATCAACCTTCTTGAATAAGATCACTTTAATTCTTCCAGCAGTGACCTCGTGCTAATGTTCGATTGTGTCTTGCACAGTCCTCTACACAGCTCTATGTATATGAATCTTGTACGCTTCTTTCCAAATCGTACAAGCACCAATTTTCCATGACTTACATAATTCCTCCAACTTCATGCCATCTTTCCCACACAGAGAATAAAAGAATGACAGCTTTGAGCATGACATCAGACTGTTCCTCACTTGAATGTTTTCCCCTTTGGGCTTATTTGTTACCTCTGCCACAGAAGGAGGTTATGTTTCCATCAGCGTCTGTTTATTTGTCTGTGTGCAAAATAACTCAAAAAGTTGCAGATGGATTTGGATGAAACTTGCAGGCAAAAATTGATAATGACACAAAAAACAGATTATTCAATTTTGGTAGTGATCCAGGAATTTTTATGGATTTTTGAAGGATTTTTGTTGTTTTTGCAGATAGGGTCAATGAACTAGAGAGTTCAGGCTGCGCATTTTTTGAGGTTTGCATATGTGCACTTAAGTACATGCTCTAGTTCCTGCTGAGGCGAGGCACACTGCGCAGCTGGAAGTTGATGACTTAACAAAAGGCTTCTATATTGGGAAACCGGGCGATTATCAGCATGCATATGTATGGGTGGAAATGACTGATCTTCATGGAAGAACAAGATCAGTGGTGGACAGGAAACGAGCTGCTTGGTGGAGGTCTGCGTTCTCAGAGTGCTTTTCTAGCTTCGTTCTGTTTTGAGGGAGTGGGACCACACCCACCTGGTTGAGTGTGTTCTCCTTGTTGGCGTCGGGCATGATGACACCGTGGTTCTTGGCCCCCATGTTGCACTGCACTCGCTTGCCATTCTTGCTGGCCCGCTCGTGGATGTAGACGCCGGCCTGGTCCGAGCCCACAAAGGAGACAGCCCGGATGAGTGGGTGGTCACATACAAAGTTCACAGCTGCATTTTTCATAATAATGAAGAACAACACTCGAGATGTTGTAAACTGCATACTCCAACATCAAGGAAGCATTTAGATAGTTTGCAAATATGCATTATTTTCATTTTTTAATACTTATAGTGAATGTAGTCATTCTAATCCTGTGAGCAAACTTCCTCCTTACTTTCCTCAAGATAACCTATACAATTTCCTAAAAATATAAATCCTACAAAACATTCACTGCACAAGTTTTGTTTGCTTGCTTTTGTTTGTTCTATAGTAGGTACACATATGACAATGAAGAAGCCTGCAGAGAAACGACAGAGTGTTTGGGCAAAGAAATACTTACAGACAAACTGACAAACTGTGTATTAAAATTACAATGAAGCACAAACAAAATCCGTCCCCATCCCCAAACTTTTAGTATTGATGCTGCCTGTCAAACAACTGTAATGATACCTCTCACTGTAACCCAAAATGGCATCATTGTTGGCAAATTAAATCTATGGAGAGAAAGAAGTTCATGAGCTAATGAAGATAAGGTACTCTTCTTCTTCCTATTCTTCGATGGTAATATGCCCCGTTCAGTCATGAAAATTCTTGCAGATATCACTCATTTTTTTTTTTTTGACTACTTCAACGGGATTTCATCCAGCTCTTTGGATGGGTTCTTTCACGTGCAGAAGGTACAAATTTTGCATAGCTTTCATAAACACATTACAGATGGCTCAAAGTCTCCTGCAAAAGATTTGTCAGTGAGGATGAAGTGCCTTTCCAAAGGGTACTACTGCCGTGCTGGGACTAAAACCTCACAAGCACATGGAAGCCCACAATTGAAATCGTATGGTCTTAAACCATTCAGCCAAGACAGTCCCTGTGTGACATTGTATGGCATTGATACAACTTTTTTTTCAGCTCATGAGAAAATTTTACTCAATTAATATCTTTTTTTTTTCTGTCCAGAGAAGTTTACTTTTGATGCATCCAACAATTCGTAGCTGAAAAGCATCTCACCATCATGCTGGCCATGGATAATGTTGAGAACGCCATCTGGTAATCCCGCCTCCTTGGCTAGCTCTGCAAGCAGCATACACGCTCCAGGGTCCCTCTCAGAAGGCTTCATCACCACAGTGTTTCCTGCCACGGCTGCCACAGGAAACATCTGCAGACCAAGAAAATATTGCAAGAAGTCCCTTTACAGTGACATTGGCACAGATATCCAGCTATACAGCATAGGTCATACAGCTTTAAAACCTTGCAAATCTGCTTTTGATTCAGTATGTGATTCACCACTTCACAACAGCATTATACCATATTCCTAATACAGAATCAAACAACCCGGTCCTCTATCTTAATGATCTTGTATACTGAGCTACATATCCACTTTGCTCAAAATTATTACAAGGGAGGAGATAATTACAGTTTCCTTGATACTAGCAATGAAAATAGCAGTGCAGGCAATGCTCAAGAATCAATATGTATCAAAGACATTTTGTTTTCTAATCCTTCCAAAGAGACTTTCAAAATGAACAGGATCTAATCAACTTGTATGCCTCTCTTTAACACTTTAGTTACGTGCTTTAAACCCCCACTATTGATAAGATTGCTGCTATGAATGAAATTCCCTCCTGTAGGTCTACACCTCAAGAGAAGAAATGATGAAACCATTTGTCTGAAACCTGAACATACAAGGACTCATTCCCCGCCACTATTGATTCCGTAAAGTCCAGACCTCCCAACCTTTCTGACTGAAAAGTAAGGATGATTTGGCTCCAAAGTAGGAAAGAAAGATCAGTTCCTATAGGAAGTGTGGAGGAAAGTTATGAAGAAAGATAGGAAACTCCTATTGAAACAAGAGCTGGGAATGATCAAAATTCTGATTCTTTTCTGCAAAGTCAGAATGGTTGGCAGGTTTGGAAGTTGTTCACATAACTCTCCCCTGTTCTGATGGTAGTTTTGAACATAAACTTGTTGAGACTCTTCTCCAAATGCCTGCATGAATATATCCCATTTGAATTAAATCAGTCATCATTTGATAGGGAAGACAAAGAGATTACTAGGCTTATACTTACCCATAGTGGAATCATGGCTGGGAAATTGAATCTATGAGAAGAGATAAAATGTGTGAATGATAGCAGGAATTTGTATAATTAAGATTGATGACTTCCATTACCTCATCTGATTTGCATATGTGAAATTTATGTTTGACAGCTCTGTGACTGGAAAACACACATAACTCTAAAATTCCAGGACTTTCTTACATAATATCATCAGTTGAATAAACCTTCAGCATTTTGTTCATCTGATATTCCTCTACAAATATAATGGTCACGTTGTATGGAGTTGTATTTCTCTCTAATAAGGAACATTTCACTGGTATCTACAAACAGATATAGTGACTGTACATTATGATCATAAATTATAAATGAAAAAAAAAAGATACATATGGGCCGTGATGCGAGAAAAGGGCCTTCAGGGCATAAATACAAAAAATGAGTTTTCACAGCCACATTGTAGAATGAACTCTGATATACTTCGATATGCAAAATTCCACTCCTAAGTGCCCCTATTATGACATTTAAAAAAGCATCTTCTGTCTATATTTTGCCACTTTTTGATGCATCTATAAATGCGCACGCACATAGCTAGCTGATCTTTTTTTCTCTTTTGGGGGCATGTATTGCTTTGTCAAACTTCCATGCCATTTTATGGGGTTTGTACGCGACAGTGCTAAGGGCCCTTTTCTCACATCACGGTCCATATAACTTTACATTATGGCACAGAGAGGTTAATTTGTAAGGGAAGGGGAAGCAAAGCAGGGCAGAACTTTCAATTGGCATCCCAAAGCGAAATGGCCTTAGTCGCTTCATTGTGGTAACATTCTGCACTTCAGGCATTTGTGATTGTTTGATGTACATGTACATGACACTATGCTTATTAACAACAGGTACAATGGTCACATACTGGGTAAACAACATTGCGAAGCTTTCATCACACAGTGTGCATAAACAAACTAACAAGAGAAAACCCGCCAACAGTCACACGCTTACAATGTAATTTGCATTTTCTCTTCATGGCTAGAACAAACTATGGCATACTATACAGTTTAAATTCTAGTGAACTTGGAATCCTTCGAAAGCAAAAACAAAACAGAAACCAAAACACACAACACACTTTACTGCAGAAGGTCAGCACAGTTCAAAGATAACAATCACACTGTTGGAAAAATAAAATTCAAGACCGTGTCATAAAGCTGGGCAAAGTCAGCACTGCTGGCAACAGCTGGTATGAGATACACACCTCGTATCAACCTATATTGGTTTGCAACGTATTTTTCAGCTATGTTTTCAGTGCACTTTATCAGTTCACCATCTTGTGTCTCTAAACTCCCTTGTTCTGTGACAAATCAAAAACAAATCTAGTACTGCCAGACACACTTACGGAGTAATGCCGGCGCAGACTCCAAGGGGCACACGCATGGTGTAGGTGTCCATGTCTTTGGCAATGGAAGGTAGTGTCTCGCCAAGTTGTAATGACGTAATACTGCATATGTGCTCAACAACCTCTGCACCGGTAGGAAAAACAAGAGAAAAGAGGAGAAACTTAATATTTTAATGACAACCTAGGTAAAAATTCGGCTACAGAGTGACTGCAAACTTGCAAGCATATTACCAGGGTCTCATTATGATTGATATGGGGATTTAATACATCCACTGTAGATGTTCAAATAAGTAGAAAGCCAAAGTGATTTGGATCAGTCACATTTTGCAGTGTTCTACAATCTATTGTATAAACCTCTCTTTTTTTGTGTGTGTATTTATTTTTTTTTCTACATATATTTATGCATGTACAGTGTATTTGCATAGCTCTTTTTTTCTGAAAAAAAAACAACTTAATTTTTAGCTCTTACTTCAATAAGATGAAGAAATAACTTTCATCTGCAAATCAGTACCATATCACAATTCATTTGGGGAGAAAAAAAAATGTTCGCATTAAAAGATCAATAAACCCAAGTCAATGTTGCATTGTTGAAATTGCCTTTACCATGCATCATAGGAACTTTATTTCCCAAACCCTTTTCCTGCATTGGAGTTTGGAAAGTGTGTACAGGGTATGGGGTTTTCTGTGCCAATCGGCATTCAAAGCTCACAAAGGGTTGAAAGGAACAGTGATGCATGTTTGACTATCAGTATTCACTGAGGTAATCAAAACAAACATTGACCGACCACAACATTTTCTTCAGCAAATATTTGACGTAGAGGTTCTTTTTAACTCTCAGATTCACAATCTGGCAAGTCTTTTTGGCAGTGGACCAATACAATGGACCAACTCCCACATTAGAACAGCATCAAAATCTGCTATGCATAATGTAACAAGCCTTTTCTGTGTTGTTCTGTGCAAGACTAAACTCGTACTCAATGAGCCTATAAAGTACAAGTATTTTGGGTACTCAAAACCTTCTTAGCTCTTTTGAAATCATTACAGAAAGTGCTCTGGCTACATTCGCAATTACAGTGCAAATGTAATTCTGTTTGACGGTAGGGGTATTTTTTTTTCTCTTTTTTTCCCCCTATTTCATAGCCAATTAATGAGAAACTGGTGTCAAACTGATGTGCAACCGCATGATGCACAAAAAATACTGAGTCATTACTTGTCGGCAATGATGAAAAGTCAAGACGAGACTCTCCGTTCTGCACTGGTCTAGCACTTGTTCCCACCACCATAAACTTCTATCACATAATTACTAGCACAAAATGCCCCACATACTGAACACAGAATGGACACTTGCACGCAGAAACCTCTAAAACACAATGCATTGTCCATTATCAGACATGAGGGTGACCCAGTTTGACATTGTTCATGGTCATTACACCGCTGACTTGAGCTGTACATTTAAGGATGGCATTTGAACAGGAACTAGTGTGGCAGATACAAAAGATAAGATCTCCTTCCCCAAGAAGATAGCTTTGACATGCAGACACACATTATGTACAACAGTCCAGTCCACGTTCAAATCCCAGCATAAATGCATGCTCTTGGCACAAGGAAATGGCATAAAACTTAATCATACAGAAATGGGTAGATGGGACTACATATATCATTTTTTTTCCACAAAATGTATATTTGTGTAGACAATTTCATTCTAGCACTTATAGTGTTTTAATAAGGAACATACACTGTTTAAGTTATATGTACCTATAGCCATGTGTGCATTTCATTTCTATATTACATAATGCAAAGGTGCTTATGAATGGTTAGCACATCTTTGTTTTTGTATTCTATTTTATTGTTTCCATTACACCAATGCCATGCTAAAAAAAAATTGTCAGGTTGTATGGTGACAGGAGGCAGCCGTCAAAAGTGGTAAGAAAGTCATCAAACTTACGCAATCCTCTCATGACATCTCCTTCCGCATCTACGAGTGTCTTGCCTTGTTCCAGTGTGATGAGTTCTGCAATTTTCCTCTATTAAAAGACAACAACCAACAAATAACAGTTCAAATTTCAAATTACAGTTACACATCATTTCAATGCACAATCGTCTACAGTGTAAACTGCCCTGTCACCATGTGTGAAGGTGCAATAATGTAGCGGTATTTAGAAAACTATTTAAACACAAATACATCTTAGGTAATGGAGGGTTACCATGATGTAAAAAAACTGGCTACTGAGCATACTGCACATTTCAAATGTTACATGTGATTGGCATACAATGAACTTCTCTGACAAATCAAACATGAAGATCATCTCTTGTAAATCATTACATTTCCACCTTATACTGTGTATTGTGTCCCTCAATTGGCAATCACGTGAACAGCCTGATCAGAAACTGGTAGGCAAGATATTCAAACCTGTCAACAAACCATCACGTGTAGGTGAATTTCTAAGAACAAATGTATTGGACAGTAAACACCTGTTTCTATACTCCCCACGTAGGAAAACCTCAACTGATAATCTTATCACAATTCTTTTTAACAGCATTGTCATTTCAATAGTATTTCCTGTCCTTTGGTGGTATGAATGAAACCATACTCAGCAATCTTTTCACAAAGGCCCACTGCGGCAAATACACTATACATGCCCTCATCACTAAAGTGTCTGCTATGTCAAGCTCTTACAGCCTGAACTCAAAGAATCGGTGACACTGTTTGTTTAATCTAGATCACTTCACAGTAGAAGGGACACAAGATTTATCCTCAGGCTGTCGAGGCAACTTTCAGTTTCGGGTGATGAAAAGTTGTATAACTTCTTAATAGGACGTATGATAATGATTTAGCATCAATACAGACTGGATGAATATGGCTTGAACATTTTGGAATAATTTTTATTTGAAATCAACTGTTCCTTCCTATAACAATCTTGTAATGACAAAAAGTCACATCATGCCCAAAATACTACATCATGTTCACTCAGAACTTTTGTAGTAATCATTAAAAACTACCACTATCGTCAATCGCCAGTATCTTCTCTATCATCATTGTTATCATTACATTGCCAACCATGTCACCAGTAATCATAAGCACCATATTCACAACCATAGACCACATGATCACTATCATCATTATTAGCATTATCATCACTATCATCATCACCATGTTTATCATCAATACTGTCATTGAGACCAACATATACTTGGGCACTATTTCATGAAAGTTATTAGCCCTGTCAGCCTGACAAGTTGTCAGTCTCTGACAATTACAGTAAAATACTTGGTTTTGATCGGCTGAGAAGCCCCCGTTACCGACAGTTACTATGGTAATTGTCAGATACCCACAACTTGTCAGGGCTGACGAGACAACTTTCATGAAACGGTGCCCTGGTGACAACCACACCCACATCATCATCATCATCATCATCCCCACCATCATCATCATCATCACCATCATCACCATCATCACCATCATCATCATCATCACCATCACCACCATCATCACCACCATCATCATCACCATCACCACCACCACCACCATCACCACCACCATCTCCATCATCATCAACATCATTATCATCATCATCATCATCATCATTCATCATCATCATCATCATCATCACCATCATGGGATCACATGTGTCTGAGTACTGACCAGGTTCTCCTTGATCAGGTGCTGATATTTGAACATGATCTGTTGGCGTGTGAGGATGGTGGTCTCCGCCCAGGACGGGAAGGCGGCCTGCGCGGCATTCACGGCCGCTTCCATCTCGCTCTGGGTCGACTTGGGGACTCTCGTCACAACTTCATTGGTGGCCTGCCCAAAGCAATGAAAGTAATGAAGTTAATGTACCATTCTTTGTTCAACTGCTGAAAGTTGGAGGAACAAGTAAAGTTTCGATTAAAAAATAAACAGCAGCAACAAATGGCGAGTAGCATGGTATGCATAAGGAACATTTTGAACATGATTTGTAATCTGGAGACACAATCTACCATTCCACCAGTGTGCGTGCCAATCAGCACAGAAAGCACAATAAATTTTAATCACAATGGGAAGCCATACTCTTTAACAGTCTCAGGGTCCGGATACTGAGCACTTGACATTTTTTATAAAGCAAGGGATGATGGGCAAAGTTATGGCAAATATCTATAACCTACCGGGTTGTGGACGTCGATCCAGTCTGAAGTTGTGGAATCTACCATCTGTCCATTGATGAGGAGCTTTGTCGTCGGCTGATGGTAAGAAGGATAAAACAAAATCAGAATTGCTTATCATCTTGTAAGAACAAAAGCCATCATTTCAGTGCATACACTAATGCATGCAAGATATCAAAAACACTTTGATATGTCTAAAAGTTTTGCATTTTAATTAGCTGATATGATTCACTCGTGGGTTACTAGTAATTGTAGCACATCTTTGAAGGCATTCTTCTATCAGTGAGCAGATCACAATGTGAAATCAACAGCCAAAATGACAACAAGAACATCTTTGCTTGAAGTAGTCAAGATGACATGACAATATCTTCAACTTTCAATGTACGCATTCAAGGACTTGAAGGATGGCTTTCTTTCCCTAACTTTTGCAAAAGCAAGGTGTAGTAATTTTATCCACAATTTGCCAATGTTCCTGCCCAAAGACTTGAAATCCATGGAACTGTGAAGGCTTTAAAAGGAGCACAATCTCAGCATTTGGCTATTTCACTCCTGTTTAGCTTCTATTCATATTCATCTGAGACGGAAATGCTTTGTGGAACTCAGTGTACCAGCAGCCCTAGCAACTCAGCCTGAGGAGCTACAACGTGCCTCTCACCAGATGTGAGTCCACTCATAGAAAAGAGATCTACAAACAATGATGACTTATAACCACTATTTCAACTATCATAGCTGTGCAACCAGTATTTTATTTTTATTTTTATTTTTTTTGGTATCAACTTTTTGTTTGCTTGTAGTTGCTGGTATCATCAGCTCTTGTTAAGAGTCAATTTATCCATAAATGCAAACTGGTTAATTCTGAAACATTAGGTCTTTATACAGTCAAGACCACAGTGTTGACCAGACATGCATATTTCTTCAAAGTATTCCCTTCTTCCAAAAACATAATCACACAAATAGAGATTTACAGTGCTTACAATACAAATTATGAAATCACTGTACATAACTACCATCATAAACATTGAAGGTCTGTATTCATTTATTTTCTCCGTAATTATCTCTTTCTGACAATAAATACCGCAGTCACTGGGAAATGACTTCAAAATACAGACTGTATGACAGGCATGCATTGCAGAAATACATCTTTACATGTACATAAACACCAATGTTTACTCTCAAAATTATGTTTGGAGTAATGAAGTATATTTTAACATTGCATGATACATACACTATATAAATATCTTTTCTAATCATTGTGCAGCATCCAAAATTCAGAAGATTGCAGTTCATCAAAACTTGTATCTGTAACACTGAAAAAAAAAAATGGTAAAAAAAAAAAAATACTCACTGCATTGGAGTAATAACATGATCCAGTCCTTGCACCGAACAGGGCCTGGAATAAGAAACCAAGATTTGAAAGAAAGAGAACAGGATATTGCGTGAGGAAACCAAATGTACTGTATGCTATTTCATATAAGTAAAAACATTGAACCCTACATACATCTAGATCCCGAAATACATGTAATGTTTGTCATCTGCTAAGTCAGAGCACTGTGCCTGATCATGTTATTGTTATACCCAGAAATATGCCAAACATTGTGGCATGCAGTGTGCCAACAACATGCAATGCAAATGTGAGATGTACTAGTGCCGGTATACTTTGGAAATGACTCCAGAATAGATGAGCATTCGCACACGCATGCTTGTCAAGAGTAGTGCTTGATTAAAGATACTTGATGAGGTATAATTTCAATACAGCAGCTCAAGTCTGCAAGCTACACAAAAATGGCACTTTATAGTGAAGAAAAAAATTGGGGGTGTGCGCCCCCCCCCCCCCCCTTTAATTTTGCAAAGGCGCCCCCTTTTTACGGAATTCCTAGATCTGCCCCTGCCAAGGAAGATGGATGAAAGAAAAATCCTGGCAATACAACGGACTAGCACTATTTTGGCAGCATGACATCAACAGCTGTAGATACAAAATTGTTATACAATGCATTAAATGATGCACAAGCAATGCCAACATGCACTCTGATTAGACATACGGTACAGGTATGTTTGTAGCTACATTGTACAATTGTAATTACTGGTGTAAACGATCTCTTGGTCAAAACCACTACCAGTATACTACAGCAAAGGACGCGACTTAGGAGACATCTTCGAGACCAGCTGTAGACTGGAAAAAGGAGCATGTTTGATTCTCTCAAGACTCCCTGGAGAAAAGATTTAATAGTCTCCAGCAAAGCTGAAGTTGCCAACAAGTCACCACCCAGTCTCCAAGCTATTTATGAGATTCCCACTTGACATATTGTACATTGTACACACACACTCCCCTCCCCTGCAAAAAAAAAAGGTAAAAAATTGATATTTCACATGTAACATGGCTGGAACTTTCTAGACCATAATGTATATTTAGGGTGGAGGAGCATTTACACTGTGTTTTTACTAATACATTGTACCCCTTTCAGTAACCCTCTTGGCTCGGACCAGGAGTAGACCAGGAGTGGACCAAGTCGAAAATTTTGAGTTTATGAATGGGTGGGGGCCAAAGTGGCCCACGCCAGGTGTGGACTATTTTGGCGCTGCTGCAGCTAGCACCAGGCACGGACCAGGCGCAGGCCTGGCGCTGATCGAAGAGTTTATGAACGATAGCAGCACAAGGCGCGGGCCAAAATTCCATTCACGGTCAAAGGTCACAGCTTAAGCTGCTCAGCTCATACAAAGTGTAAGCACGCGGCACGCACATCAACTCAGTTACCATGGCAGTTATCCCTCTTAGTCAATAGCGTACTACTTGACCGAGTTAATGAATGGGTCATCTAAGGTAGCGTGGCTCTGCTATATAGTTACGAAACGCAATTTTTACTGCTTGGCGCGGGCCAATTTAGCTCGGACTAGGAGCAGGCTAAAAAAATGAGTTACTGAAAGCGGTAATAAAATTACATATCTGCTCATTTCTAATATGAAGATCCCTGCCCCAGGCCCAGATATCATTGATTGATGGCCCCATGGGGGTGGGGTCTTTTTAGTGCCAGCAAAATCAAGGCATTCAAGACACGGAAGGCCAAGGCAAAAAAGCAATCTGATGGGATCGGGAGACCTGGGCCCCATTTCAAAAAAGATGTTAGGATGAGAACTCTTGCTGGAATGACAACTTCCCACAGCAAACAGCCATCAGGAAGCTGTATTCTTGTCGCTACCATGACAATTGTCATTCCAGCAAAGAGTTGTGATCAAATGACAAATCAACTCTTTATCACTTTATGAAACGGGGCCCAGGTCACCAGGACACACTGACACTTGTGATGTTGCGTGTTGTATGAACTTCAGTCAATGCTATTACTAACTAGGCTAATTCCATGACCATGGTAAAACCGGTAAACATCCTTGACCTAACCCCTACTGCACTTGTAATTTAACGACGACTGGACTGGGCAGAACATTTTTGCTGTTTCATACCACGGCGCACACACACACACGCTGACTAGACTAAGCTAGGGCCGAGGCCCTACCGCCTGCCACCTGCACTGGCACTGACTGGCTAACATTTCCAAACCACACGCACTGCTGCACTGACACTGATCAGATACTGCACCAGGTACCAGGCAGCAGTACAGTCGCGATCGCAGGGCCTAGAATCTCTACTTTTAAGTTCTGTACTGAATGTAGCCTACAGGCTACACTCGTTTACACTCAGCTCGTAGTTGATTACATACGACAATACATACAGTAGCCTGACTAGTAACCGCTCACCCCTTAGCGCACGAGTGTAGTTGATGATGACCGCGAATATCTGCCCTACATTCTCGAATACGCACTGCACGCACTGCAGTACGCGTGTGCGCAATGCTAAGAATTCGATGCTCAAACAAATTGCAATATTCAAAGTACATGTATTCACGACTATTTTATGATGTTTAAATGCAATTAGCCAAATCTGGAGATTCCCGATGGCCGGAAAGGTCTCGTCTACTGAAGTTAGTGAGTAGGCCGTGATTTTTTAGTTAAAATCCCGCAAAGTTGAGATAAGTCGTACGAATAGGCGCTAGTCGTCGACCTGACAACTGTCGGCACATAACTGAACGATAGTAGTGTACGTATTTACGTGGAATTTCGTACGCGAACAAAAAAAGTTCGAAACTCATACAGAGATGGCTCTTGACTAGTAACCGCTCACACCCCCCCCCCCCCACTTAATTACGTGTGTACAGTATGTGGCGCGTGCGCTTTCAGACCACTGATTTATTACCTCCCCCCTCCTCCCCGCTAACTACACATCCTCTTGGATTTCCGACGAAGTGGGAGGCCCCCGAAAATTCAGATTTTGAATTATAATCAAAGCAATTGACATTTAATGCATTCCTCTATTGTGACATTGCAATAAATAAATATATAATTATATACATACATATAATTATATATATAATACATGTATATATACGGTTACAACTCGATCGTTATTCATAAGGTTCGTTAGTCCCAAAATGAAATAAGGTTTCAAATAAAAATGTTCCCGTCTCTCGAACATTATATCGAGTTTCCCGAAGTACACGTTCCAGGAAGTCAAAAAAGGAAATTGCAGCTACTGAAGCAATATCAGGAGATGATTTCATAACTCACATGAAATCCAAACAGAAAAGAGAGTTGAAGAAAAGAAAGGAAGAGAAAGAGAGAGAAACAAAGGAAAAAAAGAAGAACGCACAAAGACATTGAGAAAGAAGAGGGAAGATCTAAAGAAGAAGATAGAAGAGATGACGTTGGGTACAGGAAATAGAAAGAAAGATCACAGAGATGGGATTGTGATGAGGATAGAAGAAATGAACCATATATTAGAAGAAATAAAACAGAAGGAAGAAATGAAGTTGGAAGAATCTGAGGGCAAAAAAAAAAGAGAGAGAGAAGTGAGTTTGGAAGAAGAAATGTAAAACAAGAGAGAAGAAAACAAAGAAGATGACTCTACGAAGGAGAATAGCCCAGAAGAAAAGAAAAAAAAAGAAGGGCAATTCCACGGTAACTAGGACACAGGTGCCAAAAATTCAAAATGATATTTGTTTCAAACACCATACATTTTCAGACAGTACTTGAGTTGAAGTTTTAAGAATCATTATGTTTTTCAATAAAAGCGGCCATTTTGATTTTCAAAATGGCTGCCAAAATATGCCTATAACTCAATGGTGAAAAGAGTGTATTGTTGCATAACTTACTCTCTGTATATCCACTTTATTAGTACCCTAAACAACATTCTGTCATATGTATGCAGTTACCAGAGAAGTCTTTTACCACACGATAGAAAAAAAAGCTGGTAGCTTTAAACAATTTGATAAAAACTGTTAATTACTTTGATAATGATGGACGTAACGTCAGTTACCAAAAACAAGGAATTTTTAAGTTCATTCATCAAAGGAAGTGAGCTGTATGATGTAACTTGGGATTTCTAATGTATGCCCATATGCCTTTATTTTAATACCAGAAATAAGGATACTTGGCATACTGGAGAGTCAAAATGAACACTACTAAATGTGTAACGTCAGTTACCGAAACGTCATACACGAGTATGTAACGTCAGTTACCATGACAGTAATTATAACTGAGGCAAATTTTTTGACTTTTGGCCATTTCAATACATCTGGGAAGTCAACTTACAACAAAGAGCAGGAATCCCTTTCATAGGAAATGATGTCATTACCATGGTATGTCCATGGAATTTTTTTTTTTTTTTAATTTCTAAATTCATTTATTCATTCATTTACCATGATTATCTTTTTTTTGGGGGGGGGGGGGCTTGAGCTTTCGATTTTTGATTCAGCACAAGTTTAAGGTTAAATCATCTGGAAGTTTAGTTTGCCACATGCAGTATACGCACTCAAATTAGTACATTCCCAGTCCTACGGGATGATAAAGCTACCAAAGTTTGTAGGCCTAATCAGTGACATGATTCCCTGTTAACCACATTTTCTACAAAAAAAAAACCCAAACTTCTGCACAGCTGTATAGCAACAGTTTAACAATCTCCACCAATTTTTGCTTTTGCTGGCATTTTTCTTTTTTTTTCAGGAAGCTTAGTCAAGTTTCTACCTCAAGGCAAATGCACAAACAGATATTTCTTCTCTTGCACTTAAATGTGTGGTGTAGTTAACATGGCTGATCTTGTATTATGGTACGTAAGGCATGTACTCATTATTGTTTGAAACTTAACACTGATGTTGCTCAAAGTGAGAGAGGATTCTATAGGGTTTAAAAAATATTGTTCATACAGTGTGTATTTGTTGATTGCTTTATTCTATTCATGCAGGGACATTTTGTAATACAACACATGATAATTATGAACAGGAAGAGTCTTTTATATCGATTTTTATAGTATTCTTTCGTTGCAAAGTCCGATTTCTTGGTATCTGGAATTTATTTGCAAGCCGTGATATATCAGTGAAAAGGAAAAGAAAAACAGTTAAATTACTTCAAGCTAGGAATAAAACAATAATGCTCTTTTGACCAAAAAAGCATTTATTTTTCTTCTTCACAGAGAAATATTAAAAGTGCGACACTTTTCATTTAAATCAATTGATGATGGAGATCATCAGGAGTAAAATAAAGAAAAGAAGGAGAAATATATCACAATAGATTTCATACATATTTATGCATATTTATGAGTTGATACATGTTTTTTTCCCCATGACCTGGAAGATAATTTGATATTTTTTTCAAGCACAAAAATATCCATGTTTTGTGTAGTACTACAAGGTATTATGGGTGGAGCACTCTATGTACAATTTGTAGATAAAAACTTTCCTGTTCATTAAAAAAACAAACAAACAAACAAACAAACAAACAAAAAAAGCCCTTAGCCACGTCAATATATTTATACTTGGAACTGCTTAATCTATTAATGGCTCTGTGTAATCATAAATGTTGAATGAAAATTAAATCTTCAGACAAATGTCAAGAAATATCCTCTTGTGCATTTACATTATTTTTGCCCAACTGTGCTATGGCATGGGGGGGGGGGGGGGGGGGTGCCCCCTATAAGGGCCCACCCAATATTATTTGTGTCTTTAGATTTTGTTTTAATTTGTTGCTGTAGTTGCCTGGGATTGTCACTGGTATATTGCAGCAGTATAATAACCTGTTAAATAAATTAGTTCTCTGTAAACCCCACAGCAAAGTATGTGTAACGTCAGTTACGTAACGTCAGTTACTGACATGTTTACCTTTAAGTTTTCATAGAACACAAAGAAAAAGGACTACTGTTTCATTTCATTGTGTATTTATGACTGATAAACCAAGGTATGACTCCATATCAACCAAATCATTCTGAATGGTCAGAATTATGAAATATCACATAGCTATTCCCAATCATGATTTTGCATGTGTAAACCCTATGGCAAATGTAAGCGTAACGTCAGTTACGTAACGTCAGTTACCGTTATGCCTTCACTGAAATTGGCGTGGTGCTAAAAGGAAATATCTAAAGTGCACATTATTTTGCACACCTGTTCCTAAGAACCTAGGTGTATTGCCATATTAAACACATAAAGGCTAAAAGTCAGGGACATGAGATATTTCCATTTTCATCTACACCATAATTTCCCATGTCCTTTTTCCGTAACGTCAGTTACCGACACATTTTCACTTGCTATGTGATAAGAAATGCAGTTTGAGAGAAAAACTTTCCACCTATTTCTTCATTCTCATGAACTTATTCATCAATGCTAATTGCAAGCCCAAGGTGCTTTCATTCACAAAACTACAAGGTAAACAATTTCATGAAAATCCTTACGTGTAACGTCAGTTACCATGGAATTGCCCAGAAGAGGAACAAAAAGGAAGGAATTGAATCTGATGATGTTAGATATGTATGTCCAGCATGCAGGAAAGAAGAAGCCGTAGAAGATCAATGGGTTTCTTGTGATTTTTGTGACACATGGTTGCACTTGGAATGCAGTGAACTAAAAAATAAGGTTGAAGAAGACATATCAAAATACATGTATCGGTGTCCTTTCTGCTGAACCAAGGAGGTACTAGGCATGCTTGCCTAGTACCTCCTTGGCTGAACTGAAAGGGGAGCATGATCGCAGTCTCTCTCTTTTCCCTTCTTCCTTTTGGATAACCTTACGTACCAGTGAAAAAATGATCTTGTTCATATGGTACTTAAATGGAATTTTCAATATGATATTTTGAATAACTGTGTATTCAAAATAGTGTTGAGATGTGTGTAGATTATATTGACTTTTTCTTTTCTCAGAAGTAATATGTGCGTCGACATTATAAAACAAATAATACGTATGAGCGAGCGTCTGAGAAATACAGGTATTTACAGGACTCAAAAGTGATATTGCTGTTATGACTATATCCCATATAATATTTTTGCTGTATATATACAAAAAAAATATATATATATATATACAGTTATACCACTAAAGTTTGTTTTTATGCATCTTTATTTCAGACATAAGGAAAATTACTAATATGACCGAAATTTTAAGCACAAACATACTCTTGCATTCGTAAGATTTATTATCATAAGTATTACATGTTTGAATGTATACAATGTTTGAAAAGATCACCAGCCTTGCTGTAGATTTGCCTGTTTATGAAATGTTTGCAGATACTTTTTTTTATAATAACATTTTTCGAAGTGCTCATAACTGGTATGTTTTTATTCTTTTTCAGCATTCCCTAAATTCACCAGAATGTCTGGGGGACTTTCCATTCAATAATAGAATTATAAGCTTGTGTGGTGAACTGTATAAATATGTATACTTCTAGTCCTTTTTCATATACTTATAATTAATTCCATGGAACTTGGGATTCAATGATCAACAAGAGATTATATCAATGTGTGATCATAAAGGTACGAGGCAACCCCCCCCCTCCTCCTCCTCCTCCTCCTCCTCCTCCTCCTCCCGCTGAGCGAGATTGTCGGCGCTAACGAAACAATAATTTTTGCATGCATGAAAAGTCAGTTTTCTTTATTTACTTACGCACCCCCTCCCCGCCCAACGGCGTAAATCCGTACTGAGGAGTGGGGGGGATGGTCACCATCACCACGATTACAAGCCCATAACCGGACCGGCGCAGCCTTGGGGGGGGGGGGGGGGGGAGAGAGAGAGAGCTTGGTGCCCCCCCCCCCCACACACACACACTTTACAGGGATCGGATGTCCCACTCTTTTGCATGAAATATAAAGTGGGTGGAAAGTGGCAGCAAAAATATAACGACTTTTAGTTCTTGTTGCTTTTTTTTTCCTTCTCAGATGAATTTCGGCGGAAAATCAGACCTTAAAAGTATGAAAACTTTTGTTTTTGTTTTTGAAATATCTGTGAGAGGGAGCGGAACGACCGAACGGGGGGAGGGTGTGTATTGGGGGGGGGGGGATCCCACTCTCACACGAGGAAGATTTTGCATTTTCAGACCTGAAATTCAGCGATCTGGTGCACACTTTTGGTGAAATTTTCTTTTCTTTTCTTTAAAAAAACAGTAAGAAAATGAAATATTCACAATATATTATTGAATGACTAAATCGTGGTATTTCAGCTCTTGCTCCGCCTGTGCGACATCACTGTGAAGGCCTACTAAATAATGGGGCCTATCACCGGCGTAGACAGAATTTGATCTTAGGAGGAGCGGATATGTGAGGGAGCGAAGCAAGCGGGGGGAGGGAGAGATGGTATGGTAGGGGGGTATCCTCCTCCCACGGTGAAATCTTTTTGCATTGAAAATTTTGACATTTTGCAGTCCCCAAACTGCCGTTTGTAGCTATATTTTTCGCTTTGGAAATTAAGGGGGGGGCACACCGGGCGCACTGCTGTCAATCACTGGCAGCAACATCAGGAGAATGGCATAGCGATTAAATGCGAGCGAGCGGAGCGAGCGAGCTTGAAAATTTTGACATTTTACAGTCTAAAAACTGCCGTTTGTAGCTATACTTTTTCGCTTTGGAAATTAAGGGGGGCTGCACCGGGCCCAACTGCAGTCAATTACTGGCAGCAACATCAAGAGAATGGCATAGCGGTTAAATGCTAGCGAGCGGAGCGAGCGAGCTTGGAAATTTTGACATTTTACAGTCCAAAGACTGCCGTTTGTGGCTGTATTTTTTCGCTCTGGAAATTAAGAGGGGCGCACCGGGCGCAACTGCTGGAAATTACTGGCAGCAACATCAGGAGAATGGAATAATGATTAAATGCGAGGGAGCGAAGCGAGTGAGCTTGAAAAATTTGACATTTTACAGTCCCCAAAACTGCTGTTTGTGGCTGTATTTTTTCGCTATGGAAATTAAGGGGCGCACCGGGCGAAAACTGCTGGCAATTACTGGCAGCAACATAAGGAGAATGGCACAATGATTAAATGCGAGCGAGCGAAGCGAGTAAGCTTCAAAATTTTGACATTTTACAGTCCAAAAACTGCCGTTTGTAGCTATATTTTTCGCTTTGGAAATTAAGGGGGGCGCACCGGGCGAAAACTGCTGGCAATTACTGGCAGCAACATCAGGAGAATGGAATAATGATTAAAGTTAATGCGAGCGAGCGAAGCGAGTGAGCTTGAAAATTTTGACATTTTACAGTCCAAAAACTGCCGTTTGTAGCTATATTTTTCGCTTTGGAAATTAAGGGGGGCGCACCGGGCGCAACTGCCGGCAATTACTGGCAGCAACATCAGGAGAATGGCATAATGATTAAATGCGAGCGAGCGAAGCGAGTGAGCTTGAAACTTTTGACATTTTACAGTCCCAAAAACTGTCGTTTGTGGCTGTATTTTTTCGCTTTGGAAATTGAGGGGGCGCACCGGGCGAAAACTGCTGGCAATTACTGGCAGCAACATCAGGAGAATGGCATAATGATTAAATGCGAGCGAGCGAAGCAAACGAGCTTCAAAATTTTGACTTTTTACAGTCCAAAAACTGCCGTTTGTAGCTATATTTTTAGCTTTGGAAATTAAGGGGGGGGGGGCGCACCGGGCGAAAACTGCCGGCAATTACTGGCAGCAACATCAGGAGAATGGAATAATGGTTAAATGCGAGCGAGCGAAGCGAGCAAGCTTGAAAATTTTGACATTTTTCAGTCAAAAAATTGCCGTTTGTAGCTATTTTTTGCTTTGGAAGTTAAGGGGGGGCGCACCGGGCACAACTGCCGGCAATAACTGGCAGCAACATCAGGAGAATGGCATAACGATTAAATGCGAGGGAGCGAAGCGAGTGAGCTTGAAAATTTTGACATTTTACACTCCAAAAACTCCCGTTTGTAGCTATATTTTTCGGTTTTGTTTGTCCCACGTTTTGTTTGTCCCGTTTGTGGCTGTATATTTTCGCTCTGGAAATTAAGGGGGCGCACCGGGCGAAAACTGCTGGCAATTACTGGCAGCAACATCAGGAGAATGGCATTAATTAAACGCGAGCGAGAGAAGCGAGCGAGCTTCAAAATTTTGACATTTTACAGTCCCCAAACTGCCGTTTGTAGCTATATTTTTCGCTTTGGAAATTAAGGGAGGCGCACCGTGCGAAAACTGTTGGCAATTACTTGCAGCAACATCAGGAGTATGGAATAATGATTAACTGCGAGCGAGCGAAGCGAGCGAGCTTCAAAATTGGACATTTTACAGTCCCAAAACTGCCGTTTGTAGCTACATTTTCGCTTTGGAAATTAAGGGGGGCGCACCGGGCGCAACTGCTGTCAGTCACTGGCAACGTCAGGAGAATGGCATAGCGGTTAAATGCGAGCGAGCGGAGTGAGCGAGCTTTAAAATTTTGACATTTTACACTCCAAAAACTCCCGTTTGTAGCTATATTTTTCGCTTTTGTTTGTCCCACTTTTATGGGGGAACCATCCCCCCCCCCATCCCCCCCGTCGACGCCTCTGCATATGAGGGTGCTTTTGTTAAGTGAAAGATCTACTGCACACTCTTTGATAAGGGAAATATACGTCAATGTCAAAAGTGTACAAAGTTTATCGAAAGGGATCCTGTATAGTGGAGCTTTTGCAGGTTTATGATTGCAATACAACGATCTGGTGCATAGTTCTGGCGATATTTGGACAATTTTCCATTAAGAAAGTTCGAGATTTTTCCTCATCTCGGGAATTGCTTGGGTAATAAATGATTTGTCTGCCTAAACACTTCCGTATAGGGACGGGGCAAATGCCCCTTTGCCCCCCCCCCCCCCCCAAATAGATTCGATGCCCCTGATCTTCCCTGGCCGGTATGCCCATAGATGTATCCCGACTGAGTCATCAGTCACTGTTGTTTCTCAGGAATGATTCAGGAAATGGAGGGGGTTCAATTATGGCGATATAGTTTTTGTTATTGTTTTCGTACATATTTTGCAGAAGGTCCCCAGTTACTCGCGTCATAGCATGTTTACATGTAGGCCTACACTATTTGACGTTGTCAACGTCTGAGCCATACCTTACAGTGTATGTCGATGTTACTTAATTCTTCGCGAGCGAGCGAAGCGAGCGAGCGCTTGAGAAAATTATGTATACATTTTCCTACAAAACTGTTCAGCTCTGTTACCTGTCTGAAGGCCGGCGTACAAACGTCATGCAATATGCCAAAATTGAAACAATCACATTTCTGCTTCCTCCATTTTTTCCCCTCAAAATTCAGGGGGGATGATTGTACAGGCCATCCCCCCCTCCTCCATTTCAGGGGGGGGGGGATATATCCCCCCCATCCCCCCCCCCCCGGGATTTACGCCCATGTCCCCGCCTCCATAGGAAAAATAAAGCCTGGTTACGTTTGCCTCCATGACAATGTACTCGCGTAGCTGCGTAGTAATGTAGCAAAGCATGTATGGGCGTATTGCGATTTTGTGACACAATCCATCTGAACCAGTGGCAGTGCAGTGGCAGTGAACTAAACGAATCTCTCTGTAAATATTACCAGTGCAGTGTTAGTTAGCTGGGACTAGTCAGTAAAAATCATAATTCCCATTTGCAACGAATGAGACAGCCAACACACTACACTAAAACGACATACCCTCGATAGTCCTGCTCTTCCAAGTCGCAAAACAGACGCCGCCATCTTCACGATAGTTGTTGAAATCAGGCTGTATTACAGTCGCAGTAGTACGCAGCACAGTTCACACACGTAGGATTCGAAGATGCAGGGTAGCACAATACACTCACGAAGCCGCGTAGTACCATAGATAGACCCTACGTGGATTATGCAGCACAGTGAGCAAGTGGAACTGAAGCGGAACTCCCCCACTGACCCACGACACGTTCGGATCGAGGCCGAGCTGGATGCGACCTTTTACAATACTTACCTACTGAGTATCTCATAAGCTCAAAGCACAAGTTGTTCGATGCACTACTTGCTACGGAGGTCGTTGATATTGACGTTTGCTGCCATCTGACTGAGCAAGCAGAGAAGTGCATGTTTATAAATTTGAGATTGTAAATTGTTTTTCTATGGTCACTTTCAGTGAAATAGAAACAGCAGCATGAATTAAGTGAAGAAAATATATTCCTTATTCTGTTGAAGAGGCGTAAGAACTAGCAGGGCAATTACATCTTATCTATGGTCCACAAGGTCGCTGCGAGTCTTTTTAGAGGTTAAGTTCAGTAGCCGATTCCTTACGCATATTCATATGCGAGCGGAGTTCAATATCAAACGAAAGCTATCATTCAACAGAAGCTTTTCGGAAGTTTGAAAATGAAATGCTTTGGGAAACTATTAAAAGTGACAACCTCATTAATGTAAAATCACACAACAATCCCTGGAGAAGTGAGCCCACATGCCCTACTACGTTTACGATATTTTGTTATATTTCAGATGAAATCAAAATTGTTTATCACAGCTTAACAAACCTGTCTATTCGAGATTGATTGTACAAGGAGCTTCAACTGAACGCGAGGTGTTGAGTCGAAAAGAGGCACTAAAACCGAAATGTATTTTTTTGTGAATTGAGTTACAGAGTTCGCAGAACGAGCTATGTTGGCACCGCGATCCGATTAGATATTCGTGCCATCGAGAGTGGGTGTGTACGTGAGAGCCATTCTGATTCGCTAAACTCCGTGGGCTGGGTCGGAAAGCAGAATTTTGATTGGACAGTGTGACAATAGACGATCACTTAGTATCCGAGAGTTTCCGAATGGTACACCGCGCGTTGTCCACTTTCATCCGGTTTGGCCGAAAAATCGATAGGGAACAAGGTGAGTCAACTGAGCAAGGCAAGGACGCAGTTACGACAATTCTTGGACTGTATGGCGCAGTGGTCAAATCGAGATTGTTTTGGTCATCGCTATCCCCCGACCAGCCTTTTCTGGATAAGAAGATGCAAGAGGTCAGAAAGTACATGGGTAGGGGGTATAGTGTCGTATAGGATCTGCTGGTACACCTGTCGCCGAGCGTGGGGCCTACTAGTATTTCAAACTCGCGTGGATGAAGATGAAGCATTAATAATACATGTATAATATATTGCACAAATTAAAGTATTTGTAAACGCATGATTACTGTGAGCATTTGAGAATCATCCCGAATCTATCATAAATATTGTAATGTATCATAAATACTGTAATGTTAAAGGGCATGACTAGTAACTGATCAGTGGGAATCAGTGGGAATGCTGGGGGATGATTGTTCCAATTCTTGTGGGATTCATTTAAGAGTACATTATATATCTACTGTGTGAAAATTATTTGCGTCAGAACGGTCTCATATTCAAGTAATGTGCAGTTTAATGCCCCGTCACTACAGGCATGCTAACCTGGAAACATTAAATTGCACATTACTTGAATATGAGACCATCCTGAAGCAAACAATTTTCACACAACAATAGATATATATTATTGGAACAATCATCCCCCAGCATTCCCCCTGATTCCCACTGCAGCCATCCCCTTTAATACAATTGTATTGTTATTCGTTATCGGCTACCACACAGTCAATCTTTGTGGTTATCCTTAGCAATCGTTCTGTATGTATTTTAGGATGTTACTCATGTGATTATATTACAGATGTATTTTATAATTGATGAAAATGACGATAATATGTTGAAAAGTTTCATACTACTGTTATTGTGTACAATGTCAATGAAATTGCAGAAAATTGATGACATTCAGAGAATTAATCAAATCAAATCAAACAATTGCACATGTTCCAGTGTTTGATAGTTGTATCAGATGCGCAAACTGCACTTAAAGGGACATTCAGACGATTTTCATAATTTCACATCATGTAGTACATAAATCGACAACTCCATAGATTTGTGGAATTTATTGTGGTTCTTGAGCAGAGAAACAATAGTTTGAAAAAAACTTAAACAAATTAAACTGAACAAGGATGATGACATAGGAGGTTCACATTTATTATTTCAGAAATGTAGCAGTGTAATTCCATTACAATACCGTTTGCTTGCGAGTTCACCTGTGTATAATCTATGCATGCCTTATTCTTTTGTTCTGCTTCCTTGAGTCCCAACTCCTGCATTCTTATGGTCACTCTGCCATGTCATAATTCTTGTTCATTGCAATTTGTTCTAAACTTTGAAAACATTCTTATTCTTCATCCCAATTATCACAAATTCTGAAACTCTGTCCTCGTGCTGTATAACTAATTTATAGTTGTTCAAATGTAAAAATCTGAAAATCATCCGGAGGTCTCCTTTAAAGGGATCATATAGTTTTGGTTGAGACCTAATTTCAGGTTTCTAACATTTTTTTTGGTGAGATAATGAGAAACCTCTTATGAAATATGAAAGAGCGTGTAATTCTATGAGGAATTCAACGTTTATTGGATGAAAATTGGTTTTGAAATGGCTGAGATATCCAAAAAAGAGTAATTCTAGTAAAGTGTGGGACCCACACTTTATTACGATCGCTTTGTTTTACTTTGTTTTTGGATGTTTCAGTCATTCCAAACCCGATTTTCATCAAATAAACTTTGAATTCCTCTTAAAATGGTATGCTCTGTACTATCATAAGCGTTTTCTTGGTATTTTGCAAAAATTTAAAAGCCCAATTTTCATCTCCACCAATACTGTACTATCCCTTTAAGATAAATTTTGAAGATACATGTTTTTGGAGTATTGTGTTTTTTTTTCCGAGTCATCGCGTCACACCGTTCGTTCACACTGTCTTGCACTTTCACTTGCACAAAATACACTTTTGTAGTCAATATTGCTGCGTCTTTCTTTTAACAAGCATTGGACCTCTATTCTGTATGAATGTGCGCTGTATAACAGTTAGTTTAACTACGTGCGTAAGTTTATTGATATGGTGTATATATCATACATTGATAGGGCCTCATCCACGTCAAGCTCTGCTTATGATGATAGTTTTAGATAATTCTCTTTTCCCATTGCTATTACTTTTGTAATCGCGCAGAGTGCGTGCGTTATTTTTGTTTTTGTTTTTTCATTCCGCGCTTTATTCCGAGTGTGTCGGCCGTTTCCAGGTAGTCGATGTAATGATCTTCAACTGCTTCTATAAAATTATTCTCAGATGACATGTCTTCTCGAGATGTACACCTGTATCTAACTTGTGTTGTCGTGAATGTAAGGAGATAACATGAACTTTCATTATCATATCACAATTGAAAATTACACTGTTGTATACTGATTTCGCGTCACTAGTATGAATATTCAACCGTTTCACTGTATTAACAATTTGTTGGAGATGAAATAAAACAAGCTGAACTTGAATCTGTAGTACTGATACATGTATGCCTATAATGACGTGTATGAAAGAAGAGAGGCGTTACAGAACAACAGACTCGAGTTATAAGTGTCAAAGATATCATACCTTTTTATACTGCTTAAAAACAAAAAGTTACATCTAAATACACGTGCTTAAATTTTCTCACCTTGTCAAAATAGAAATAACACAACATTTGAATGAATAGGTTTGGAATTAGACTACCCATCCGCGAACTTGAATGACTGAAATACCTCAACCGGTGGTGGCGAATTAGAATGAATGTAGAGCACGTGCTAATTTGAATACTAGTACCCCTTTTACGAATTCGAAATACCTGAATAAGCAAATTTCATTAGGCGTTTTCACGTCAGCCCGATGTTTCGAAATAGCGCGCTATTTTTCTGACTTGGGACATTAAAAAATATCTCGAGCTTGGATTTTTATCGGGCTGATGTGAAAACGCCTATTGATTGAAATGCTAAATATTGAATGAACAAGTTGTCATAGGCGTTTTCACATCAGCCCGATGTTTCGAAATAGCGCGCTATTTTCTGACTTGGGAAATATAAAAATATCTCGAGCTTGGATTTTTATCGGGCTGATGACATGTGAAAACGCCTATTTTGAAAGACAGACTGTGAGATGACGAGGATATTTGCTGATTTGACTAAACCCTATATCTAGTGTATTGACAAAAGTGCAAGATAATCCATAATCAACAGTGCTTATAATAGCCCATAACACGACGTGCACATGTCCATATGCTCTCAAAAAAAAAAACACCAAACAAACGGATCCAAAAGCACATATTTACAACTTCAATTACATTGATGGCATTAATGATTGGGCAGATAGAATGTGTTCGAGAGAAAAGCAGTTTGTGCCGACTTTGGCGGTAAAAGAGACTGAGGTTGGTTAAGAAAACTATAAAGAGGCGATTTGGCAACCATGTTCGCGGGAGCTGGCTGAAATACTTGCATGAAGTTATCAAGCACTGTGATAGGAGTTATTCTCCTTTAGAATACACGACATTGATAACAATGTACAAACTTGCAAAACTCTGCGTGACCAATTGGGCCAACAAAACATGTAATTTCACGAAAAGTATATTTGGCCCGACATCTATGAATATTGACTTGTACTATCACATAATATAAGATGTATGTTATAAACATAATATATATATATATATATATACTCCTAGATGGGTCATTTGGAAGACATTTCCATTTGTTTTATATGCAAATTTTAAAATACATGTTCAATGGCAATTTACGCAATGGAGACACGAAAATTGTCTCCTTAATGACCAGTTGTCTCCCTAATGAAGACACTTCCCCCAATATGTCTCCCTAAGGTGCCAACTAGGGATATATATATATATATATATATATATATATATAGATATAGATATATATAATATATATACATACATACATACACACACACACACACACACACACACACACATCCCTTCCCACCCCCATCCCTCCCATGCACTTGTTTAAGGACCTGTCTTCATTATTAACTTTGCCAGATTTACCGTACATTTTGTAGATTTGTGTCTCAAGAAGATTTTTTTCTCTTTTTATTTATGCCAAAATGCACATTGCCAGTGAAAGTGTGATGATAGATTAAAAGATTTATGTTTCCTGATGCAATCGGATCGGTTTTGATTTTGTACTCTGAATAATTACCTACGAACTCACTCGGTGCTCTTAAAATGTGATTCCAAAACGCCAACATCTATATGCTTTCGATAAACAAAAAAAAAAAAAAATCATTGATATCCACAAATCATATATCATCATAATAGTCACGAATGATATACAATATGATAATGTGTTCTTACTTGCTATGTATCTAATATCTGATAATAGGGTCCGTATTGATAACAGCCGCATAATTAAACACGTATGTTTTATGTGTGTGTATGTATATCATATTTTATTCGTCCACCTGAAACACTTTAGTGTGTTTAATGTTGAGGTGGTCCTCCTTGAACTGCAGCACTTTAGTAATATTGTCTAAATTGAGTATTTAAACGTTTAGAGACGCCAAGGAGGTGTGATACCTCTTTGGAGAAGCCGAGCTGCTGCCGTATACTGACGCAAGAAGACCTTTGATCGTACTCCCATGACACCCTAACACCATACACACCCCCCCCCCCCCCCTCCTTATTGGATTTTGAACGGGGTGCGCGAGAGGCTCAAGCAAACACGGGCGAAGAGAGGGAAGGCTTGTCGCGAGATCTACTCTACAGTCTACAGTGAGCAATCGTCAGAGCAAGTCGACATCAATTCCGGTATAGTCTTCCACGAGCAAATCACAAACGGTAAACGAAGAAAAATCGGCTGTGTCATCTGAGTTGACGACGTCATCACCTGTGAAAAGATCGACATCGCCATGGAGAACGACGGGTACGAGAACGTGGAGATGACGCCGGCCAAGAAGGCCGAGAATGGAGACACGACGTACACCGAGGTCGAGCACGACCTCGAACAGGGATCGTCATCAGGCTCGACGGAGAAGAAGAAACAGCTCTGCACCAGGCCCTATGCCGGTATGTCATTCATTTGTTTTAATGATAGAGATGGTAATAGATAAATAAATGAACAAAATATGAAAGATAATGGCAATCTTTTGCGCCAGGGACGAATATACCGTAAAGGTTTTACTACCAAATGCATAATTCTAATAATCTCCTCGAAAACGAGACATACTGGGGAATGGGTCAGAGTGATTTCAGTGAATGAGAAGCTATACGAAATATTTTGGTCTATCACAATATCGAATTACATTGCATGAACTATACTCAAACATGCTGTCATAATTCTTCAATAAAACATGAATACGAGTGTCTTTGTTTGATAACAAGCTTCTTGCATTTCACAATCAGATTCATGGCTATGACTATCACTGTGTTATGAGGATAACTGTTTCGTCATTCCATTTGAAATTTTTAAAAAAAAGTTCAGGTCATGTACTTTCCGTACAAAAAAGAAATAAACGAAATTATCGTTATGTTGTGGCTCAAAAAGGGACGGAGTAGCAACAGCGATTCGTCTTTTCTCGCACAACAATAATGATGAAGTCCGTGTGTGCTTATGGGCGTAATGTTTACACGGCCCGGTTACAACTGAGTATAGTAAACTAATACTTGAAGCTTGCCCTTTGGTAATCAACATGGGCCTCTCTGTCGCATCATGTTCTTGATATCATACCTCGTGATGCGTGTTCATTCGGTCTGACGTCTTGGAGTTTTATTGTGCGATTAATACAATCATGTGCATGACGATTGCGTTTCAAATGAATGGAAATGATTATTGATGGAGGAAATAAACAGAAACGACATGTCGCGTACATTTGCATAGTACATGCTTAAAAAGTATATGATATTATATAATGTGTGTATATTATATGTAATTATTAAGATATAAATACAGTGTGTATAATATAATATATACATATTAAACACTAATATTTATTTTTTAATTCAATTTGAAGTTATATTAAGTGTATAGTATTGTATGTGTGAATATCTGTGCTTATTAATATTGTGTACATTTGTGTGTATACGTGTTTGCATTGGTGTGTCGGTGAAGAGTACCCTGTTGAAAAATCATGGCAGCCGACACTATAACTATGCAAGTCACATACAATGCATCATACGACTGAGTTGCTCTTAGTACACAATCTCTATTATAATGTTTGCAGGGTGGCTTTAAAACTTTTGAAGATTTATGAAAGTACTGAATTAGAACTAAGTACACCTAAATTTAGTATACATAACAAGTTCTTGATAAAGATTGGCTCATGAGGGATGGTATTGATCCATGTATTCACATCTTGGGAAGCCAAAACTGTGAGACTGTCGACAATCAAACTCTGTAGATTTCATTATTCAAATTTTCATAATACAGCATAGAAACATCCTAACAATGGAGGGGGATGAATCATCACATCGTGTATTATTTTGGAGCATCATACTTTAAGAATCACTGTGAATTATATTATTGTCTCAGGTGAAGGATAAACGTTACTTCAAGAAGACTTTTAATTCAGCAAGCATTTTCCGTTCATTACCAACTTTTGAAGGGCGTGGGACAAAAGACTGTAGAAAGGAGAATAACAAAAAGGCATATAAGAAAGAGGCATAATCAATAAAATCCCCGTGACGAATTTACCGCATGAGAGAGCATCCACTATGTTTTCACCATTGTCATCAATTCAAAGATACCACTCCGTACCAAAGGACCGCAATCACTTTGTATAATCATTAACCACTATACGAACAGAGAGGACTGGTTTGTACCAGTCCTTTACCTAATTTTGGACGAACTCAGATAAGAAACCCATGCCTGATAACAAGTTCTATTAGCCGTTTGATAATGAAGCCACTGTGTACCTTTTGGGTGTCATATAGGTACGATCATCTGCACCCGTTATAATTTTGAGCTATATCTTATCCGACCTTCTTTATAATGCGTGTTATCGCCTTCAGCTTCAGTTTGTTGTTTTGACAAACAAGTAATAAAAATTTGCGCACTCATATATTGATAAATAATCTTCGAATAATGACATGACAAAGCAATAAACACGTGTGTATATGAGGCATTTTATATATTACTCTCTCCACTCCACCCCACCCCTTGAAAAGGGTGATATTCGTATTCCAAAGGTTCGTTATTCAGAAACATACACATTCCCTATAGTGTTCGATAGCGATTTCTTTAAAAAAAGAAGAAAAGTTAATTTATTCGAATATTTGTGACGCTATTTGAAAGGTCCGTTATACCCTAGGTTCGTGATTTTGAAAATGAAATGAGGTTCGCTAGAATGATAATAAAAACGTTCGTTATTCCGAAGTTTCGTTAATTCGAGAATGAAAAGTTGAGTGCCAACGAACTTCAGAATTACGAACCTTGTTTCATTTTTGGATTAACGAGCCTTCGGAATAGCTAACCTTTTTCTTATTTTCGGACTAACGAACCTTCGGAATATCGAACTACTGAATGACTGATATATAGTGTCTGTCCTCTGGTCCCAGCCTATACACTGAGAGAAATATTAATTTCTCTGCTATAAGCGCCATTTTGCTGACGAAAATTACTAAAAGCGATCCCATCTGGTTGTTGATTGACTCTAATTGTTTGTTGTCGTTGTTCCTGGCACTTTGGTTGACCTTGATTTAATGTTCCATCCAGTAATGTTAATGGCCACTGCCTTCAAAACAATCAATGCGTCTTATCTGAAAAGTATGGGGTTGTTTGGTGACGGGGTGTATCCAACTTCAACTTGTACCAACATTATGATGAAATTATCAAAGCATAATTCACCATGTACAAGTTTTGAAAGCAATCAACTCGTTACGTGTATCTTTCATCACATCCGTTTTGTTTCTAAACAAATAAGGATAAATTATAAGCATCCTTATATTTCAAACGATTCCCACCTCACCCCAACCTCACCTCACAAAACAAACTACAAACATGATAATACAATACAATGTGCATGCATGCATGCATGTGTATAGCATGTCTAGAACTCTTTGCTCTTATGAGGATCATTTGCTATGCATTGGCTGTCCCGTTAATCCAAAACCATTTGAATATTGCGATGCAATATAGACCACATTTGCTCATAATTTAGTCAAGGCAATTACTATTCCCAGATCCCAGAAGCCACCCTGTACGGCGGGGCCAACTACTTATCATACCATGCCGGCATTCGATCCGGACGATGGAGCGCCCGATGTGTACTCGGCGGGCCAATTTTGGCAGGCTTGATAAAATAAAACCCCTAGGCGGGCTTCTTGTGATTCGATCGTGCAAGGTGCATGCCAGGAAACAGGCATCCAGTCCAAATCGATTTCTTTCTCTCTTTTTCTTCCAGCCGTGATCAAATCTAGTCGTCTTCCTTCCAATGGAATAGCATTAACTATAATGGATGCATGACGTCATGTTTGTACGCTGACGTCAGCACTTTATCTTCCTGTCTCCTCTGCAGTCTTCCGCAGGTCATCTTCCTAAATCTCATCTCCTCTATCGTATTGATGTTCTTTATAGATCTCCTTTCCTCCCTCTTTCCGATCCATCATTTGTGTCTTCTATATCGCCCGAGGTCTATTATTGTGCGTGATAAATGAAAACAATGAAGCATTGCATTAATATTTGGTATGACGATTAAAGACAGTCTGAATGATCTGAATCAAGGGATATCAAACACACCAGAAGGATGTCGGAAAGCTCAAGTCGAGTCAGTTTAATTCAATTCATCCAACATCATTTCAGGAGTGCATTGAGAAGACAAACAAAAATACCCTTTATATTCAAAGCAATTTGAAAAAAAAAAAAAGGAAGAAGAGTATAGAACTTGACGGTGGGAATGCATGCAAGGAGGAGAAGCAGTGCTCATAGATAGGAGCCCAAATAACACTCAGATATTAACGTCGAATAAACGTAAAAGGGAGAGAGAAAGGTAATCATTCATTGTAAAGTGTATTCACATGCAAGTAAACAAAGGTCAGGCTGCAAGTAAGTTCATTTCATCGATGAGGACATGTTATAAAGTTTTACAATTGCTCTGTTCAATATTTTGTCATTTTAACCAAAAAAAAGAAAAACTTGCACACAAAGCGAAATAGCACACGGACATCCATACCTTCACGCATATACCCCCAAAACACACACACACACACACTCACACACACACACACACACACACACACACACACACACACATAACCCCCCCCCCCCAAAAAAAAGAACAAACAAACAAACAACAAACAAACGAACAAGAATTTCAAATGGAGAATCCATTAAATTGTTCGGTATTCAGTTGGGTATCAATATTGAGCTCGACAATCGAAATGTGGCAATGGGATGCTCATTAGTGATGCCATAACATTGTTATCTTTTCTTAAGCTAAACTTTATACTTTGTCTGTACTTTAAAACAAGTTCTGTTTAGAACATGCTCGTGGGACTATCATTGACATATTTATCAATTATCAATTAGTGCTCTAACGGGGCAAAGTTTAATTTTGCCGATATACGTTGCTAGTATATTGTTGCTGTCGTTGTTTTGACTGATCCACGTCTTTCAAACTCCGCTTCTCGTCGCAGTATATCACTCTTTTCCATTTCTTATTATTTACTTTTTTGTCACCATTGAAAAGCATGTATTTTTTCATTATTCGTACATGTATTTTGTGTAATACTTTATATGTTTTTTACATGTACAACTTCTTTGAAATTTTAAAACGATGTGTATGAATTGACAGATGTAAATGTATATTTTTGTTTGATTGAAATAAAGTACTTATACCCAAATGGAAAAATTGAATTGAAAGGTGGTACATGTATAACCAATGATGATTATGGTGATAAACTGATGATGATGGTATTGATATTCAGATAATGGTATCTGCATGTAATGTTTTTGTTGTTTTTGTTTTTCTCACCCCAACAGGAATGGGAAAGGAAGAACTTCTCCAGTTCTCGCAAACTCCTGGCTGGCGAGCTGCTCGCTGGATTTGCCTCCTCATCATCCTGGCCGGGTGGTGCGCCATGCTTGCTATGGCCATCGTCCTCATCGTGACCACGCCCCGCTGTCTGCCGTGGTGGCAGTCGGCGGTCGTCTACCAGATCTTTCCCCGAACATTTCAAGACAGCGACGGGAACGGCGTCGGCGATATCAGAGGTATTCTTTGAGCAGGACAGACTCCATTTGCCGCACCTCTTCTTCATTCTCGATCCCCTTGTCATTGAATTTGAAGAACTAAAAAAAAAAAAAAAAAAAAAAAAACCGTCATTACAAGTCATCACAAATTAGTCTACAAGCTACAGATGATAAGAAAATTTTGTTGATTGTGGTTGTAATTATGTTGATCATTATGTGAATTAAAGATAATATAAAGTTTTGGTACCTCAAAAGTTTCCCTGAGTTTCCTTGTCTTAGTTTGTATTTCAGGTTAAAGTGCCTTTCATAATAACTAACACTGTGAGACTTACTCGCCCCAAAGTGCTCTCATATCTTAGTAATCATGCAATAATGGTTTCGTACCAGAGCAGAGCGGGCTCTGAAAAATTCGAACGAGCCGTTATTATAGTTTGACTCGACGCGGTACCGCGAGAATCAATATGCACGTATTGTACGAAACCATTATTGCATGATTACTAAGACATGAGAGCACTTTGGGGCGAGTTAAGTCTCACAGTGTTAGTTATATGAAAGGTACTTTAACCTGAAACACAAACTAAGACAAGGAAACTCAGTGAATAGCAATTTTGGCAGAACGAGTCCTGCTCTTGTTATCATTATCGTATTCATTATCATGTTTCTTATTGCATTCGTTGTAACAAATGCTATTAGTAATACGATTAACAACATTGCTTGTTGCTCTCATCATCAAATTATTTCCCGACCTGAATAGCTTTGGAAACGTGTCTGGTTTAATTTTGCAGGTATCATTGACCGCGTCGACTACATCAACAGTTTGCACGTCGACGCAGTCATGCTCAGTGCCGTCTACAAGTCCGGTGGCAAAGACAACAGCGAAGACATCGTCGACTTCAACGACGTGGACACAGAGCTCGGGACGATGGACGATATGTCCGATCTAGTTCAGGCCCTGCACGATTTGAGTAAGAAAGAAAGGCTGTGTAGTTTGTAAGCCTGAGAGATACGATTATATATCCGTGCAATAATCAGCCCTCCGTCGTCAGGTCTTCCTCGTGCAAGAGAGGATTAGTGTGCGTAACAGATCCCTCGTGGATAACCTGATGAGGCGTTTGTAGAAAACCATACGAGCTGCAGGACGCCATCAGTCAAATTCATGACACTGAAAAAAGAAATAATCGTTCTCATTGTGTTTAGTCGAATGTAATGCATATCACCTCTCATGGCACTGATATATCTTAAAGAATATGGATAGGATATTGTGGTTGTTGTTGGTGTTAATAAATCATAATAAAGAAACTAGTCGGCGTTACAGTTCAATCTTCCCCAGAGCAATCATCGCACTTGTTCATTAATCCTGTACAAATTACTCATATCTCAAGAAAATACGCTGTCGTACAGCCTACTTCCTAACCCTATATAAACTCGACATGTTGATAAATGTCATATCAGAAGTAGATATTGAAGTAGAATTTATTTTGACCCCTTCATTTTATTTAATAATATTATGACTGTAATCCTTTTGAAAAATGCATGCCCTAAAGTAAATTTATAATACCACGTAACGGCGCAACTTATAGTCGCGTCTCTAAGAGTGAGGCAAAAGGGTTACAGCGAGAGAGATTTGGGAGATTTACGCTCCTTTGGTTGGGCGTCCACCATTGAAGTTCATCCCTGGGTTCTCCATTTTCCACCAAGATGATCTAGAATAGAAATATGCTTTACCTTTTTTGAGAGTTTCTGGTTAAAATAGTGGACAGAGGTGATTCCAAAAATGATATAATACAATGTACCCCACTATTGTATTGTATGAGAATGTCTCACTATTTAGAGTGAGTTTCTTTCATTAAAAAAAGTAATATTCTACCCGTGTCTTCTCTTTTCTTGCAGACATCAAATTGATACTGGATTTCATTCCCAACCATTCTAGCGACAAACACGAGTTTTTCAACCGCTCGCTTAATAGCGAAATTTCGGATTATTATTATTGGGCCAACGAAGTATATAACAACTGGGTACGTATACACTCGCCGTCGGCAATAAACTTGACAGAAGTTAAAGCATTTCGATGTTCACTGTGGAAGCTGGATGGTGGTTGAGCCTTGTGTTTGTCTGAATGTGAATCACATCATCGCCCTCCTCTATATAAAGAATTTTGTCAAATTGAGACAAATTTGGAATTTTGAAAAGTTCATTATATAGAAGAGGGCGATGATGTCATTCACTCAGTCTTCTTTACGTTGTTTACAAAAGTAACCACAAGTTTTGGTAATTGACCTACACCCCTTTCCCTTGCACATCCCAGTTGAAATTTTTTCAATGACTCATAATTTGAATCGAAAGACACAATTCATTGTTTTCATTCTCTCTAAAAAATATTTCAATTTCAGCGAAAGATTTGTGTCCAGATCAATGAGAGAGGGATGATAATATCACTACGACACAATTTTCTGGAAAATATGAACCTTTCAAATTTCGTAACTTAGCTCGATTTTCAATGGAGTTATAAATGCATTTTTTCACTTTTTTTTACTTGGTTCATTAACCTGAACTTTAACTTGTGATGGAAAGGTGGAAGATGACCAGTTCTGCGGACATCGAAGCTTCATTTTTACTCTGTTTGAAAATGATAATCCATCGAACACCCCCCCCCCCCCCTTGTTGGCTTTTTGAAGAAGAATTGAGGCCTCAAAATTGGACGGATTTCCTATAAAGTCAACATATAAAACCCGTCTTGCATTTAACACCTCACTAGATCTGGTGAGCTTCGACTGAATGCCCCATTACACTGCTCCCATTAGCATCAGCCCACGCAGCACACCCAATATGCAGAGCGTCAACAGTTTGTGGGATAAATTAATAAATAGAAAGATGGATAGAATGATAGAATGATGAATGAAAGAAAGATAAAAAAGTGGTCAAAGAAAACGGAGGGAAGCGAAGAAGAAGTGAATGAGAGTTACAGAGCTTAATGTGTCTTGCCCTTTTTTATGATATCATTATAAATGATTGAGCTCAACTCCTGTGCCGTCTCTGCGCTAAGGTGATGATATATTTTTGGTCGAGATGGGGTTTCAGTTTTTTTTTTTACTTTTTTTGTAATTATATGATTTTCGCGAGATAGTTAGAAACCGCATTTGAAATTTTTCAGAGCATAATATACTGAGAGGTATCCCAAGTTTTTTGATGAAAATCAGTTTTGAAATAGGTGAGAGTAAAACCTTTCGTGAATCGTTAGGAAAGCTTTGTTTTGGATATCCCAGCCATTTCAAACCCAATTTTCATCAAATAAACTTTGAAGTCCTGCAAGAATTGTTTGCTCTTCGATATTTCGTAAGACGTTTCTCATTATCTCACTAAAATGTTGACAAACTGAAGCCCCATCTAAACCAACTCTCGATCATCCCTTTAATTTATTCTTCCTGTCATTTCCATCTAAAGGGAAGTCTCTACAGCGGCAGTGCTTGGACACATGATAACGCTGAGGAAAAGTTCTTCTTCCATCAATATTCTGAGTACCAGCCGGACTTCAACTTAAGATGGCCAGCTGTTCTGCGGCATTTATCGGTATAATATATCTTCTATTTTTTATTTGATTAGATTTAATTCATATCCTTCAACGTAATTCCATGCCCATTTTTTTTCGGTAATATCGCAGAAAACATGCATAAAAATAACGGTGAATTAATAATATTATATATATGTGTGTGTGTGTGTGTGTGTGTGTGTGTAATATATATAATTGAAGGAAAGAAAAGAAATGTGTATATAACTTTCCATTAGCAAAATCTATATTGTATTACCTAATGCAGAAGAAGGGCTGCCGCTGAAAGCGGTTGCTTGAACACGTGGCAGCCCAGAAAAGCTACGGGGGGGCAAAAACACATTATACATTTTTTCTCTTTTTTTTTTGTAGAACTGAAAAAGAAATTTGAACATATACATAAGGTATCATAGTGCACTAGATTTATATTCTAAAACAGAGCGCATAATAAAGATATCGTAAGTTATGAATATAATTATGACAATGTGATTCTGAAAAAAAAATGGCGATAATGATGGGAGTGATGAGGAAGGGGCGGGTGAGTGACTATTTGCAGTACTTTGATATCTACTTCATAAAAAGACAAAAACAAAAACAATATATACGGACTGTAGTCTGACAGTAACATAGTTTTCACTTTACTGATAAAAACAAAAACAAAACAAAGATAAAGACAAAAACAATATTTACATACTGTAGTCTGATAGTAACATAATATTCACTTGTATAATTTGGTGGTCAAGATTAGATATCCGTTCTCCGTAAAATTTCACGCCTATGAATTCGGGAACCCATTTTACAAGCATTATAAATATATATATATATATATATATATATATATATATATATATATACACACATATATATATATATATAAATCATATATTACTTTCTTTCTTCTTTTTTTGGTGAGGTGATGAACAACTTCTTGTAATTCCATGAAAAATTTAACATTTATTAGATGAAAATTGGTTTTGAAATGGCTGAGATATCCAAAACAGAGCGATTCTAATAAAAGAGGTGACCAACCATTTATTATGATCGCTTTGTTTTACTTTATTTTTGGATGTCTCACCTATTCCATAACCAATTTTCATCAAATAAACTTTGTATTCCTTTTTTTTTTTAGGAGTGGGATAATCTACCGAAAGACTACAGGGCCGGGGCATGTATGCATCCCTGTATATAGGCACAGGTTAATGTAACATGATACCACTATCAAACAAAAAATGTTTCGACTAATGAAGAAATTGATACAGTGTGTGACTTTCAACACAACGGAAAAGGTAGTAGAGCAAAATAATGGGGGAAAAAACCCTTTAACCCTTTACTTCTCACAGGATGCTCTTGAGACCTGGTTTACCCTTGGCGTGGACGGTCTGAACATCCGAGGGGTTAATTATCTGTACGAACGGAGGGATCCAACAGATGCTGACGAGCCGCCCACTCCAGACTACCAGGATCCTGGATCCTCCTTGCAGGTAATCCCCTTAAATTCTATAGCTTATAACAGTCCCACAGCAGTAGCCAATCTATGATACAATTGTATATTCAAATCTTTTTTCCGTGGTAAACCTGAAAAGGAAATTCACCCTTAATAGAACAATGCTATTGAGTAAAATGACTGCTTTAAAAGAACACAATCAGTGAGGTGTTAATGAAATCAGACAATGATTATTCTTTCAAATGCTATGAATTGTTCAAGTTTTGGACAAATCCTGCTTTTGTTAATAACACATACACACATCACACACGAACACATGACACAAACACACACATATATACATGTATGTATATATACAATTGTATATATCATATATATATATATATGGCCTATAGAGAAAGAGAGAGAGTTTAATCGCAAAACAAATTAGCTCTATTCTTGTTAAGTTGAGATATTATCTGCTATTACTGTCAACAAACAAGGAAAATATAGCGCTTATCCCATTTTGCCATCACACTCTTCATATTTAGAACATATACATAAAGGTACTATATTACACATGTACGCTTTTTTTTTCAATTTCAATTGTATTCTTCTCTTTAAGCAATACGACGAAACTTTGCACGTGTATACTGCTGAGTATGGCAACGAGGCTCATGACCTTCTCCAAAAGTGGCAAAACGATGTGTTCTACAAGTACTCAACTGCTGGAACCTACAGGTATTATGGGGTGGTAGCAATTTCATGTGCAATTGCAATTTGCGATTACATGTACATCATTATACATGGCATGTACTAGTATGTAGGGTATTATTAGGTATCTATGTTTTGGTTTTTTTTTCTTTGTTTGTTTTCATTTTATCTCATTCAATTTTGGAATAAATTCATGAAATTCGTTCTAGGCTTTCGAAGTTTCATGACATTGCATGGATTTCGTAAATGGTATTTATTTTTTTTTTTTGACTATTCTTTCGTACGTTTGCTTATAAATATTACAATGTCATGTCTACATGTTTAAATGTGTATTATGTATGTATGTATGTATGTATGTATGCATGTATATAGGCCCCTACATTATGTGGAAATGATAATGTGCTTGCATGTACCTACTCTCATATTGCATAATCACAAAAATCGTACGTATATCAAAGCAAACTGATGAGAGTCGTTTTATGTCCTATAATACAGGGTTATGTTAACAGACTGCGGTAGCAACTCGACCTACGCGCAGTCGTTCTACGGCACGGATGACAGCCCCGAGGCCGACCTGCCCATGAACTACAACCTCCTGGAGATCGGCGACCCCTCCGGGCTCGGCGGGGAAGTCACCGGTAGAGAGATCGACACTCTGGTGAAGAGTTGGATGGGATCGATGACGAGAGAAGGCAACTGGCCGAACTTCCAGGTAAAACTCACGTCGCAGAGCTGGTTCATTGACGGGGGAACACCTGCAATCAGCCCGCTTGCGTCCTTTGATGTGACGAAAGGAAGTTATGATGCTAACAACTTTGCTTGCTCACAATCAGTAATGTTAACTTTTGTGCAGGAATCTTCTTAATAGTGTTGTCAAAAGTTCCGTTGAGTTGATGGTGATAATTATGAGCAATTACGTTTTGGAGAGATGACTATTAACGTGTTGGGTGTATAAGAAGATATCACCACAGCCACGATGCAGAGGTGAGGAATAAGGAAGGGGCTGGGACAACTTTCACTAAATCAGCCATGTAAGAGTACGTCTTCTCTATACATGATCGTCTTTGTTATAAAAAAAAATCAAGATCAATTGGTTTATATAAGTTTAAAATGATTGTCTTTATCTTTGGCGGTGACTGGGTCAGAGATAAAAGCAGTTGTCTTTTCGGCGTGCTTCGCTAGAATTCGAGCATACCGCGCTACTTTTGTGAGCTTGTATTTCATACAAAGACAAAACCGATGCAAATGTGCAAAGGAAAAAAATAGAAGAAAAATCTAAACAGCGCACGGTTCTGGCGTTACACTATAAAAGTTTTATAAAGACAGAAAGGGCGACTTCATCACATATGCTTCAGATCACCGTATCTTATGCAGTATCATATTCAACAGGTATGCCTATTTACACGAAATAATAATTAGTTCCTAATGTGCGGCAAGTTAGTGATAGAGGCACTTGAAAGATGGTTTCTGAGGTCGATTGGAGACGCCTGTAGATGTGAAAGGGGTGCTAGACAGAAAGTTATGAAAAGTATCTCCCTATATACAGTAATTACAAAATAATTGAATGGCTTCACCTACTATAGACGACTATCATAATGAATGACTTATTTATGGAACAGCGTTGCATACCGGTGATGAGGAGGGGGAAAACGCCAGTTGAAAGTATTCTTGGATCGTGTTTTTATCATCACTTCCTTTGGCGATAAACATCGCAGATAATCTTTGAAAATACATTTGTGTTTTTCTCGCAAATATAAACGATGTGATTTCTAACTGAAATCATGCATACTTTTGAGTATCGGTACTTTGATATGCCACGAGTGCATGTCGACAATTTTGTTTGTTTGTTTGTTTGTTTGTTTTTGTTTTTGTTTATTTTATTTTATTCTTGGTATGCGTGTGTTTTTTAATCAAATGATGATTGAGTAAGCAGCAATCGCATTTTTTCCTTCTTCTCCTCCTCCTGTTGATCCTCCTGCTCCTCTTCCTCCTCCTCCTCCTCCTTCTTCTTTTTACCTATCACGTCCAGCTCGGGAACTACGCAGCTAGTCGCATTGCCAGTCGTCTCAACCGACTCTACAGCAAAGTGGCCAACATACTCCTCCTTACCTTGCCCGGCACGCCCATTTGTTACTATGGTGACGAGATTGGTATGGAGGACATTGTACTGACCGAGTTCAGTCAAGTGAAAGATCTAAGAGCTATCAGTGATCCGGTAAGTGTTTCGCAGTGGCGGATCCAGAGGGGGCGCACCGGATGCGCGCACCCTCTTTAGTTTTTGGTAAAACAAAAGAAATAAAAAGAAAAAGTGAGATGAAACCCGGAGTAGCACCAGAAATATTGTTTGCGCCCCTCCCCCCCCCCCCCCTCCCCCACTTACGGAAATCCTGGATCCGCCCCTGTCTCGGTTGTTACTCAAACGGCCATTATATCTTTTACTTATTTATAGACAATTACTAAAAATATATTACAGTGGATGATAAACTCATTTGTTAGATGGCAACCTGATGTCCTGTATGATATATTATTCTTATACGGAATCACAATATCTTGGAATCGACGAGATCACTATCACAATATTCTTTAAAAGGGTTATAATGCCGATTACGAATTTTGACATCGAAGTTCGGAATAATGAACGAGTAATCGTTACAGATATTTCTAAACGAATGAGAACGAGTATAAAAAGTTGAGAATATAAGAATGTGACGTGAAAAAAAAGAAGGTTAAACTCTAATACTAGTACAATCACGATAAGAAACCATGTAAGATGTTTTTGATGCTGTTAGCGTTGTTCTGTTTGACAAATCAATATTTGTGAAGAAAACGTCTTACCCCCTCTGCCCGCGTTTCTTTATCGTTTTTTATTATAATTGTCATTATTATTATTATTTTTTTCATCATTATTACTATCTACTATTATTATCATTATCGTCGTCATTGTCATTATCACCATCATCATTGGGTTATTTTCAAAACTGCTATTATTCTTATTATTTTCAAACCCTCGGTTTGTGTTAACTTGTTTCTTCCCTACAATGCAGCAATTGTGGCGGTCGAAAACTCGAGACCCCCAACGTTCTCCCATGCAGTGGGACACTTCGGAGCCCAACGCCGGATTCTCCTCCAACATGTCCACTTACTTGCCTGTGCACACCAACTACCAAGACGTGAATGTGATGGTGAGTTTCTCTTTACTTGTTCGGTACATGTATTGGTTTTGGCCTTGACGGCAAACTAACTGAGACGGATGAGGAGACTATTAGACGTTAAATTATGACGTTTGTGTGGACAACAAATAAAGGAAATATAAAGAAATTTTCACAAAAACTCACTTCCCACCAAACACATAACATTTTCAGAACGTTTCCTAAACGTCTTTTTGAGGTTGCGTACGTCTTCGTATAAAATTGACGTTTTTAAAACGTACATACGACTTAGCATTTACCGCAAAGCACAGGTTTTTTTTTGGAAAACGTTTTAAAAACGTCAATGGACGTTACAAAACGTTTTTATCGTGTCTGCTACGTCTTCGTCTTTTATAAACGTCGAAAGGGTTCTGATTATTTAAACAATAATAACAATAATGATAATAATAATAATAATAATAATAATAATAATAATGATAACAATAATGATAATGATAATAATAATAATAATAATAATAATAATAATAATAATAATAATAATAATGATACGCAAGTGGGTCCGTGGAGCACATTCGTCACTTTCAGCATTGTGCGTAACTTCTGCAGGACCCGTGTAAGCGGTATCTAGATTCTCCAAATGCTGGTTTGATGTTACTTTGTTGCTCGCTTATTATTGTCAAGTCTTCACAGAGAGAATTTACATATTCATAAAATTGAGTTACCAGCTGTAAAAATTGCGATGGCATTATTGTTTTAATACCCTATTTTTCTGCAGAGAACATTATTATGAAATATACAATTAATAGCGACGGTAATAATGCGGCGATTGTTTTTAACAGGCAAACTCCCGACATCTTTTGAATAAACAGGGACCTTTATCCCCCCCCCCCCGCAAAAAAAAAAGGTGGTTATAGTGAGGACGGATACGTTATAACTCTTATTGAAATAGGTGGTTGGAATAAATTGAAACTTATGTGTACTTCACATATGACCCAAGCCATGTTTTCACAAATATGAAATAATTTAATGATGAATTCACTGCTGTTTGTTTATTTTTTTCTGTAATATTCGTGCATAGAGCCAAGAGGAAGAGGAAAGCTCGGTACTCAGCGTGTTCCGTCGCATGACGCAGCTTCGCCGTGACAACCGCGCGTTCCACTCCGATAGAATAACCTACATTATGTCTTCAGACGAGGTTTGTTCGTATGCCTGTTGTGGTGCTTCGTGTAGCACAGCATGGTGTGGTCTGGTGTGTGGTGTGGTGCTGTGTGGTGTGGTGTGGAGTGGTGTGGTGTGATATGGCGTGGTGTGGTGTAGTGTGGTGCGGTGTGGTGTGACGTGGTGTGGTGTGATGATCTCGCCGTAGCGGTGTGGTGCAGTGTTGTGCGGTGTGGTGCGGTGTGGTGAGGTGCGGTGTAGCACAGTGTGGTGTGGTGTGATGTGGTGCTGTGTGGTGTGGTCTGGTCTGGTATGAGGATCACACCGTAGTTTGATGTGGCTTGCTATGGTGTGGTAGTCTATGCTGTATACGTGGTATGGTGCACGGTGTGCAGTATGGCGAAGTCTTATGGTGCATATTGTGTATGAAGTATTAGATGTCTCGGTTTAATCAGTTTGATTAGAGTTCTTTTATTTCTATGGATGTTTCCACGACATGTTTCTCTGACACGGACGCATTGAAAGTAGTTTCTTGAAAATGACGTCACGATGTTCAGAGAATTTCAAGCGAAATACAGTATTACTCTATGTAACAGGCTAGATTTTCAAATCAACTTATACCTTTTAAGAAAGGATGACTTTGTCGTCAAAACTATAAACCTTTCGTTTTCAGGCGACTCAAAACACTGACAATATTCAGGTAATGCCGTATTTTTTCAGCACACAGTCGTACAAATAAATTATAGACAAAATGAAAACTTTTCTTTTTTTCAGGAGGTCAGCTTAACTGATGTCAAATTTTCATCTTCTCGTCGCAAAAACTAGGACATTTTGTTAGAAATTGGTGAATTTGCCACATTGATAAACACAACTCCCTACCCAACCCCTCCCCCTAAAAAAAAAAGGCCTCTATGCCTCCTCAACACCATTTCAGTTTATGAAAGGGGCTGCCCTTTCCAAAACTGTTTTGGTTTGACAATGTTTTATTCACATTGTGATGGTTCACTGGACACAATTTTTCATTTTTGTGATGTCACAGTACCACAATTACAAACACTTATGATTGTGTCAAAGTGACATCTCTTTATCATTTATCCTTATGTCTTCAGGTATACAGAAATGCTCTCAGAGAAGCTTGTGTAGCATGTTTCATTGTACATGACTGTACACTTAAAGAAATGAAATGGTGAATCAATATTTCAAAATGATATGTTGTCTCTCCTCCAACCTTTTGTAAATGTTGCATTTAGCCCGCAAATGTTGAATTTTTATACCATTCATATTTTTTAGCTTAAACACGAAATGGTAAATCCAGCATCTTTAGTGTTAAAGTTCATATTACAAAGGGTCAGTGAGAAACAACATTTAAGATGTTGGATTTACCATTTCGTTCTTTTAGAGCGTACGATTTAGATATTAAAGATATCGAAAAGAAGAAGAACCTAACACATCTAATAGATTTATACTGATTTTTACTATTCTGCCATTTTGATCACTCACCTGTTTGTAGGTATTTGCATATGTTCGCGAGGTTCTCCGCACGAGGGAACGCTTCTTCATCGCCCTAAACTTCGGTAACGTAGACAGCGAAGAAGACTACTACCACACCAACGATGGCAACCAGCTGCCCATTCAGGGTACCGTTGTCGTCGCCACCAACACCGAGCGCGAAAGCTCGCGGGTCGAGCTCAACAAGCTTCACCTGGCGCCGGGAGAGGGCGTCGTTGTGCTACTGGACGAAATCGTGTACGTGAGCGACAGCTGGTGGTACCAGTACTTCAGACCGGCGCCCGAGCCCAGTAATTGAAGTGATAGAACAAAGCAATATAAATAATAATTGATACGGCCTCAGTTTCATTCTTGTGCGATACAAAGAGCACACGTAAGTTTTAAAGATTGATTGTGAATGTCTTGAAGAAGTGAACTGTGGTATAACACAACAAGTTGTGGATTGTGATGTAGTACCTCTTGTGTTTGGTGAGTATTGTAGACCTGCACCATTGAAGTCAGTTCCCTGGCATACTTAGCACATCTTGTATTAGTGTTTGATTCCGCTATTGCTCTTTTAGATAATACAGTCCGCATTTCTTCATGAATGTTAATCTTTTCATAGCTACTCACAAAAGGGCAACATATTTCTTTCTCTTGATGTCAGTGATACTGACTGGTTGTCCCTGGAATATTTTGAACTTTTATAGAGATAGTTAGTGTCTTTGATATCATAGGTGTCTTAGCAAGAACAATCTTACATGAAATACTCATGACCAGGACTCGCCAGAAATGCAAAATATATGTGAGGCTTCCATTTTCATAACTCACTGAACTAAAAAACAACAACAACAACTTTGCACTCACTTATGTTTTCATTTTGTGATCATGATTCACTATATGAACGTGATATGAAAAAATACAATAAATCTGTGGTATAGTGAAACAGACGTGTTACCTCAATGAATTAAAAAAGAATAAATTGATGGAGATATTCCTTGAATGTGTAAATAAACCAAATAAAAACGTTTTCCTCATTGCATAATTAATATGTTGTTCAGAGTAGTACTTATAATAAACGGAATGATGCAACAGTTGCATTTCATGTGTGTGTGTGTGTGCGCGCGCGCGTGCGCTTATGTTTGTGTGTGTTGAGTATGTGTATCATACGTTCTCCCTGTCTCTCCTTTCGTCTTCGTTCTTTTTCTTTTTACTTTCCTTTCATCACAAACGGAGGGGTGTCGGACAATAATATACAATGATGTATTATACATGAATAATGTATAAAATGCATAAAACATAATGATGCATAGACATAAATAAGAAACAAACTGGTAATGCATTTCTGGCCGATAAGGTATATCAACTTAAACTTTATTGGCTAAAATCCATTGCCAGTTTGTTTGATTTTTAATTTCATCGTTGAGTCAGGTAATAAGTATGATTATATATATATTATATATACATAATACATCATATGAATATTATATATATATATATATATATATATATATATATATATATATATATCATATTGAAAGTTTTATTGCAAAATGGTCTAAGCGCCATTTTCAAACATTTCAAAGTAAGTCCACATTATTGAAAGATCTAATTAAACCTTTCCGGCAACACGTAGCTTGTAACAACAAGGAATATTTTAGAAGTTATGATTAAAAACATCCTGTATTTTCTTACCATTTTCTTTGTTTTTTTAACAGCTTTAATCACAGATATCTCAACACGAATTGATTTAGCTCGTTTTGTGACAAAACTCTTCATATAATTATCATCATCAACAACAACAACATCATCACATCATTACATCATCATGCTGGCGTAGCCTGCCGCGCTTATAAGTTAATCACAGCTCCCTCCAGAAAGGCGATTCTAAAGCGTTATAGAAATCCAATTCTTGACAAAGCATTGCCGGGGATGCACATTTATTATACCGCTGGATATACTTCCGTGTCTCTACGTTATACGTGAATTCCGAACGAATGAAGAGAGCGTTTATACTTTCTTTAGGCACTGTGAGAGAGTTTCGTGGAAGACATTAGTGTATACTTTCCTCAAAACTATCGATGCTGAAATATAATATGCATAATTATAACAATCGTTTATTTTATATCCTGCATAACTTTTTTTTTTCCGTGAATGCTGTATTGTGGGATGAGAGGCATGGTTGGAAGATCCCCGCGAGCCACTCAACATAATCATGATAGCCATTATTCAAAATATAGTTATAGCAGTTTATATGTTGTTTGATGCAGACACGCACAGATAGGTTATTCCTGTCCCCCTTCCCCGCATTTTAATGACTGGATTGTGTTGTTGCAAGGTATGTGTGTATCGTTTATGCAAACACCGTAATGGCGCTGTCTGATTGCTTGTGCATGTATATCACACTCCGAGTATTATCATAGGTCCGTAAATATGATACGAATATCGGTAACACCTATCATAGCACTCAAGTAAGTATAGTTTGCGTAAGTACATTATAAGAGTGAAGTTAATTTGCCCAAAATACTTGTGCTTGTTTAATATTCTATATAATCGGGGAATAAATTACATGTATGTACTAATAGGTGGTTCCCCCTTTTTTTTCTCTCTCTCTCTCTTTCCTCTTTTTGTTTGAATTATATGTATCCGCTAAAACGCAAGAGGGGAGTTTCTGTACATGTATCGGTTTCTGTAAGTGTAATAGGAAACCTCATCAACAACAGGAAACCTCATCAATATCACTTCATAATCTCCACATAATACCATTCCCAGTTGATCTCTTATACACTATGAATCGTCATTTTGTTTTTGTTGAATTAACTATAGACAACAGCTTGGTCGCTATTACAATGAGAAGGCCTATAGCTATAATTAGGATGACTATAAACAATTCTATAAGTATATATGGGCACATAGAGGCCAATTATATTTTTTAATGATCCATTGACGAATGTTTTTTCCTAATTGTTTTCTTAAACCAATGCCTCATTTGGGCGGTTTATGCCAGTGAGACCACGCCAATATCTCATCATCTATATATATTTAGATTATACACAGCCTACTATAGTATACTGCATAATAAATTGACTTGAACGCAATTTGAAGACACATGCAAGTAATATATAACACTCAATAATCTTTTTTAAAGAAATTAATAAAGATACAACTACGCATGATTATGGGTATAAGGCATTATAAACAACAATCATTATTTCCTCGCATCTTAAACAGGTATAGAGGAGACTGTTATCGGTAAGTAATTCGCTTGACTGGGGTAACGGACTCTAGATGGGCGACAGGGCTTCATATTCTCCCTTACCAGTATTTCAACCGAAGAAACAAAACACATACCTGACACAAAATTATAAACAACTTGTATAGTTCCCAATTTTCTCAACGTATTGGCGGTGATTTGGCTCCGTCGTTTGCGCCGCTGCCTCCGGATTCAAAGGGGATACAGTTCGTTATTCCGAAGGTTCGTTATTCCGAAGGTTCGTTATTCCGGAGATTCGTTATTCCGAAGGTTCGTTAATCCGAAAATGTGATAAGGTTTGTTATTCCGAGGGTTCATTAATTCGAAAATGAAATAAGGTTCATTATTCCGAAGGTTCGTTAATCCGAAAATGAAACAAAGGTCGTTATTCCGAAAGTTCGTTACGGACCATATTTCATTGTCGGATCAACGAACCTTCGGAATAACGAACCCTATTTCATTTTCGGATGAATGAACCTTCGGAATCACGAGCCCTTTTTTCATTTTCGGATTAACGAACCTTCGGAATAACGCCACAAATAATGTTCGGATTAATGAACCCTTTTTCATTTTCGGATTAAAGAACCTCTAGGTATAGGGAATTTGTGTGTTTCGGATTAACGAACCTTCGGAATAACGAACCTTCGGAATAACGAACAGCACCCTTCAAAGGACCCTGATCATGCTGATTCGATTCCAGAGTCTATTTACATAGCTGAGCAATTTTGTGTGTTATCATGCCATCCCCTCAAGAGGCGGCCCAGCACTCTGACTGTCCCTATATAAGATAGGACGTAAAATGGCGGTCTCGTGTGTGAAAGAGTCACAACTTATGCAGGTGGCAGATCCCGCTTCATTCATTCATCGTTTAAAGAGCAATTGAAGTGTTCCAATCTCATCCACATGTTCAACTGAACCCCAAGTAATGAAAGACCAGCTAGCGCAGCTGAATGTGGGCAATAACCATCGACTCAGATTGAAATGACACAGATATTTTCAATGACATTGGTCGAGGAGGACAACGCAAAGGGAATATAACCAGACAGAAACGAATTTAAAGGGGAAATCGAGTCCAGAAATTTCAAGTTAATCTGATGAGAAAGAGTAAACTATTACGAGTTCAACGGTATAATTCTGATCGAAAACGGGTAAAAAATAATGAAGTTATGAAGTTTTGAAGTTTCGCTAATTTGTCGGAAAACAGTTCTTGGATGGTCAATAATGAATATGCAAATGGCAAAGGGAGCATGTCATCCCTTCACAACTTGCCATAAAACCTTTAGTTTGTACATAACATTTTGAAATTTCTATATACATAGCTTTTTATTCAAACGCAATTATGCCCAAGGCTTAAATCCTCGTATAATAATATCTAACTAATCACTCTTCTGAAGTTATTCAGCCAGGTACGGTTTCAGACTTTTTTTTTGTACACGATCAAGGGAAATTATTGTGAGGTTATGACATGGTTATTTTGCATCGTTATTCATAATATCCACTGTACAAGAACTGTTTTTTTAGAAAATAGCAAAACTTCAAAATGTCAAAACTTTCTTATTTTTCATCCGATTTAATTCAAATTTTAACCGTTGAACTCGTAAGATTTTACTCTTTTTTATGTAACTAATTTATATTGGGATTGAATTTCCCTTTTAGGGGACAAGGGCATAAACGGGAAAGTTGAGAGAAGAGACATAATTAATATAAGGCGATTATGGTGTAATACAGTGTTTAGGAGTTTGGAACTAGTGATACTAAAAGAAAAAGCTATAACTTTACCTAAGAATTTGCATCTTTTAAAAAAAAAATCGAATTTTACAGTAAACCAATTACTATGATTAATTTGTGGTATGAAATGGATCGGTGAGCAAAATTTCTACCAATATAAAACAGTGATATAAACTGTACGAGAAGAAATTATTTTTGTACAGGACTATGAGATATGCGTCTTAAGATCTTTCAAGAAGGCGACTGGGAGTCAGATATCCATGTGAATAAGCACTTTACGTTACGATGAGCCTACAGTCCAAGGCGTTGTCGGTATTCCGTTGTATACCCAAACATTGCTGCAATGATGTATTATAGTATATACAGTGTGGTATTCGAATGACTTGCATTATTACCATGCGGGCATAGATTATACAATGTACATGTACGTGAAGCCGCTGCAAGATGCGGGTATGATTTTAATGTACTTTTAACACAACACACATGGACAGTTGCACACACATGCACACACACACACACACACACACACACACACACACACACACACACGTGTGTGTCATGGCACAACACAATGCACGTAAATATATCCAATTAAAATGAAATGAAATGAAATTCATTTACCAAACAAACAAACAAACAAACATCGTGAACAAAGTCACAACAATGAATAGTAATTGAAATGTAGTTTGGCAAAAAAAAAAAAGAGAAAAGAACTGGCAATAGCGTGCAGGCTAGTCGAGGCCAGTCCTTTCAATGATATAGATTATAATATAACGTATCTACAATATTCGCGGAGGAATTGTTATAATTTTATTTGGTTTCATTGATGGCGATCATAATAATAAAACACATACTTTCGCAATGATATGAGAAAAGCTTTACGGGTGTTTATTATGTACATCATTCTTTATAAGTGATTACAAAATCGAAGCAGGTTTACGTACATAGAAAGTTATGTGGGACCTAAAATAGCAGAGCTTGTTAGATAAACATTAATGTCCTTAAAAAAAATTATAGAATATGACCTAATAAATGCAGATGAGTGAATAAAATATTACAAACAAAACAAGAGGGAGGTGGGGATGAAGAAAAAACGGAGGGAATTGTGACATAGGATATAGGATGTAGGATATTGGTATACAGTATAGGATATATCCTGTTGCACGCATGTTGACATGAGACTACCGCTATCACGGTAATAACTATTACGTCACCATCAATGCCTGACGCTGAAACTAAAAAAGGGATTCTCTTTTCCCCCTCTCTCTTCACCACCATCAATACCATTGTCATTATTTCAATTTTCAATGATGCAAATGGGATTTAGCTCCATTTCAGGAGGGTATTTCTTCGGATGAAGTAACACTAATCCTATACCTGCGATACTTACGGCTTGCGATTACACGCAGGTGCTACACACGTCACAAACATACTTAATAATGATAATAATAATAATAGACATTTATAGAGCGCCTTTTCCACTGAATGCAAAGCGCTATGACATATCTTCCCTGGTCGCCATAGGAGATAAAATATATACAAAATACCAGGCAGTGACAGTATAAGTCCAGTGCACATAGAGGGACATCAAAATAAATAAGTCTTCAAGTTTTGTTTGAAATGATCGAGTGTGGGTGAAGATTTGAGAAGAGGAGGGAGTTTATTCCACAGCCTAGGAGCACAAGAAGAGAAAGCTGCATCTCCGGCTAGTTTTTTTCGTGTGTGGTTGTGTAAAGATAACGGATGATGAAAGACGAGTGTGCCTAGAGTGAGAGTGTCGTACCAGACACTCCCCAATGTACTCTGGAGCTTTTTTGTTGACTACTTTGTAGACCAGCAGGAGATGCTTGAAGGATATTCTTGCTTTGATTGGCAGCCAGTGGAGTTGACGTATAAGAGGAGTGGCATGAGAACGTGAACGAACATGGTCAGCATTCTGAACTCTCTGTAAGCAATCCGCATCAGCCTGACTGATTCCGCCAAGAAGAGCATTACAGTAGTCAAGTCGCGATAAGACCAATGCACGGACTGCTGCGTGACAATAATAGAAGTGTGACTGCCTCCGGGACAACTCGTACCACGGAGGAGTTTCCACTGTTCATTCAAAAACAACCCTCCTTAGTTGTTATTCACAAGGTCAAATATGAAGCAAGGTGACATCTGGTTACCGTGACAAATACTTGTTTATTACGCTAACACACTGATGTTTCCAATATGAAATTCCAGTCAATTCTTCAGTTATGGACTTCCAGTTACTGAGCTTCACTTTAGATAACGACCTTCGATTCATATGCACCTTCAGTTCATAACGGACCTTCAGTTCATACCGACCTTCAGATAACAATCTGAAATATAATACACAAAACCAAAAAGTTTTACAATTACGTTTAAAATGTACATGAATGGCTTCATGAGACATTACATGATTTAACACCATTTTAGCTCATTTAAAATCTAATAACATAATCTACCAATAATCTATATCACTAACTTAATGACATGTTATCGTTCACTTTACTCACCAATCATAAACCAAACTTATCCATATTTTACGGTTTTCTGAATTAACTGTTCTGTAATCAACTCATTCCTCAACTATTTATATTATTCATTTACTTTATTCAAATCTAATTCCAATATTATCCAAAACCTAATTCACCTTTAAACTTTCATAACTTCAACCACATTTTAACTTATCATTAAAGTTATTGTCGCCTTAATCAACACTGAAATATAAATTCTCAAACTTTCCATTATGTATCACTGTCCATAGCAGGGTGCACAAATTAAACTTATTCTATTAACTCAAAACTATCAATTATAACTAATTATTATCTTTAAACCTCAAATATAACTTCATAAAACTGTTACATAAAACCTAACAATTGTAAACACTATACACCAGCTAACAACTTGTCAACTAATGTCAAAACTAATTTGATTACGTTAAGTTGTGATCTCAACTCATTATGAATGTGTGTCAATTTGTTTCTACTAAACATCCATTACTTATAACACAAAAACATGTTACACAATAATGTATCAGTACACTGTACTTCTGTACTTCTCTAACAACACTTGTGAAAATATAACTCATTAACCAAAACTACCTACAGTAATGTAGCAAAAAGGTATAATACACTGTACATCCCTACCATTCCGCTATACATTCATACTTCTAAGGCACAAGCACATACTGCTTACAGAATGAGAGAGAAAGAGAGAGAGAGGAGATGGAGTGAGAGTGAGAGTGTGTGTGTGTGAGGGGAGAAGAGAGAGAGGAGAGAAAGAGGGTAGCGAGAGACCAGTGTGCATGGGGCATCGCTGGCTTCTTCTTTGTCTACTCCCATTTGTCTACAGAGATCTGGCAAATCAAATCCTGCCCTGTAAATATTCCTTACAATCTACTCATTCACTAACATGATCACACACATCATCATAAGCTATAAAACATTGTAAAGAAGTTAGTTTCTTACCAAATTCGGGCCTGTTGTTTTCCCACAAAACTTGAACAAACTTGTTAGACTGCTGCAACTTCGCAAGCTTTCACTGGAACTGTGAATACTGTCACTAAACAGCTTGCCACGTCCACCCATAATACTGCATACATGTACAACACACAAAGCCCTATTGCTGTACGAAGTGAATGGTGGATTGTTAATACTTTCTCTAAAACAAGGGGGTAATTGTTCAATGTTTACATTAGCCTCCTGGGGTAGGGGTCTTATCTTTCATTGAACACATGTAGTCTGCAAATTTAGACCTGTTTAACACTTACTAGTTTTCAATCCTAGACCCATTTTGTAGGACAAAATTACACCAAATTCTCACTGCACACTGCTGCAGTGACAAGAAGCATCAATAAATTTTCTGATCCTCCACAGATTTCTGATGTAGTAGTTACTGTAGCTAACTTACAGATCTGTGAAACCTGCATGCATGCTCATATTTGCATCAGAGGAAAAGATAACTCCAAGATTGCGCACATGATCAGATGGAGAGATGAGAATTGTACCAAGAGCAAGTTTGATGTCCTGTACAAGCTTAAAAAAAGCCCCACGCCATGATAGAGAAAGAACGTTAGTAATGTTTCTTCACTACTCCATGCATCACAGCATATCTGAGCATGAATCGGGTTTGTATCCAGGTACATTCACAACTTAATTAACACCTCATCTCCCTAGACCCCCCCCCCCCCAAAAAAAAAAAAAAAAAAAACTGCACATGTGTATATAACTTCATCTCAACCCGAGTACATGCATAAAATACAAATTAATAATTCAAGAATATTTTTGAATTAAAAAGTTAACAACACGTATAAAGGTGAAGCTTTTTTAAAATAGATATAGGCATATTGACAACAAAACTTTCAACGCCATAGAGATCTTTCGATGTTGAATATAGGCCTAGTTAGTGCTCAAAGTCATTTGATTCAATAATATTGGATTAAAATTTTGTACTCCCCCCCAACAAAAAAAATATATATAATTATACATAATAATCATACATAATAATCATATGTATAAGTAACTCATATATCTGTATATATATATATATATATATATATATATATATATATATTACTCATATATATATGGGGATATGCATATATATATTTATATATATATATAATATATAGCAAAAAAATAGAAGTTTGAATCACTAGATTTGACTCTTTGCTCCAGGGACCATCCAGGGTTTTCATTATCATGTAGGAGACCATTATTTAGTTGCAATCATTTCATGATGTTTGTACATGTATTATGACAGACTATCATATTACAAACAATCAAGAGAACTTGTGACAAAAAAAGAACTTTGTGTTGAAGCATTGAACAAACTTTCTTTATGTCATTACAATGTATTGCCAAAAACATAGGCTGGGATGTGCGGCAAATACCATTCATCATGGATTACATGAATAATCATTACATCCCAGATGCTCATCGCAGCGAGTTTTAGGGCGAACATACTTGTTACATGGAAAATGACCTGTATACTCCTGCACGAGGTTGGTTTGGAAATGTTTGGGATGAGAACGTTGAGGTGGTCGACTCTCCTATATCCACCCCCCCCCCCCAAAAAAAAAAAAAAAACTTACCCCCATCATTCATTCCATGCATGCGCACATGACATCCAAGTAGGAGTGCATCGTGAAAGTCAATCGCAATGAATGACGCAAGTTCATGCGACATTGGTTTAGCTCATTCTTCAAGGGGGAGAGGACGGATAATGTTGACATCATATTTGCACTACCCGCGTGACGTGATCGTAAAAAGTGTTATGTGCAGAAACAATTATAGACGATATTCAAAACACACCATTTCAGTTATTTTGGGGGGATTTCAATTCTTAGATTTAGAAAGGATTATGAAAAATGAATAATCTCGCAGAGTGATTATACCCCTTCTCACGCACTGGAACGGTCATCTTAAACGTGACGTCACGAATTCCTCCCACAAGCTGCGTACTACGCGATGTTTACAGGGTAGTCTATATTTTAAAACTGTTTGTTGACAATTTTGTAACAAATAACCTTAAAAAACACCAAAATAATAAGCAAAATCAGAGAAAATATCACATCGATATACAATTTATATGTAAAAATATGTTTTATCACACTAATCAACTTTATATCCGACAAAAGTAATTAATATTGACCGTTCTTATTTTCATTTTACTTGGATAACAAGACTAGTGGTATTCCATTTTTTTTTTCTAATGAATGGATGACGTCGACGGTATTGTGTGCGCGCGCGGGAGATCGTAGTAGGCCGGCCGCGTAAACCGGCGGCTTCAGCTCGGCGACCCTCTTCTCGCGCTGAATGACACACGTACACCTGTCTTGCATATGCACGCACACACAACAACAACGGAGATTCGGCAGTTGTAAAACATACAGACATCGAGGCTCCTAACAAACGGAGTTGACGTTTGACGATATCAGCCCAGCTTGATACCCCCACCAGACGCCACTTTGGTTTCAAATTTCATCTTGTGACAAGCGAAGACTCATTATAAAATCAAGATGGGGGATGACAGAAAGCCAGAATACGGTTCCAAGTACGAAATGGCAGCCCAATCCGACCCGGATCGCGATCCAGAGAAGGGAGATGAAGTCCGTTACGCTGGTGACGAGAAAGCTGCCGAGCAGAAAAAGATCGAAGAAGAATGGGGTGGCCTCAACAAGGAAGAACTGCTAAAGGTGGCGGATACACCCTTCTGGAACTGGACCCGCAACATCTTGCTGGTTCTCTTCTGGGTTGGATGGATCGTTATGCTTGTTGCTGCCATCATTATTGTCGTGAAAGTGCCTCGATGCCCCGAAGTCGAATGGTGGGAAAAGAGTGTGTTCTACCGTGTGTTGCCACAATCCTTCAAAGACAGTGATGGGGACGGATACGGTGATTTCAATGGTAAGAGTTTGTGTGTAACGTAGTTAACATGTTAGAGTATTAACAAGTTGGAGTGGAATTACATTTTGAGATAACTAACGTTTAAGTTACAGAATAATGCAGCCAGCGCTGCAGCAGCAAAATGATAGAATCTAAAAACTTTCAGAAGCCCGAGCATGAATGATGAACACGTGTCAGTGACGACACTCCAACTTGTTAATACTTGTTAACATGTAAGGAACTGGAATTCCCTGTCGTCAGAAATTGTTTCAGCGACATCTGTGGGATCATTTCGAAACCGTCTAGATGTCTAACGGTTGATCACAGTGGCTAGTATTTTCGTCAAATTTTCTATGTGCTTGTAAATATCTGTAAATAAATTATATTATAATGTAAATAGCACCAGTCTGCAAGAATCTTCAGTCTATTGAAGGAGGCAGACTTAATCAGAAGAAGAAGAATTGAAATAAAATTTAATTCAATAATTGAGATCGCGAGAGATCGATCCCCCTTGAACAGTAAAAACTAAAATTTATATGTATCAGTTCTAGATCTACTAATTAGTGTCTAGTAATATTTAATATCATCTGTATTGGGATATTATTATCCATAATTATGCTTTTGGCCTTTTCAATGTGTGTTTCCCCGGCCCTCGTGCTCCGGCGTGCAATGTCTGCATGATGCAACTCGGGCTTGTGCCGCGTGGCTATGTACCGCGCCGCATACGCGCCGGTACACAGAGCAGAGCGGAGGTGTTCGTACAGAAACCCCGTTCACCCCACCTTGTTCCCCCTGCATGCCCGAATACCAAAGAGTATAGAAGTTATACTCTTTGCTGATACTACGATCCCGACACAACAAAAGGGCATGGAATGTGTGTGTATGGCGTGTGTGTATGGCCGGCGCGTCTCGTACTCCGTAACCTTATTCTGAACTCGCGGAAATGCTCTGCCCCAAACCGGCTGGAACCGGTTTCCAAGCGATTGATTCGCCGTCGGTACACGCGCGAGGTCTCATACACCGGTTGCCTTCGTACGACTTTACGCGGTAGGAGCGATCGAGACTTGGCAATCTGCCCATTCATCCTTAGTGGGCGTGTCGCGTCGGCATGGATGGCCGAACCTGCGTGTACAGTTTCTACTTGGTGTAATACAAACACAAAACGGAAAAAAAAACCATTTCCCACGTTTGATCCGATATTCAATACTGATGAATAGTGAAAACAAGTTTGTTTGTGGTAATTTAAAAATGATATTAGTTTCAATTTAAATCAAGATTTATATTTCAAATTTTGCTCTATTTTCAACCCTCGACCTCTGTACATCACTTCAATTTTGCACAGGGGTCAATTAGTGTGTATGGTATGGGAGTGTATGGTTTAAAGGGTGTTACAGTTCTGGTTGAGGTGTAGATTTAGCTTTTTAACATTTTGCGAGATTCAGAAACCACTCTGAGATGTAAGGGGGAATGCAGATCTAAAGGGTATCAAAAGTTTATTCGATGAAAATCGGTTTTGAAATGGCTGAGATATCCAAAAACAATGTGAAACAAAGAGATCCTAATAAAGTTGTGGCATGTCGCCTTTATTAGCACTTTTTGGGATATCTCAGCCATTTGAAAACCAATTTTCATCAAATAAATGTTGAATCCTTCTTAAAATTACATGCTCTTTCATATTTCATAAGAGGCTTTTCAATTCATTATCACACTTAGCTAGGAATGTTCAAAACATGAATCCCTACCTCAACTATTACTGTACAGGTTCAAAACCACTAAATATGTACAATTTAGTGAAATACTTGTCGCAATAGTTTTACCAAAGAAAAAATAAAGCAACGACCGATTGTCATAAGTTTCGGGTAATAGTTACCGTTAGTACATTGTTAACTAGAACTGCCGAGAATTTGAACATCCAGTTATGATTCTTTCGGAAGTTATGCATTCATAAAGATGGTAAACCCGCCAAAAACAGCATGTCGCAAATTAATAGTTTTGCCGATATGTTACTATTATGCAAATGAAAGCATGATCTTTTTTCATTAAAACTTGTTCTAAGGCAAATTAAGCCATTTGCCTACACGTTAGAATAAAAAGAAATATAATTGAAAACTGTTCAGTTGAATTATTTTACAAGTCAAATTTGTCGCAAAGGCCTGTGAAACATACGTTACCATGATTTCAAGTTTTCCTTTAAAACATTCCCTGGGGTTGAAATTGTGAATTATCCGTCCTAAAAACTTAGAAAATGTCTCGTCCAATGCTGTAAACAATAGTTGTGCCACCTGGTTATCTGCTGCAGAGAAAAAGCTTCAAGCACTAATATGTGTCAGACCGTATGGTTAAGAAATGAAACATACGTTACCACCGCTATGGAAAATTAAAAATGAAAATGTTACAAGGAAGATGCCAAACATAGGCATACGGTACCCCAATCTCTCCACTGAGTTTTCAATTTTGAGCCATTACTAATCGCTTGAAAAAGTCACATCGAAGGTCTGATGTAACTTACGTTACCGAAACATACGTTACCCCCGAAAAAATAATCTTAATTAGATTCACTAACATTGCAACCATTCATCGATAACAAGTGCTATCTAGAGCTATCTTACTCCATAGTTGCATAGAAACAGTCCTTGCGACAAAATGGCACATCACGTTGACGACTCACAGGGAATGGACTGCACGAGATCTTTCTCAGTATCTGAGCGAACGGTATATATATTTTCAAAGTCATGTTTAGCGTAATCACATTCAAATATTGGTACTTTTTTACTATAAGCAAGTACTTTGGTGTTTGTTTTGTCGAGGAGAATAATAAGTTTACATCACACTCAGATATTTATACAACATTAAGGTACTTAAACATAGGGTCAATATTGTAACGTAGGTTTCACTTAAGGTAACGTAGGTTTCAATTTTACATCTGCATGTACACTGTCGTACTTTTCACCAAAGCTTTATCCTAAAAAAGACTAATATCCATAAATAAACAGATGAAAAACATATTTCAATTTTACGCTTGCACTAACCATTCTTTTTGGCGATAATCATTGTCAATGAGGCCCTGAATACCCTGGTAACGTAGGTTTCAATCACTCTATCAAAATCAATCCAATATGTATGTTAATGATATATGAATGATGAAAATAATGGTTTTCATTTTAATTATCATATCATTTACTTCAAAGTTATAGTGACTGTAGTCTACCAAATTCATTATGTGACACTTCATTCCTTGTAATTAGAGGTAACGTAGGTTACGTGATTATGTAAGAATATCTTATTACTGATTTGCAGTATGGATTTTCTTATTTCTCTGTTAAGTGAATCTTATCATTACTCCTTCGGTTCCTAGAGGTCAAAATGGGAAAATAAAGAGCCAAGATTCAGGCCGATTACTGAAGAGGGAAAAAGGAAAAGATTGGAGAAGAAGCCTTCCGTACTCTCTTTAAAAAATTTGAGTGAAAATATTCACTCTTCATGGAGTGAATACAAAAAAAGAGTGAATTTAGAGTAAAATTGGAATGAATTTTGAGTGAAAAAAAAGTTCATTTCACTCATTTTGGGGTGACCTCAGGGATCACTCGAAGATTTAGGAGTGGTCCCTGAGGTCACTCTAAAAAGAGTGAAAATGAACATTTTCACTCTAAATTCACTCTTTTTTTTATTCACCCCATTAAGAGTGATTACTTTCACTCGATTTTTTTAGAGAGTAAATCCGAGAAACAACGTGTAAAAAAGTATTACGTTCCTGTGGAAAATCTTAAGAGTTGGGAAAAACAAGAGCGCAGAAAACAAATGAAAGAGTTAAAAAGCACAGAGCGTTCGGCAAGAAAATAAAAGAAGACTTAAACCGATCTCAGCAAAGGGTGAATGAAGGTGATAATGTCGACTTGATTGACAAGGATTGACAAGGAAATTGATTCACAAATTTAAAAATTTGCTAATGATGTATACCTATGTATGCTTTACAATGAAAGGTACTGTATAAAAGTGTTGGCTTGTAGATATCAAATTGAAAGGATGAAATATATGTAAATTTCCTCGTTTATGCACCGAAAATCATCCATGAAAATTTCTACCCAATCTAACTATTCCGAGATATTAATGAAAATATGAAGTTTAACCAAGAAAATAGAAGAAAGCGTCATACTAACGCTCTTATACCAACTTTTATATAATTTCACTATAATACAACTCGCCACTTTTGCATTATTCTCTCCTACACTGGCTCTTACCCAGTATGCCTTTTATTGAAAGTTGCCTTTTGCAGAAAAATACTAGATTGTGAGTTTACAGTTGTCTTTTATAATGATGTCCACTGAAAACATTTTATAGGTCACCGAACTTTTATTCTATGTAATGGAAATAGAAGAACTGCAATTTGTTCTTCTGACATTTCTATGCCTTTTCCATTGCCTCTCCCCCCCCCCCCCCAAAAAAAAAGGGGGGTATCCAAATTATGAAAGGTGCGCCTTTTTGTGTTTATCATTGTTGTCTTTATAGACTAGTGTGTCATAGGTCAGTTATACTCTCAATCTAAAACCGTGAGAAAGCTGTCTATTTACGTGACCACTCTTAAATTGTTCATAATTCTGTATTTTTGTGACTATTACCCAAACCATGCATTATTGTTGCTTAAAACTTACAGATTTCTTAGCACATTATTGAATAATGTGCCAAGAAATCTGTATGTTTTAAGCAACAATAATGCATGGTTTGTTCATTAATGAAACTCGTGATAATCATGCATTATTAATCATAAAGCAGTGCTGGTGTTTGCATTTTAAACTTCATAGGCTCGATGTGATTTATTTCACATTTTTCACTCTTATGCCCGATATACCTTATTGATGTAAACTTTAATATGCTAAACAGTTAAGTGCTGACCAGTTTGTGCACTCACACTGTGCAATGTTGTTTAGCGATGCATCATTCCTTTTTAATGCACTTTCCAATGCATCTCCACTTTCGAGTGATTAATATTTCAATCTGGAAACATTTGAAACATACGTTACAATTGTTTATAGTACACACTGATACATTTTAGGGGTTCTTGACAATGTCTTTTGTGACTCTTATATAAGTGCATTCCTTTGGTTTTAAACAGGGCACTTCAACAGGTAATTTTGCAGTGAAACTCATGATATTCAGACAAAATAAACTCTTGAAATCTAAATATTGTATTCCAATTTTTCATTTTTGGCCAAATGTATATACTATAAGGACGATAAAATCAGACGACAATTAAATAAATCTGCTTCCAGAAGTACTGAAGGTCTTGCAACGCTGGTACTTTTGATATTTATTAGAACTCTTAAAATCTATCTTCTTTTTTAGTGTTTAATATATTAATGTAACATACGTGACTCATATGCGTAACAAACGTTACCAAGGTTTAAACAGTCACATTTTCATTTGTCATATGGTGACTGAGATTGTTTGAGAATATGTGCAGGACAAATCCATCTAAAATCATTTGGCAGTTTTCTGCAAGTTCTATGTGTACGAATAAAAAAACCACAGGAAACAATCTAACTTTACATAGTTAACAACCTCCATCATATCTATCAATATCTTAATTCACGGTTACAGCAACTCATCAAATGAATGCAAAATATAGCAGGCACATTGAAATAAGAATGGTCGTATCTTCGAAACTATCCACCAATAGAAGGATAGTTAAATTGTCCATCCCTAAACAGAATGAATATGGTCAAAGAAAAATAAGCGCAGTAACGTAAGTTACAGTGGTGAAATTTTCATGTTCAACTTCAAATTTCAGAACATAAAAAGTTTGCAATATTTGTTGCTCATTTTTGTTTAAGTTGAAATTCAGTGTATCCTCTAGCAATTTTTCGTTGTCGGAATGTTTTTGAGAAAACTTTATTTTTTCAAAATTTCAAAACCTGAATTGTACATTTTTAATGGTTTTGGCCCTACAGTCCCTTTAAACACCCAGACAATGGCCCTGAAACAATGGTCAGGGTTTGAATGCTTTACTGTAAAAGTGGAAACTTTCGCGGTGGTGAAATTTTTGCGCATTTCGCGCAACCAGAAACTAATGCGAAAATAGAAGCACACAAATATTTTTGCATGCCGTATGTTTTAGTGGTTAATGTCTTGATTCCGCGGAATTAAAAACACATGAAACTCTTCTCACCCGGCCAAGCGCGAAAATTAGTTGCGCGAAAATATCCACTTTTACAGTACTATTCCACTATCACAGCAGAGCTAGACTAGTCTTTATTCATCCAAAAATGTAGCTTATGCAAGCACATGAAAACATATGCTTTTTTTTTCTTCAAGTGTATGCATTTTACCTTGTGCCCGGGGCAATCCATATATTATTTATAAAGTCATTTATAGAATTCATGTGCCTTGGAGCAAGAGACCAGAAGCCTAGTCAGCTGAGCTCTGAAAAGGTGATATTCGTGGTAAACATTGTTCAGGGTCATAAATTGTAAGCACACAGTCACATACACATCATTGGTTCTTGTGTGTTAAGTTCAAATTTGTACAGATGGTTCAAATTTGACCACAAACTTAACTTTTATAACTTTAAAATTAATCATGGCATTTACGAAATTGATTCATGCTCTCAGATTCAAATTAATACCTCCAACACAATTGCACACTATTCTGCCATTAGTCATATCAATAACAGTGTTATCTGATGTACATACAGTTTGTACAGCACTGTACACTAGTTTTCGAACTAAAAGCAGGACTTTTTTTTGTAACACTTAGTACATGCATGGCCTGCAGTATGTGACACAGAGTCAACAGCGATCAAAGGTACATGTAGGCCTATTTAGATCTAGATCTAGAGTATCAATCAGCCAATGTGATTTATTCCACGATTAGTCAGTAGTCAGTTGAACTGACATTTGCCGTGAGAGTTCTTTCCTAAGTAAAAATATATATATTCGTCCTAGCATCAGTATTGAGGACATAAGAATTTAGATAGACTAGGACGCTGCCCTATCTCGCCCATTTTTAATTATCACATGTGACAGGTACAATGTATGTACTGTACGTCTGTAATGTGTGCTTGATGTGCTGTGTAATATTGTAGACATAACTTGAGAAGTCTGACATATTTTACAGCTGCAAAAACTTTTTTCTTCTTTGCATCCTCCTCCTCTTCCTCCTTCCCCTCTTCCTCTTTCTCCCCTCCTCCTCCTCCTCCCTCCTCCTCCTCCTCCTCCTCCTCCTCCCTCCTCCTTGACTCCTCCTCCCTCCTTGACTCCTCCTCATCTCTCCTCCTCCTCCTCCTTCTTTCCAGGCCTGGCCAAGAAACTGGACTACATCAAGGGCATCGGAGCCGATGTTCTCCTCCTCTCCTCCATCTACGAACAGAGTGATCCCAGCATGGATCTGGGGCAAGAAATCATCAACTTCACTAATGTGGACAGCACTCTGGGAACCCTAGAGGAATTTGGCAAATTGGTCAAAGCTGCCTCAGATAAAGGTACAGTACAAAACGTATACACCCATGTGTGGTCGTCATGGTTATTTTTTTCTTTCGTGTGTTTTCTTCACAATTAGGGAGTGACCATGGGTTCTAGACAACATTCCTACTTGACCCACCTTCTCTGAATCAAATCCAAAATGGCAGCTGAAAAAAATCTATGGACTCACATGGATGTCGCAGACTTCAACAATAGACTTTCCAAATACATGTTTATACTCAGTCCATCGAGGGTAAAACTTCTCTTTAATTTAGCTAATTTATCGACTTTATGGGGTCGACTTAGATGATTTGGACTGTTCTTCTGTTCCCACTCATTCATTTGCATCCTAAGTCAGTAAAAAAGACAAACAAAACAAAGTTACAGATCTGAGGCATTGGAAAGGAATAATTTATTCCTTTCTAATGTCTCAGATCTGTAACTTTGTTTTGTTTGTCTTTTTTAACATTTAGGCCTCACAACTGGCATGTTGTGTGTTACACATGTACAAGTACACTGTATGCTGCCATTCTATCTTGTGTGTTTTGTTTTGATTTTTGTTTTTGTTTTGTTTTTTTGTTTTGCTTAGGGGATGTATCTATCAAGGAGAAAGGGGCATTCACTTCAATTTAACATAGCAGTACACATTTGAAATTTGGGATGGGAGTATTTTACTTTATGTTTTGATATTATTTTCTTTAGAATTGCACTTCTGAACAATAGTATCAGTCTTCAAAATATAGTCTGGCTGAAAGCAGTTCTTAAATTTGTACTGTGGTTGAAAGGGGAGCAGTGCCTAACCTTTTTAATTCCTTTGAAGCTGTTATTGACATATTAAACTGTTTTTGTTTGAACTTGATAACACAGTTCCATTGTGCATGGTGATAAAAGAGATTGTGGAAGGCTGTATTTGCTCAACCCATGGGCCCTGCCCTCGATGAAAAACAGGCAATGGAACAAAGCACAGAAGAACAGATTAAAGCACTCGTGCCAAAAAACATCTGGACAAGTTCATCCATCTGTTGTTTCAGTAGCCCATTATCTGCTTCCTTTGGCCTCCAACTAGACTGTCACCCAGCTTTAGAAAAGGGTTATGGAAACCACTTTGACTCCCCATGGTGTAGACTTTTGTTATTTGGGGGGCAGAGTTCGGCATTGCGTGTGCCTCTCTCCAGGCAACTGATATTGAGGGATATTTGCATACAATGGAATCAGGAGAATTTCAGGCACTACACTCATGCTGTAGCCGGTGAAGATTTCTGTAGTAAAAGTTGATGAAACATGACAAGACTGTCAATTGTAGTTATAACTTATCTACTTCAAAGGGAGGATCATGATATTGTTTTGTCTTCATGTTTTTATGTACAATGTAGCTTAGGAACCACCACAATATAAAATGAAATATAACAATCTTATTAGAGTTTGTCAATTTGCTACTGTGGTAAACTCACACAGTGCAGGTATTCGGGGATGATATCATTGCTGGCCAGGTAGAGCGGAAGAAGGTCGTTAATCGAATCAGCATGGCCCCTCTGTCTTCCCATTCCCATTTCCTGCCATTGTGGGAACGAACATGTAGCTTTGCAGCAGGGAGTCTCCGCAGATACGCTGCTTAACAAGATTAGTGCTGAAAGGTCACAGAAATGCAGCGATACATTCTGCAGTCCAAAAATGTAATCACTTGCAACCTTCATACGACTGATATGATTTGAAATGTAGATAATCAACGTTGTCATTCCCATGTGGCTATAATTTGCATTTTGCTTGCACATACTGGAAAATGAAAGTTCAATGGAAAAAAATGGCAATAATACAGTGAGCGTGTATCTTGGCAGCAAAATGTTATTTTCAAAAGCTGCATGAGAGCAATTGAAAAAAAATGATTGAAAAAGAATATTCAGCGGTCACCACTAACAGCATTTGACACTTTCTGCCATTGCCAGTTGATCAAATTACATGCAACTTTCTCAGTCTCTGGGAACATTTCATTACCATGCTGATGGAAATCCAACAAACATCTAGGCAATATGAGCCTTTGAATTTGCTCTGCCTTGGTCTTCACAAAAGTACATGTAATCTTACTTAATATTCCCTGTAGACTGTTTGACATAGCAGACCAAAAGGAACAGCATGAGTCTGTGTGGTAGTGTAGTAGGTGGAATTTAATTTAATCGACCCAAGAGCAATTGTTTCAGTTCTGTCACTTTGATATTCTATTTTTCCCACAGAGTTGAAGGTTGTGCTGGAGTTTGTGCCCAACCACTCCAGCAACAAGCACCCGTGGTTCTTGAAAAGCCAGAACAAGACGGGCAACTTCAGCGACTATTACATCTGGAAAGACTGCGGGGATGGTACCAACCCACCAAACGAATGGGTATGTCTTAGGAGCATACGATTGAAAATATCCTGGTGTCTAACACATATTTATTAAAGTAGGACATTGGGGAAGGCAGTTGGGTTGGCACATAGGGTGCTCAGTCAGAGTGCAGGGGCAAATCAGAACTGGGAAATAGTGCATATTATAATAGCCCTTTCTCGAACCTTGAATGGATAACCCATGCATAAAGAAATATGTGGGGGTGGTGACAGTGAAGTCAGCGCCTTCTAGTACACTATAAAATGCAGTAGAGTAATAGGGAGGTGTGCTGGGAATGACAAGATATGCTTATGAAACAAAATTAAATGCACACTGGAAGTGATGTACATGTTATTGTAGTGTGCATACTAATGTAAAAATAAATTCTCTTAACCCTAACTTACCTGGGCTATTTTATAGCGAGCTTGAATTCCTGGGGGGGGGGGGGCATTATGGCCCCCCCCCCCCCCTTCTGATCTCGGCCGTTGATCGCGCGATCGCCGCAAAATTTTGCATGAACATAAAGCCAGATGTAATCTACAAGACTGTTCAGTTAAAGTTTCAAACAATTTGCATTTTCTATTTTAAATTGATTAATTATGCAAATATATGCAAAAAAACTCATTTTCATCTGTAATTGGCTTATAAAAGCTTATGGAATGCTGATTTTTGGTGTAAATATTCCTAGTGACATTCCAAACATTTGTGCGTAAAAGAAAATTCAGTATCAAAATTAATTTCCTATGTTTTTTACTGTTTTATCAATTTTTTATGTATTTCCGCATTTTTTCAAACTTTTGTTTTTGTTGTTTTTTCAGCAGAATTTGTCATACACATTTTTTGAAGCATAATTATACTGAAATAAATTGATTTCAGCCATTAGAATTAAAAATATGAATCTTTATATATGAATTGATCGAAAAGACACAATTTGTATTGACTTTGTACACAAAATCATGTTTCTGAGCAATTTGGGGGTTGGCGAAAATTTTTTGAAGGGGCGTGGCTTCGGAACAGTATGCCCGGGCGTGACAAATTTGGTCTCAAAGATTGCGTGAGACTTGAAAGTAAAAAGTCAGCGAGCGGCGCGGTCAAAAAATTTTGCGCACCGGAATGTTCGCGGAATTTGTTGGGTAAGTTAGGGTTACCGTAAAAGTGGTTTCTTTCGCGTACAGAAACTTTCGCGGTTTCCATCGGTGCCGACGTTTTCGCATGTGTTTCAATTCGCGGTCGGTAATGATAGCGTTGTAACAAGTGACGAGTTCAAAACGTTTTTCGCGTGATGTTAAATTCGCGGTTCAAGCTCAAAGCGCGAAAAGCGCGAAAATAAAACCACCTTGAAAGAAACCACTTTTACAGTAATTCTACAGCCATTTTTGATCCTACCAAAGACAGCATATTTCTGATAGCCTGATAAAGCAGCTTGTGCAGTGCCACTATCTTTGTTATGTATTACTACTTATATGATATTAGCAAATTACTGAGGTTTTAAAAATATGCAACTACCAGATCTTGTGTAGGATCATCCACATCTGTCTAACTGTTCAGCTGAGAAAGCAAGTCATGCAAGAGTACCTCATTGTAGCAAAGTAGTTACGATTTCACATCAGCCATGCTATTTGGTTTATTAAAGCAGTAGTCATAATTGCTAAAGAGTGATTTGGTTTAGTTTTTTTGGATGTTAAAATACGCCTTAATGAATATTGTCCTTCCTCACCTCACACACAACTTTCTTTGTTCCTTCCATCACCCTACATACAGCTGAACAAGTATGGTGACTCTGCATGGACCTACGACTCAGTGAGGGGGCAGTGCTATTACCACTATCTCCTCTCTTCCCAGCCAGACCTCAACTACAACAATGCCAACGTGGCGCTTGCCATCACGGTAAGTAAGGCTGTTTCATGCTCATGACAGGTCACTTGGCTTATTTGTCAGCTCCTCCAATCATAAATTTTCTTCTGTAGATATGTCTCAGACATCAAGGCAACATTTGCTATGCTCTGTCTCTCAGTTAGAAAGAAACATTAGTGTGACTATATACATTGTAGGAGTAAATACCATTTTGTATTTAGCTCACCAGCTAGCATTTGTAGAACTCCAAACATGCAAGCACTTAAAGGGACTGTACAGTACTGGTTGAGGTGGGGATTCATGTTTTGAACATTCCTAAGTGAGATAATGAAAAGCCTGTCATGAAATATGAAGGAGCATGTAATTTTAAGAAGGATTCCACGTTTATTTGATGAAACTTGGTTTTCAAATGGCTGAGATATCCAAAAAAGTGCTAATAATAAAAGGCGACATGCCATAACTTTATCAGGATCTCTTTTTTTCACCTTGTTTTGGGATATCTCAGCCATTTCAAAACCGATTTTCATCAAATAAACTTTTGATACCCCTTAGAACTGCATGCTCTTTGACATCTCATAGAGTGGTTTCTGAATATCTCGCAAAACGTTAAAAGCTAAATCCTCACCTCGACCAGAACTGTACACACCCTTTAAGTGATACAAACCACGCTGTATGATTGATGCTTCTACCTCCAATCGGTTGGAAACTCACATTTTGAACATGATGTGAAGAACAGGTGTGTGCATTGATCATTCTTCCGTAATAGCTGCGTTCATTCTGAAGATGCACTTCTCACACAAATTTCACAGGAGGCAATCGACTTCTGGCTGAAACGCGATATAGACGGGATGGTCTTCGACGGAGTGGACTACATCTTTGAGACCGACGACACCACCGCCGTTGTGAATCGTCGCCGTCGCCAGGCCAATGACACCACTGCCTCCAGCAGCCCAGAGCCCAGTTCGGAGCCTTCTACAGAGCCAACACCCAGTGTAGAACCCAGTGCAGAACCCAGTGCAGAACCTAGTGCAGAACCAACCGCAGAGCCAGCGCCCAGCAATCCTGGGGAATCCATGTCTGCGGTAAGTGTTCCATGGCCAGCAATCAAACGGGTAATGTTGAAACAAATTTACCAGTGGCTCCCGCATCTGCCTCCAGATCCAAAGGACCCAGGTTCAATTCCTGAGTCTATCTGATTGATCAGTGTTGTGTGTAATCATACCGTCCCCTCTAGTAAATGGCAAAACACTCTGTCCCTCAGATTAAGTGGAGACATTACATGGAGTTCCCGTTTCATTCATTCATCGAAGAGCGTAGGGTGAAAAGGGTGCATATAACCCAGTGAAGTGGTCTTCACTCAGATGGAAAAATTAAACAAACATAAACGTGGAAACAATGTGTTTTGGCAGTCTGCTTTGAATTTTTGAGATGCAGTAAAACAAAAATGTGTGCTTCATCACAAAGATCTGATGAAATGTTTTGAAATGGTCTGTCTTTGGTGAGAAGTTATTTTACATGTATCCGACCTACCATAGAATGGACGGTCAGGGCTGAACAGAAAGTTTGTGTACGCAGAATGTTTTGTGAATTTCGAGAGTCTGGTGCTATTTGGAAATTTGAAAACGCACAAAAACAGTAACTGTACTGATCCTGACACGAACGTGATGTGCACGCATACATTTCTCCATGCAGTGTTGTGCTCCATGATTACAAATTGAACCACTCAAGAAATTGTCGGGAAGTTCTGCTAATACAAACTTTGTTTCATTTTGCTGCTAAAAAGAAAAAGGATGGCAAGAAAATGCGGACCAAATAATGATCACGTTCTATCTCCTTCTCTTTATCTCAGCAATACTCCTGTGTCGGAAGTGGCTGCTCATCGGACCAGGACAGACTGCACATGCTCCTGCGCAGCTGGAGAGATACCTTCAATGACAACAGCTACCTTGGAAAATACAGGTACGGATAGCTGGCTGCCTTTCCAGCAGTCTGTTTGTGTGTGTGTGTGTGTGTGTGTGTTTCTGTGTGTGTTTCACATGCCCACACACACACACACACACACACACACACACACACACACACACATACACACACACACACACACAGAAAGCATCATGGAAGGGGGTCAACAAAACCATGTTCTTTGTGAAATTCATCACGTTTCTGTGGTTAGGTGTTGACATTATATGTACATGCCTGAAAAGATTTTGAGGCATTGTTATTATGATGTTTCTCCATTAGGTAAGAAAAATTAAAATCTCTTTCATTCGAGTCATTTCATGTTTAATGATAATTATTTTTTTTTGGGGGGGGGGGCTGATTCCAGCTGAGGGTCAACATATGTCAGCAGTAGATTGAAAACTTTTTGATGTCTCTTTTCAGTTGAGAATCCCATATTTCTGTGTTGTCCCATCTGCAGGGTTATGGTAACAGTCACAGAGCAAGAACCCAGCAGTGCAGTCCTTCAGTACGGCAACGGCTCTCGTGAGGCAGACCTGGTCATGAGCAGCGGCTTTGCCAAGTCCATCGATGGCCCTCCCACCGGCGAGTCGGTCCAAAGAGCTGTCGCCCAGTGGTTGGAGGCCAAAGAAGAGCACTTTGAAAAACGATGGAACACCTGGATGGTAAGTCTATGCCTGCTGGTTTTGTGAGCATTAGGGGAGTATCAATGCAATATTCTTGGGGGTATGAACTAGAGCAAGTACAGATTTGGGGAAAACAGAGAGAGAAAAAAGTCCCAGCTTGCTATCGCAGGAAACTTTTCCAAATAATTCCTCAAAGAGAGTGGTGGGTTGGAAAACATGAAAGCTGTTAAAAACATCTCATATGAAATGTTGCATTTCATTGGAGCAAATGTGATACAAGTATTGAAGAAATGAAGAAGAAACAACTAAACAAACAAAGGAGTGTTCTTTCCACTTGGTTCTTTTCCTCCTTAGACTGGAGATGAGGATATGTCCCGTGTCGCTACCCGTGCCGGCGAGAAGTTTGCCCGTCTGCTGAACTTTGTGCTCCTGACCCTGCCAGGCACCCCTGTGACGTACTACGGTGAAGAGCTGGGAACCCCAGACCTGACCCTCAGCGGCTCAGAGGCGTCACTAGATACGGTAAGATATCTGTCATCAATCCGTGCATCGGCGCTCTGTGCGTGCATCTCAAAAGACTGAAAAATCAAGTAGTTTGTGTGTTTTGGGGGTTTTGTTTTGTTTTGTTTTGTTTTGTTTTGTTTTGTTTTGTTTTGTTTTTGAGCATAGGAGTATGTTTGTTTAAATAAAGGGGAATATACTTCCAATTTTTGTAGCAGTATCGAAATATGTGATAAAAGTTCCATGAAAATCAGAAAATCTGTCAATAGATTATGAGGTCCCCCCCCCCCCATGGGATATTTATTGTTCTACATCGGACATATATTCATCTGAACACATAGTACATCATAATGTTTCAAATAACATCATGATATATCAAATAAAATACTTTGAAAAAACAACCAATGAAATATTGTGACTCCAGCCATTATGAGTTTTGATCCTACACAGATGCATACAAATTTTTCTTTCATATTTTTTGTTATATGTTTTCACTGCTGTGACACAGCACAAAATTTGGGCCGTGTATGGCTTGACATACCCCTTCCAGCATTCAAGCAACTTACAATTGCAGATGTACATTGTGATTTATCAATTTCTGAGCTGAGCAAATTCAATTTTGAATAGCTGTATTCGCATTCTTTTTAGCCAGTTTTTAGTATTTGGTATCTTTTTTTGTTTGTTTGTTTGTTTGTTTGTTTCTTCCCTCACTTCTAATCCAATGTCGGGTGATCTTACGCCGTCTCTTACGTCTCTTTCCACCGGTATCAGGCATCAAGGGACCCCCAGCGTGGCCCGATGTACTGGGCCAACACCACCACTGGAAACTTCACTAACGGCACAGCCTGGTTGCCACTACCCTCAGACGAGATGTACAGTGTCGAGGTAGGTTCCGAGTGACCTCCATTAATTGTTTTTCTCAAATAATTTTTGTTGATGCTGTTTAGCTGTTTGTTTAGTTTATTTTGTTGTAATATCCAATGTACAAAGGATTTCCAGAGTGTGCAATAAAGTAATCAATCATCGAGCAGTGATTTTACCTGTTTGATGATTCGTGATATGTTATTTTGCTTTACTGAAAGCATATTAATGAAGAGTGTTGTTTGCTTTATTTCATAATGTGTCGTTAAATACACTGTCCAGATATCTATGTCAGTTGCTGTTGCTTCTGCAGGGAGTTATGTCCTCGGGACAGGCAGTTTTCTTCCGTTTTATCACACACACAAAAAAAATTACACCCAAGGAGAATTTTCTACCATACATAGAACTTTAATGGTAATAATTTTGGGACCTGCAATTTTACTTTTGATGTAACAAATTTCAAATGTTCATTGGAAGGGGAGTGGCCCATACTGCATCGCAGGTCTCGACACCAACTTATTTGTCTGGTGGCTTGTTTGGGCACTTAATTCTTTAAATTTGAAATGGTGACGGCCACGAAAAACATGTGTAGTGGCCTGAAATAGAAGCGAAACTAACAATCCATTTTGAAGCTTAGTTGCTGGATCAGGCCACCAAAAGAAAAATTTGGTACCACGGCACTAATCTTCAAAGGCACCAGACCACCAAACGAAAAATTTGGTGGCACCACACCAATCTTAAGTGGCCCCAGGCCACCGCTGGTTTTGAGCCCTTCACTGTCCTGCTCGTGCGAGATTACTGCTGCAGAGTGTGTGCAATTCTCCCAATGGCATATAGCTCTCTGAACTCGTGTGGTGCCCTAATTTTTTTAACCTGTAATTCTTGGAATATAAACATCAAGTTATGAAAGCAGGATGTGTAAATGTACACTTTTATGCATATTGAACGCTGAAGTACTAGTTTTCACATATCATATCAAATTCTGTCTTATAATCTGTCAAATAATAGAGTTATTTTCTAATCTATAACTTAACATTTGATGAATGGGATTCTTCTTTGAAGCGGCCCAATGCTGGGACGATAATGCAAAACAACAAAATTATGGAAAATATCCATAGCTGAAGGACATGATGTGGGTAAACTGCAAAATCGGAAGTGTACGTCCCAAGAGCAATCGATCAGATATCGGTATGGCGAGGTGATATCACTTCTTGTTATCGGCTATGTGCGAATAGGGAGAATTGAAGTTCGTCACAAAAAGTGACAATATTGCAACCATACATGTGCAGATGAGTGAGATGAAGACAGCGTCCACTTTTATCTCTCGCAGATACAAGAGATGGAGCCGAAAGAGGGAGAGGACATGATGTCTTCTCTCGCCGTCTACAAAAAGCTGGCTGAATACCACAAAGAGCCTTCCATGACGGCTGGGGATTACTACATGACACACGTCTCGGAGTCTGTGTACGCATACCGCCGCCAGTTCCCCGAATGGCCAGGCTACCTGGTCGTGGCCAACTTTGGCGCGTCGGAAGCCGCTATAGACTTTGAGGTGATGGCGGGCGAGAAACCCATCACTCACGGGAGGGTCCGGCTACGCAGTTCCGGCGCGACGGTGGAAAGCAAGGCAGTTGAGCTGTCCACTGTCAAGATCCCATCAGGAGAGGGCGTCCTTCTAGAAATTTAAAAAACCTTTGCAGATGCCATGTTTATTTATTCATTTATTTCTATTTTTGTGCCTGCAAAATGTCTACTCCTAGTGGAATGTTTTTGGTTTGTCTTTTTTTCCCCCAGTATATCTTTAAATTGAACCGGAAAGCCTTAAATTCCACTTTGATGTGGCCTTGGATTGATAAAAAGAAGAAGAAAAACTGACAAGAGATTGTCAGAGAAGGCAAGAGAATAGGATGGGGAGGAAAATAAAATGACATCACTGTCAGAGAAGTCACCAAACATAGTGTAGCTTCAGATCCTCTTAATGAATTAAACCTTACAAGCTTCTGAGATTAGCATAGAAAAATACCGAGGGTTTTCTGCACCACTCCACAGAATGAGGTCTTGTAAAAAAAGAAAAAAAGACTGAATTACATCTCACATTGTTTCTGTTTTTGGGCAGAGAGCTCAAACTTATTCATCATTGTCTTAGATAAAGGTGATAGTCTGCACTCCACCCCTTTCAACTGTTCTCCTTGGCAATTCACATATTGGTGTTGGGGATAATTTCTTAGATGCTCGTTAACTGGTCCCGTCTTTGGTTGAGATAAGTAGAGCCCATTGAGAGATAGGAACAAAATGTGTGTGTGGAAATTAATTGTTTGTAGCCCCAAATGTATTTGAGTTGTTTGACATGTATTTAAAAACATTCAAGTAAAAAGACCCCTGAAGTTAACTTAATCAGAATGTATCATCGACTTCCTTTTTTGTGTGTATGTGTTAATTGATTTGCCTCTGAGAGTGGAAAGTGAAATCTGTTGTGTTTTGTGTGTGTGTGTGTGTGTGTGTTTGTGCGTTTGTGCATGTGTGTGTGTGTGTGTGTGTGTGTGCGTTTGTGCATGTGTGTGTGTGTGTGTGTGTGTGTGCGTTTGTGCATGTGTGTGTATGCCTGCATTTGTGTGTATTTTTATTATGATGCATCTTGCAAGGATTTCCTGTTGCCTTCACGAGTGTATGTACTGTGTATTGGTGTGAATGTACAGATCAAAAGTCTTTTTAAGTCCTCTTCTCTTCTCTTTATATTCTATTGATTTAAATACATTGTACCTCAAAGTTAAATTTTCTGCAAGTAGAAACTATTTCTTCCGTCCAAGATTTCACATAGGTAAGGTTGACAAAATGTTTCTGAATGTGTTTGCTAGTATGTGTGTGTGTGTGTATGTTCCTGTGTTTGTGTATTGATGTTGGTGCTGCATGTTCAGAATTTCAGAGCACAGGTTGTCTTACATCAAGCTGCCTGTACTTTGCGTCAGTGAGGGAAGAAGAGAAGGGGGAGGGGGAGGGGTCGTAAGGAATTTGTATTATGCATGTGTCACATGTGCTGCTCACAATTATTACAGTGATACTGAGATTATGAATGAATGCAGTGAACCTAGATATTCCATGCAAGTAACTGTATGTTTAACATTTATATAAAACTGATCACAATCTGTGTGGATTTGAACAAAGCTAGTACAGCATGATTGGTGTGTGTGTCTTTTTACATTTAATTTTCTGGGCAAGTGCAATATTGTGGTGCCCAGTTTTTGCTCAACAGATTTTCACAGACAAGCTGCATAAAAGCAAAACTTGCACAATATGCAAATTCCCTTATCAAGAGAAACTTGAAAAAAAAAATGAACTGATAAGGATATCAGGCATGATAATCTGAAGATTTAAATCTGATTTCAGATTTGATTTTTTTTTGCAAGTCTACAAACATTTAGCTTTTTCAATGTATCAAAATCACCTGAAAATTTTTATTTCCTATTTTTTCAACAAACCTCAATATCATACCTGGGATATACACGTACATGATTATGTACACTGTACAGTGCACTCCTGTTATAACGAACACTGTTACAATACAACGAAATTCCAGTTAAAACAAAATAGAAATTCAGGCCGCAACATTATCGGCTCTATGTTTATAGTTTACTTGTTCGGTTATAATGAAATTACGATAAAACAACAGAAAACTACCAGTCCCGAGGACTTCGTTATAATGGGAATCCACTGTACATACTAATACATTTGTATTGTTAACAGAAATTTGAACAGCAGCTCCGGTTCAAAATAGAAGAAAGACAGAATGGGATATAGAAATGGGATGAAGTGACACGCACGCACACACACACACCCACACAGATACATACTGAACACATCAACTCACATAAAAACAACAACGAAGTACAAATGGGTTTATATATTAAGAGGCAAGCGACGTCCGATAACGATAGATGTCACTAAACATGATCAATTAATTCTTCACCATGATTTAATAACAGTCGGTGTACTACACCAATTTCAGAAGTTTTACGAGTATACATGCACGGCGTACCCACTGATCTCTGTAGGTGATCGCTGGTGGCGCTGTTGCTCACGGATTCTCTGTCATCGAGATCTCCCCGTCGCGCTTCTCACAAAATTACATTACACGACTATTATGAAGGTACACTGTACAGTACTAATGGTACATTCGATATTCAAAATGCTATCAAGACACCAGAATACCCCCACCACGTGACATTGGGGCTTGTGAAGAAGATGTCGAGCTCAACTCTTAACACCTAAAAACGAAAAAGCCTTTCTGGATAATGACTTTTTAAATTAATATCGTAGTATGTAATGTAAAAATCTTGATGAGAGCAATTAGAAAAGTAAGTTGTCAAATAATCGCTCTTTCAAGTGAGTGTCATTCGACACAAGGACAACAGATCCCATTCCAGGGTCTCATTTAATAAAAGATGTCTTGACAGCAATTCTTGCGAGGCGGTAGCCACTGGACAACCAATCGGGAAGAATGATTATTAATTGGAGAATACAATCAAACAGCAAGGACAAACTTTCGTGGATATCAAGAAAAGAAAAAGAAAGTTGTGGAATGCTACAGTTCCTCATGTTTTCACTAAATATATCTGATAGCAGTTATTGGTCACAATCAAAAGATAAAATGAGCTGAAGAGTCAACTTCATCGCTGTTTCTTAAAAAAAGATAGTGTCTTTACTTCCGTAACTATGTCTTTAACTACAGTATTTATGATTATCATTTTTGAAAAATGGTGTCTTAACTCTGTAGTGTCAAATAACTGTTATGCGTATTATAGATAGGCCCCACACTTCTACCGTTGTGTTCTACCTTCCATGCCGGATAGAACACAGCGCCTTAGCTACATATGGTGTACTCACCTGGCCGACTCTACAAACACACTGTGTCAAAATTCAGGACTGTATTATTCACCTTCTGTTCAGCACAGTGTCTTCCGGGAATCGGCTATTGAGTGAACACACAGTGAGACACTGTGTCCACGCTGTTAGAAAAGAATGGAAAGCAAATATGTATATGCGGATCGAGAGTTTGAATGCAGCTACACTATAGCAGAACACATTAGCAAAATTTGAGGTCAATCCGTTAAAAAAAAAGAAAAAGTTATCAGTTCTTAAAGTTTTGTTGCCGCCATTGCTGGATGAGGAGACTACAACAGTTCGTGACGTCATGCGTGGTCAACAATGAATTAAGGTAAGTCCACATCTTTCTTCTAGCATATTGAAATAGCGCTTTACTCTCTTCTTTCTGGCTAAAGGGGAAATTATATATCACTTAAAGCGTTATGTCAGTGGCAAAACGAGGGAACGTGCGCCTTTCATTAGAAAACAAATAAGTGAAACCCTGTTTATGTTTCGTGTACATTGTTGTCCATGCATGACGTCATGAACTGTCTCCTCCTCGTCCAGGGATGGCAGCACTACTTGGATCGACTTGTCCGATTTTTCTCAAACTTTCGTGTTCTACTTCCACTTATATTGCCACATTCCCTCAATTCATATCACACTGCTAAATGGTTTTACTCCCGTTTTAGGCGTTTCCAATGCCCACCGAGTTTCACACTATTTACGTTCTTTCCATGAGTAGCATGGCTGTTTATGGCAAATAATCTTTAACATGGGAACGGTATTTCACACCCTAGGACGGTTAGTTCTCTAGCTTACAAGTATTATTCCAGACCCTACACGTACACAATATCCCTCCGGGTCTCGAGCGATAATTTACTTTTCTCATCAGACCAGAATGATTTCCGCTTCCTTCATTCTAACGACTTCAACATGCGTGCAAAATTGAGATATAATCAACGCTGAATTTAAACGTAATTGTGTTACCTTGAACTATTAAAATCTTGTGTTATTAAAGTGTCGCCTCTAATTGCCATGCCATAAAATATGTAATTTCATGCTAAGTCATGACAAAATAACATATAGGACCAGGATCTACAGTGGAATCATCACATCCTTTTATTGTTATGCTCAAAATAAAAACGGTTTGCAAAACAACTTAATTCAACCACAGTCGCCTTCACATCAAAATCTTTACAATGCTATATAGGTCTACCCTTTTGGGACAGTGACCGAACTTCCTTCCCTCATACATTTTAGGCTATTATACTTCACATAATAATGCGAACACCAGCTCACCATCTCGACGGATAGCCGCCCAAAGTTTCAAATCCTGTCAGAGAATCTAAGAGACTAAGTCTTGCCTGACGTACCAACAAGTCATGCAATCGTGATTGAATTGCATTTTTATAACCGAGAACAACATAGCGAGGAAAATTTGCATAAACACAGTATCCATGCAGTAGGGCTAGGAACATCCACGCATTCAAAGATAGAAGTTTACCATCGATTGCGATTTTCACTTAGTTGTTCTATACTTCAAAGGTTTACCCTGACAACCAGAAGCTTGTCGAAAGACACCAACGTAGCAACGACTAATGAACGTAATCTGGAATTCCAAGGACTGGAATGCATAAATTTTATACAGCTCGTTGTCATGTTCAGTGGAAGAAAACACGAATTCGTAAATTTGAATCCTTGATAAGCCAACATATTAAAAAACGAAGAACAAGCTAGTCGATATATAAATACTGACATCAGAAAACATCGAGAAGGCCCTCATTTACTGTCATTGTCAGATTTTAGACATCATCTGGATTTGCTAGTTTGTTTATTTATTTGTTTATTTGGTTTTTTGTTTGTTTGTGTGCTTGCTTGTTCGTTCGTTTGTTTGTTCGTTTTTTTGTTTGTTCGTTTGTTTGTTTGTTTGTTTGTTTGTTGTTTGTTTGTTGATGACGCCATTTCTAAAAAGTACGAGATGTCAAGGTTTATTTATTTTGATTATGGAATACTGACCAGAGAAATTCAGACATCTCAAATCAAAAAGTGAATTCTCAGCTTTACTCCATTAACAATATCCCGGTGAATGAGCAGAGAATGACATCACGAATTGGAAATAAATCATAAATCAAACATAATCTAGATACAAACGGAAATAAGGTGACGAAGAGAGTATAACAACCTATTAAAATCTGAACCCTTCACTGTTTGCGCCAAAGCTCGGTATATAAGTACTTTGCATTCCTTCTGTTATCATCATTATGGCAGAATGATCATCGTATAGATCTTTCTAGTTTCCTACACAGTGTGATGACGCCTATTTTTTGTCAATATTAATGCAACCGTCTCTTGAATTATTGCACTCCATGCTCTATACGCAGTAAGTGGTAACGCATTATTTGCGCAATATCGATGTCGACGGTGAACAAAATGTCATACTCCAGACCGATGATCCCATACTTAATGTTCCCTTGAGTGAAGACTATATAGTATCACAAGTGTTGTTGTTGTTTTTTTACTTTTCCACATTTCATATGCTTAAACATGAAGACATTTAAACGTCTATAGATTAACCAGAGTCACATAGTACATATATATTATGATTATTATGTGTATCATCCTTTTCCCCATCCACCCCCCATCCCCTCCATCGCAATTCGACAGACTCTATACATTTCGTCAATTTGATAGAATCTCTGTGATGGGCACTGTTCAAGAATTTCAGTGATAGTATAGTTGTGCATCGTACATGGTTGTATACATAGTTTGTATCACAGTATATTGGCAGTATAATTGTAATTACATTATTACATCAGTGATGTGCAATACATGTAGTATTGAAATCATAATCGCCGTTTCATATATCAACATCAATATTATTCATTAATCAACATTAACACTTATCATTGTTATTGCTATTCTAGCCATATCATCATTTTGATGCTATCATTATAATACGTGTATACTACCTTTATCAATATGATATGACATTAATAGCTAGTGCAGCAATATCAGTGTATGTACTGTCCTAATAATGTCCTGTTATTGCTACTATTATCTTAGAATATTGCTACATGTCCAAGTTTACGTAACCCTTGACAAAGACAGTCATCTCATATAGAAGTTAATAGTCAATATAGGTGTAATAACTGAGCTCTATGTGTCACGATCGACACTGACAGAGATCAGTTAGGTCTAATACATTGAACCGGTTGGTCTAATTCCCAGATTGTCTGGCACCGATACGACAAAACTCATTTGGTCTAGGCCGTTACGGTCTGTTTGGTCTAATGGCCATTTGATCTAAAAATCGTTAACTTGGTCCGATATCAGTTTTGGCTAATTGTCATTTCACCTAATGGTCTAATTGCCATCCCGGCTACTAAAATGTAGACTGAGTGGTAATAACGATCAGTTGGATATTACACAAAATGGGCATGGCCTGATCGGTAGTTGGACCAATGTCAGACGAACTGCTTGTAGACGAAATGGGATTAGTCATGTGGGATAAGACCAAACGAGCACTGGATATTAGACCGAGTGGGAGTAGACCAAGGACAAGAGCACCAGGTAGGTTTCGAACTCGGCACTTTCCATTTCATTGCAAATATCTGCTACACCAGACAGCACCAATTTATTAATCCACTGTTTTCTCTGAGGTTCTACTACTCGATAATATGAGTTTTAGGGTTTGTATTTTAGTGCAGGTTGAATCTTTATAGGAGGCTATATACCCCTCATGTTTTTTATTACTATCATTATTATTGTTCATTCATGTGGTATACGGTTAGCACTGCTGTTGCAGACGTATCTAGCACTCTGAAGGCAAGTCTTGTTTTTCCTGTGGTTGTCCTTTACACTGTGTCCATTGCTCTTGTTGCCAAAGTACGGGGTTTTGTCTATAAGGTGTAAATCCTGAAAATAATTTGTAATTATTTCTATTAGCAAGCCGGAGGATACTACATGTACTACAACTTTAATGAAATAATATACACGTATAGTACCAATTCAACTTCTTCATATTCAAATTTCGTTACTTTCAACGGAAAGACAAAGTTGCATAATATCATACTGGTCGATACAAACATTTTACGACATGCTCTCATTTTCTGGCAGAGTATACATAAGGATTAACTATTTCATGATACATTTAATAGCACTCGATTAAACATGGCCCATAGTTAGACCCTCTTGAAGTACAGTTTGACTGACGAGTCTCCCATGGAAAAGGTTGACACGATCTGGCCGTCGACGATCTCGCGGGTGAGCTTGACCCCGCGGTTGTCGGTGAAGACCAGGCGGTCGCCGTCCCAGGAGGAGCTGACGTCGACCTCGGGCATGTTACCCATCATGACGAGCTTGAAGGACTCGCCCACGGTGAAGCTGTGCTCCTTCGTCCCCGCCGGCGACTTGTTGGTGATTGTGAAGTTGTCGCCGTCCTGCTTGATCTCGACGTCGAGTTGGGAGATTGTGGCCGGTGGTCGTTGATCGGCGGGCACCTGGAGCTTCTCCAGCATCGCCGAGAAGTCATCGTGATGATCGATCGTCCAGGAGCCCGAGAAGTCGGCCGGCATGATGGGGGAGATGTCTGAAGATGTCTGAAGTATCAAATTAATGAGTCATACACCCGATGTAATATGTTACTATCACTATAGCATTATCTGAAAAAAAAAAGGTCTTTTCTCTTTCTTTTTTTTTTCTTACCTCTCCTTTTCACTGATCGACCAGAACGTGTGGGCTTGTAGGCGTTGGAATATGACTGGAAAATTTTCTGTTTGCATTTTCGTTTTACACCAGAGTTGATAGTTTCCCCTTTCCCGTCATTTCCCTCATATTATCATGCGGTTACAATAGGCAATCTGCATACTCTGCAGCCACGTCATGCTACCACACACACGCACATTTTTTTTTTGATAATTCTTTCTTCGAATTTCGTTCAATTTCATATCACAGAAACAGAAACGTTCACAGAAACAAAACAAAACATCATACAAAGACAAACTGCATTATACACATACATTGTACAAAATAACGTCAATCTTACACTATATAAGGACAAATGCAGTAACATCAACATTGTGCAAACTAATGTCAAAATTACATTGTAACTCTTTTAACCAAGGAAACGAATCCGCTTTTTGTTTTTGTTTTTTTCTTTGTTTGTTTGTTTGTTTTTTTAACACATGTTCTCGCAATAAGCCCGCAAAGCGGGAACATAATAAATAATTTTCTTAAAACACAAAACGGGGCATATTTCATCGCTTCTCGAAAGAAAAAAAAAAGAGAAAAAACAAGGCCATTTGCGAGAAAACATACACACATGCACACTGACACACACACACACCCACCAACGCCAACATGCACCCCCACCCACCCACCCCGTGCCTTCAGCCCTCAGGTTTCAGGTTTTATTCACACTTGAATAACTCTGCCGTGTAAATTGCCATTTTGTTTCTCATACAATTAAAAAAAACTTCCTAATCATAATGTGGAAATGATGTGGAAATGGTAGAAGAGGGGGAAAAAAAACGACAACGATAATCACAATAACTCCCAGATACGGCAAAATCAAAACAGAAAAAGAAAATCACATAGCATCCTCGGTATACCTCATATATTTCCACTTTAACAAATGCATTCCAACTGTTCCTCTTTTACTCGCTATCTTATTTTCTTCTTCTTTTCACATCTTAAAATACTTCATAACATCATTAAACTTTGGTACCTCCCCTTCTGATCTCGCTAAATATGAAATATATTTAATCATCAATATAATTGTATTCCATCCTTTGACTTTTAACGAGTTTCCGGATATACCTGTATATAAACAACTTCCCAATTCATGTTTCCTAGTTCTTCTAAGTTCAATTTCTGAATAATAATTTGCCACAATTCCTACACTTTAATACACTCCCAAAATAAATGTGAATATGTCTCAGTGCTCTTTTTGCAGAAAGTACAGAGAAAATCCGAAACAAACCCAAATCTCAACAGATTAACTTTTGTATAAAGTGCACCATGAAGAAGTTTAAACTGAAATTCCCTAAGCTTTGATAGGATAAGAGTTGTGACTCTGGGTCGGAGAAAAATATCTTGGGTTACTTTTGGGGAGAAGACAAAATTACTCTGTTGATCTCGTACTTCCAATGTATATAACTGCTGTAAATCAGTTTAAAAAATGCGTGTAAATCTTTCTCGAAGGTATGTCACCAATCCTATGACAAACTAAATCGTCCACTATTCAAAATTACATCACAAATCCTCCAAACATATTCAATTTCCTCACTGCATAACCCTGCTTTCTGAAAATGAATAATCGGCTGTATACCTTTTCCATCAAAATAATGACATAATCTATAAATATTTCTCCTAAGAAGATTTTCATTATATATCATTTTACCCTTAAATTGAAAAAAAAAATCTATTATTAAATACTATTTGATTCATATGCCCCTCTTCTAAATTTCTCAAACTTCCCAAATCTTGCCACGCTTGTAAAATCTCTTTGTAAAATTTTGGAACTTTCAAAGAAAGTTTATTTGTTGCAAAATTACACTGAAAAATAAAATGCCACCAACTGACCTAAAAACATATTGAAAATACTTTTTCCAGGTCATATTCTTTTCTCCACAAAAAAGTCTTTTCACCCACATTACTCTTTGAACTTTAACAAGCGACTCAAAATTCATCATTGTAAGTCCCCCTTCTCCATAATCTTGATACAAAATAACCCTTCTAATGCGGTCTTTTCCTTTCCATAAAAATTCAAAACAGATCTTTTTAACCTCTGCAAATACCCACGAAGGACAGCAATTGACGATGATATATAATTCAATTTATATAATGCGTATGTTTTAAGTAAATGAATCTTACCTATCAAAGATAAATCTTTTTGTTTCCACCAGCTTAATAATCTTTTTATTTTACTAAGTATCTCTTTATAATTCATTTCTTCTCTCAATTTTAGATCTGTCGAAAAATAAACCCCAATATCTTCACCTCTCTCACTAAATTACGAAACGAAAGATCCCCTATCCTATCCCTGTCTTTTCCTATCCACAATATTTGTGTTTTTTCTAAATTAACCTTTAAACTAGTCATTTCATAAAAACAACACAAAATTCCATACACTCTTTCAACCGAACTCTTATCTCTGACAAAAATTGTCATATCATCAGCATATTGTAACACTTGTCTAACTTCAAAATCACCCAGAGTAATTCCTTTAATACCTTCAGCACTCCTCAATGCTTGCGCAAGAATTTACAACCAGAAATAAATATGGCGACAGAGGATCACCTTGCCTAACTCCACAACCAACATCAAAATAACCAGTTGAAAACCCACCATTCATTATACAACTACTAATTCCATTGATCCTGGAAGAGGTTCATCTGATTGGTAATTCTCTAGATTGGCGAAATGTCTTTTGTACACATCCAAAGAAAACTATTTACCTTGCGTGAGCTTTCGCCTACTATCTGTAGGCTTCATCAGACTGACGTTGACTCGCCGTAGATGGGGTGTAGGCAGTTGTGTACAAAAGAAATTTCGCCAATCTTCTAATTCCATTATACAAAATTTTTACCCAAGAGCAAAAATAGAGACCAAAACAAACAATTCCAGTACTTTAAGCAGGAAGTCATGAGAAACAGAATCAAACGCCTTTTCAAAATCAACAGCAATTAAAAAACTCTGTATGTTATTATTCAAACAATACAAAACCATAATCATCTACGAACCTTACAGCTTCTCCAATATTCCTATTTTTCATATATCCCATCACCTGATCCGGCTTAATCATATCCTCTAATACATCCTTCACTCTATTAGCTAAATCTTTAGAAAGTAATGTATAATCAACATTCAATAAAGTAATGGGTCTATAATTCTTAATATGTAAAGAATCTTAACCATCTTTTCCATCTTTAGAATGTATAATCAACATTCAATAAAGTAATGGGTCTATAATTCTTAATATGTAAAGAATCTTTACCATCTTTTCCTATCAGAGTAATTACTCCTTATCTCTGCGATATTGAAAGAAGCCCTGTATAGTACGCCTCATTAATATCCTCGACAATCACACCTCCAATATATGGCCAAAAAGTCATAAAAAATTCAACAGAAAAGCCAACATTACCAGGTGATTTGTTCCATGCCATGCACACACAAACACACACACACATACACATACACACACGCACACACACACACACACACTGCACACATACACATGAACACACTAAACAAAACAAAACGTCCCGCTACCCTGCAAGAAAACGTTTTGTTCGTATCTTTCCACGAAGCGATATACAGACAGGATAATGGCAGTCACGTGATCAATTACGAATGAGGTGAGGTGAAGATGTCACTGCCTCACACGTCTTTCCATGGAAATGACACTGAACGAGAATGAAGTGTGTTCATCGCATAAACATTATTGTAGAGTTTTATTTATAAAGTAGCATTATGGAGGAACTTCAACTTGAAAGGATTGTATTGTATTTCAAATTTTGACGAAACGTGATATCATTTTTAAGGTTCTGCAAGCCTCATCTAATGTGCATGTTCCAAGGTTTCGATTAAAATGACGTTTCGTGAAAACTTCGAAGCATTCGAGTCCAACATCTTGTTTTTTGTATTAATGTCCGATTTTGACCACAAACACACACACACACAAACAAACATACACACAAACACACACACACACGCACAAATATTTACTGTCCTGTTTGTATGATTTCATTCTTTTAGGAAAAATCACCTAGAACATGGTTGTTTTTGTTGTTACATCAGTTTATATTGTTTTTCATTCAGCTTAACTGAATCTATACGCCAATAGGCTTGTAGTTGTCGGTTTTTAATTTGCCATAATAATTACATGCAAATAATATCCTTCTCTCTATATAGTTGTTCAGACGATCATTCTCACCCCCGACATTGCTTGCCATGATTAGTTTCCAACTATTTTCTCCACTCTTCTTGCTGTATTCCTATTGTCTATACAACCGAACCTCAATCAGCCATAATTTTTTTGTTTGACAATGACTGTCGAAAATGATAAGGCTATTCGGGTCAGCTCGGTCTATAAATCCTGTGTTTGTTACACTGCTGCCTTTCAACCAATTCCGCATTCATGTTTTCTTATCAGCTGACGGAAACGTTAGCGCTTCCTACGGTAGGTTATTGAAAGCCCTCCCAGAGACCAAGCAGAATTACCAGGTAAAACAAACATGGCAATTCGCATTATCCTTTATCTGAGTACATTAACATCGAAGGCAAAATCCGGTGAATCTTCTACGTATATCCATAATGCTGACTAAACATCGCGATGATATAAAAGTGTACATACTTAGGACATTTAGTTTCAGTTACATGATTATTGCAAAATGATTCTGATCTTGATTTGCTGTGCTGTAAGCTTTTCGTATTTTATCTCTGAATATCCCCGTGTATACAAGTCGTTGTGATAAGTTGCATACACTAGTTTAGTCCAACATTATGTGTCAAACTCCGTTGCTTTTTTTTTTCGATTTTGTTTTAGAAGTAATTTTGCACCAGAAAAAAATGACATCATTTTGAGAAACTTGTGCTTGTTCATAAATCATTATTTCGGGATGATTTTCGTCTTATAGCGTCAACCATGTATTTTAGATTGTGATCTAATGTATTTCTTTAGTTTCATATATTTCTCATAAAGGTTATATAAAACGTAACGAAATGAGATACAATATTCAGCTTGGACGTACAAATGAAATGTAAGTATACATACAACATAACGGTCAATACATCACCATTTAAATAAAAGTTGAAATGTTACAGAAATATGAAAAGCTGCAGCTTGTAAGCGTATAGGAATCGGTAGAGATAGATGTAGATTAGCAGGATATCTGCCGTTAGTTAAGACAAGAATAGCTGCAGTCTGTGGCTTCGAAATACTTACGTGAGTTCGCAACACGGTAGTAAATAGGCAAAGTTAATGTATGTTCTATTCAATGATTCTTCATAATTATGCATAACGCACTCCAGCTCCATTCCCTCACATGCATCCATCATTATGTGCACTGTGCACGGTGGATTAATGCATTTTTCACTTGAAGACGGGACTGCAATACATGTATTGTGAAATGGTATACTCACCGATGTGTCAGACTCTTGATCTAGAGGGGGTGCAAGTGAAGCTAGGGACCTCCCTTATCTCCTTCTTCGTCTTCTTTTCAAAGCCTCTACGGACCCTTCGTACACGTACTTCAATTAAAGGCGTGGCTGATAAACCTTGATGAATGCAGCCAGCTCCGGACGAATATTGGGCGTCAATGATATGGGATGCGAGCTCTGGCCAGTTGACAGAGCGCCGGCGGCTTGGATAGTCGGATGTCAAGGGGATGGTGGCAGTGTGTTTCGATCGAGCTATGGTATTATGGGTTGTCAACTGTGTGTGTGTGTGTTGCATGCAGGTCAGACGATGAATTTTTTATCCAACACCCAAGCTACATTTATGACCGGGAAGAGGAAGATAACATCCGGGTTGTCGTCACCGGCATTAGTCTCGACCAAGACTAATCTGCTAAAGATTTCTATGTGCTCTTTATCTATTGGTTACTCGCATTGCGACATGGGTAAAAGACAAAAATAGACAAAATGACCAAAACTTCATTAGTTTTATCAATGTCGAATTCAAAATATTATTTTCCATGTCACTATTTTCAAGCCTACTGAGACATGAATGCCTATACATTACAAAGTGCAATTGTTAAGATAAAAGTTATTATTTTGATTTACTTTCCTTATTCTTGATGATTTGGTTCTGTTTTTCTGTCTTTCTTTCTCTATCTAACTGTCTATCTATCTACCTGTCTGTCTGTCTGTCTGTCCCTGATGGATTAAAACACAATGCCTATAAAATACAACAAAGTAAGTGAGGGGATTGCACTATTCAAGTTCGCTTTTTCGAAGCCCCTCAATTTTCATTTCCATCAGTCTTTCATGAAACAAGATACATTACAGTACCATGTGATACTATGTTACAAGAAATACGCTATCATGTAGTTTGTATTATCCATGTATATTTTATCTGGAAATGAAAATAACAAAGGAATGCGTGAATAAAGAAAGACTATATGCTTCCAAAGGCAAGGTTTACTTTATAGAATATGTTTCTTCCCTTGCTGTTCAATTCTATTTGGATTGCAATAAGCTGATTTGAGTGCACCATTCTCCTGTAGTAAGATATGCCTTTCTCCCGGAAAATAGTCATGATGTGTGAATCAGAAACAAAAAAATCCGACAGAATTTCAGATGAAATGATATAGAAAACTGGATGGGAGAACATAAGTTGATGTGAAACTGATATGAATGATTTCTTTTCAGACTTTTAATTTGACACTAAAGGCAGGAGCGATAACGATTAGGACGCAGCAGAAAGCGTAACACTAGGATTGATTAATGACTTTATTTGACCTTCAACGCTTTTAACCAATTAATAGAGAGCTCGAGCACTAGCTCTCTTCTGATTAATTCTGAAAACATGAATTTGCCATCGTCGATTCTAAGTACGTGAATTTACTATATACGCGTTCATGTACTACCTTTTTCATGGCATATGGATCGTTTCGCGCAAACCCGCATATTTTTATTGCTGTCTTATAATGTAATTTGACTCGGTGAAGTACTATAGTACATGGTTTATACGGCTATGTTTGACGAGAAATTAACTCCCACACTATTGTTGGCCTTGTGTTGGAGAGCATGTCCTTGCCCTTTTGCCAAGAGTATAGGTCTACATTTAGTATCCGTCTGTAGAAATGAATAATGTTTGTATATTACTTTGCGATTTTTGCCGTATAAGATCAACCAAGAATTCTAGGTAGCGTACAAATCATTCGAGTGTTTTCTTTTCTTTCATTTTTCTTTTGTTACCGTCGTGAAATATTCATCAGTTTGTTGACTAATCCTGTTGAGTTAAACCTTTTTGCATCGTCATCATCCGTATTATTTTGTTAGTTCATTCAGTTCATGCATTGATCGTTAAGTGAAATTCGCCTTTTGGTTGTATTTTTCTTACTAATTTGAGCTGACATGATTATGGATTCATGTCTGTCGATTCAGTTCAGTTCTTTGGCCCAAGAATAGTGATGCCCATGACATCGCCAGAATACAGTGGAATTGATAATGAAGCTCAAAGTTCATTACATTGTGAAGCCGTGGTATTATACTCATTTTATTTGTATATCTCTCGAGGATCGAGTGTGTTTGGGTGCCTTTGGTAAGAGTTGACATTGTGATTTTTTTTTCGATTGCATTTCTGTTTCATGGAATTATAAGTCTGCATTTCTCCACTTAATGTGAAGACACGACGAAAGGATAAACGCCATAATGAAAGCAGCACAGCTGTACATTTCTTCACAGCAGTCTTATATACAGTAAAATTCATTCATTCAATTACTTCAATTCATTCATTCATTCATTCATTCATTCATTCATTCATTCATTCATTCATTCAGTCAGTCAGTCAGTCAGTCAGTCATTCATTCATCCAGCCATTCATTCGTTCGTTCATTCATTCATCCATTCATTCGTTCATTCATTCATTCATTCATTCATTCATTCATTCATTCATTCATCTCTGTGCAGCCATTCGTTCGTTCATTCATTCATTCATTCTTTCTTTCATTTATTCATTCATTCATTCATTCATTCATTCATGCATGCATGCATGCATTCATTCATTCATTCATGCATTCATTCGATTCCACATCATTATGAGCGACAACGCGATGATAGAGTACATCACAAAAATGAACTTATTACAATGTGTTATTACATTGTAAAGTGTCATATTATACATGTAACACATATTCATAGTTATGGGTACATTATGCGAAGTGATTGTCATTCCAAGGCTTAATCACCTTTATGTTGGTGAGTGTATGTGTTAATGAGTTATAAATCGTGCAAATATATTATGACCTTTTTCGTAGTTTTGTTGAAATCGTGTTTGCACGTGCACTCAATGCATATTTCTTTTAAATCGATACAATGTAAATATGCATTTTGCTTTTCTTAATGCTATGTTCTGTATGCTGATATACTTTGTTGAAAATGAAAATAATACGAATAAATGTATGCATGAATGAATGAATGAATAAATGAATGTATGTGTGAATGAATGAATGAATGAACACTCGATCATGGCGACGGTTATTTGATACACCTTTCACTACCACACACACACACACACAAACACAAACCAACCAACGAACAAACAAATAGACACACTCGAACTGTTGCTGGCGCCGAAAGGTTCATGAATATAGCATTCCCCAGAATATCCACTTGGCGTTTGTTGTGACAATTTTTCTTGAGAACACTTCTCTACAGTTTTACTAGTGGCGGAATCTACTTAGCAATATATTTTTATAGATTTTCTCTACGCAGATTTCATAATGTTATTGCATGTGTGCGTGTGCGTGTGTGTGTGTGTGTGTGTGTGTGTAAGAGAGAGAGAGAGAGAGACAGACAGACAGACAGGGACAGAGAAAGGGCGTGTACATCAGGATTTTTTCTGTGTGTCTTTAGAAAAACGAGTATGAAACTGAAATAAGAATATTTCGACTAAATGATTTTTAGAGTCTTCAAGACAGATGAAAGCAAAGAGAGGTAAAACACGATTTTCTATGGTGCACCACTGTCATTTATTGAGCAGGGAATATCTAGCTTTTGATACAGGGGACTCATTTTTTTTATAAACATGACAAAACAGATACCCTTAAAGAATAAAGGGATCGATATATTTAATATATCTTTAACTAAAATTAGAATGCGCCCTTCAACTGACTTCGAAGTTGCAAAACAGTCTCCTACACAAACGCTTTCACACTACACTAACACAAACATGTAAAAACCATGACACATTGCTTGTTCAATCAGAATTTTGCACTTGCGGAGGAATTTGACACCATTATTCTTAAAACAATAAGGACCAGGGAGGGAAGGTGGGGGGGGGGAGGGGTGTGGCTTTACCCTTCCGTGTCAGGGACTTTGGACATTGAGCACGATGCTTTAGGAGTACACCTGTGTTAATCGACACTCAAAACACACAGACTGTTACCGGAAGTAACACATATTTTGAGCGAGGCCAGGTCAGAAGGAATTCATAGGACGGAATATATTGGTTCTTCTTTATAGTGTGATTTTTTTTTTTAAGATTAAAATTCAATGAAATGTTCTATCAGAATTGCTCGAAAATTGTTGTCTCTATCAGCATGCACAATAGTTTTCAATCAAGACAATTTTTGTCGATTTCCCCAAACCAGCCGAAATTTCAAGAAAGGAAAATTAATGATCTTTGTTCCCCAACCCCCAAAATATATACATGTACATATTGTTTAAGCCTCTACATCTATTACGTCATACATTATCCTCACTATCGTGTATGTACATATTACATCAAGAAATGTGTTGTTGACGTGTTTAATGTGGCAGTAAAAACAGAAACATATGTTTACACTCCATGCTAACCGGAGAAAGTAACGTCCGTTACACATGCATCCATGTTCGCACAAAATATAGAGTAATCGTTACTAGTTTCCACTATGAAAACATTAATGATCTCTATCTTGGTTTCCATCTACCCATTATACGTCAAAATGTGCCATTAAAAGGCTCGAGTCTAACGTAATTTTTCGTTTCTTTATTGTTATTGCCATTAAGGCAGCGTTGGACATGAACGGATTCTATCCTAATCATGTCGTCGGTGCGTATGCAGAAGGCAAGACTTCTTCCAAGATACTCAACTTGTAGCCGTGTTCGCGAATTATTTACATACTGGCGTGGACGGGGCACAGACAACATGGACAGCTAACTCTTTGTGTATGCTTTTTAGGACGTCTTGTTGAAATACACTTTGGCCGTGGTGTCGCCCTTGCCCATCGTGGTCACCATCTGACCACCTTCCAGTGACCGGGTCAGTTTGAATCCTTGCTCGTTGGTCAGCACTACCGAGTCACCTTCCCAAGCTGATGTCACCTATAATGCACATGACAAATCATTAATTTTCATAATTTAGTGACGAAGCTTTATGAGTGACGCTTGGATGCAGCTTTTGCCTAAAGCATAACGGCCAAGAATGATACAAAGAAACGACTGAAGCAAATAAGACAAATAACTGAAGCTGGCATTTATTCTGCTGAAATCTTTGAAGGCTAGAACGATGGGTGGTAGTGCACAACGTACTAGTATTCTTTCTTTGGTATGTTGTGGCCCTGAAGGACCCACTCTCGACGTTTCGGCAAGCATGTCCATTCATTCTCTTGAAAACAGCAAGAACATGCTTGTAATGCCGTCACGTCGAGAGTGTGAGTGGGCCCTTTTCAGGGCCGCAAACATACAAGAAAGAATACGTGGTGCACCGTTGAGCCTTCTAACAGTCATCTCGAGAGACTTGACAAAAGGCTACAGGATAGGGAAGCGGATAGGATGATTGTAGTGAAAAGTGGCACCGTGCGGACGCGGAATAGCAGCAGCAGCCACAAAGTTCCAAGAAGTTGTTAAGTCTAAAATACATGTAATATAATCAAAGGGAACATTTCCTGTCTTTGACCCCGTCATCAAAAAAAGTTACGCAAACTCATCAGGAAACCCTGTTCTTTTTCCAAGAAATGGAACATAGTGATGACATGACAGAAACAAGCTAGATTTTTTTCCTGTCCAAATGACGTCACAGCCATGTGTATGACCCGTTTTACAAGCTGAAACTGAAACCGAACATGGTTTCTGACACAACAGTGCCAAAACTGTCGATCATAAGCATCATTCTTGATGGACTTCAGCGCATTATAAGAGGCCACTATTATTATTATTATTATTATTATTATTATTATTATTATTATTATTATTATTATTATTATTATTATTATCATCATCATCATCATGTGCACGATGACACTGTTCAACTTCGCTCTATGACTTATAATGGTCCCCATTCTTTGGTTCTCACAATTATTATTGTATATGAAATGTAAATTTCTTTCAGGGTGAACAATCCTAAGCATACATGAAAAATTCACCCAAATATACATTTGGATTGTGAAATGCAGCAATGTTGATAGAACACATCAGCGAAAATTTGAGGAAAATCGGACAATCCGCTTAAGAGTTAAGAATTTTTGAAGTTGCACCGCAGTGCACACGCCTCCACAGCTGTACTATAGAAGACTTCAACAGTTTGCGACATTATTGCAGGACAACGATATCAAGATTTTTGTTCACTCTATTTCCTTTTCATCGTCCTGCAGGGGCGTCACAAACTGATGTAGTCTTCAAATCCAGCAGAGGCGGCACTGAAAATTTACAAATTCATAACTTTTGAGCGGATTGTCCGACTTCCCTCAAAATTTCGCTGATGTGTTCTACTAATATCGCTGCATTTCACTCAATCCTCATTATGCATGTGGGTCATCCAATTTGCCCTTTGATGTTTCCAGTTCGGGGAACCCACCTTCATTTTAGGCATCCAGACGACGAGGTTGGTCTCGAACTCCGAGCCGATGTCGAAGCTGTAGTCGTTGCAGCCCTGCGCCGTGGTGCTCTTGATGTGCATGTTGTCACCCTTCTGGGTGATCTCCACCGTGAGCTGGGTGATGGGGAATGGCGGTCGCTTCTCGGCAGGCACGGTGAGGAGGTCGAGCAGGGCGTCGAAGCTGTCGTGCTTGTCGATGCTCCACGTTCCGCTGAAGTCGGCCGGCATCTTGGGATGTTGACTGGGATTGTTACCTTGCAGAAGACATTTTAAGTAAACAACATGTTTGTTTTAGAATATCCGACATGTCCGATAGACTTCAAAGAGCTCTCCAAGATGTTGAGTGCTGAGTGCTGAATAAAGGGCATATGGTAAACCATTCCCAATATGATATTAGGTCTTGACCAGAAGACAACATGACGTTTTGGTGTATTACACAGTTAATGTCTTTACCTGTATTCATCTGATGTGTGTGTCTGTCTTGTGTGTGTCTGTTTGAGACTGTGTTTGTGTGTGAGTATAACATTCAGAACTACTCACGCGGGCAAGACGCAGATCGAAACTTTGTCTTCATTCTCGTTGGCTCCTTTATACTTGACTGTTCATTTTGGTTAAGTCCTCATCTTTTTTTGTTACATTTAATATCCCTCAGAAAATCAAGATACTGATATGTAAAATAAATATGTCCTAGTTGTTGTTATTTTCTTTATCGAAATTCGAAAAAGAATCGAGAAACATATGACTAAAATCGCAAGTATGACAGTCTTTTTTTTTCTCTTTTTGATTTTGATATTGTATAGTTGCTTTATAAAAGTTAATTTCATCGTAAAAGACCATTTATTCATTAATGTGTCTTTTCAATACATTTCAGCCCTATAAGTCTATACTAGTAAGTGTTTGAAGGGCGTTTTCTTTTGTCATCTTTTGCTCTGAGAGAGACACACCATACACACGGCACCTTGCGTTCATTTAAATAGGGGAATGCTGCCAGCAAGCATTCAAAATAACCATAAATTGAATGTAAACCTGATTTACATCTACATTCTGTTGACCATGCAGTCTACAAGCCTTTATATAATATCTTATAGTGGTTCAAGCTGTGATTTTTTTTCTTTTACGGGATGCTTGAAAGCAGCAGGCGTATGTTATTACTATCATTCATTATTCACGCGATTATTTCGTATAGCACATTGTTGTCATTCGTTTGTGACCAGATTGCATGATATTTAGAGTAAAAATACATGAAAATTAAAGGAACTGTATAGTACTGGTTGAGGTGAGGATTCAGCTTGTAACGTTTAGCGAGATATTTAGAAACCACTCCATGAAATGTTCAAGAGCATATAATTCTAAGGGGAATCAAAAGTTTATTTGATGAAAATCGGTTTTGAAATGACTGAGATATCTAAAAGCAAGGAAAAACAAAGAGATCCTACTAAAAACCGTTCCCTGTCAATTTTATTAGGATCGCCTTTTTTGATGTCTCAGCCATTTCAAAACCGATTTTCATCAAATAAACGACGAATCCTTTTTTGAATTACATGCTTTTTCATATTTCATAAGAGGTTTCTCATTATCTCACCAAAAAATAATCCTGAATCCTCACCTCAACCAGTTCTGTATAGTCCCTTTAACATTTTTGCACACAAATTCACACATGCAAACATACAGTTGACGGGAGGTTCGAGAAATCAGAGTCGAAGTTAAACATCACAAAACTTTCTATATCTATAAAAGAAATTGTGAGAAGTAACCTAAATGAACCATGCCATCGGAGCTTGACGATTTGGTAATAATCATGATAACATAATGGTTCATATGAGTGTAATTTCTACAATGTGGGCTAAACCTCATTTGAGAATATACTTCTTTGTACAAATTTTGTTTCTCTAAACACATATCTTTTTTTTTTACAGAACAGCCTTAACTCGAGGCTGCATGTCTCTGCTAACAGTTGTTTTCTCTCTGCTGAGTAAGAATTGAGACCGTCCGCTACTCCGCCTCAAAGGGAAAAGGTCGCACTCAAAGGGCATAGTAATGAAATGTTGGCATTGAACGTAAATAAGGAGCGTCTCGATTTTGTTATATGACATCAATCCCATATTCACGTTTAATTTCACAAAGGGTAAATCACAGAAAGAAAACAGTTGGATGAAAATTGAGACTTGAGACGTTCTAGTTATGATAATGTCGAAATTTCGTGATGATTCCAACAAACAGTATTGTGTCGGTCCTTACAATACAATGATGTCATCATATGATAATTCCCATAATTATAAATCTGTGCGTTAAAGGTTATGATAAAAATTATCCTTTTGTAAATGATTCGTTGACTATACCACTGCCCTTCATTGGTCACTCTTGCTACATTATTACTTCGAGGAGTAGCAAAGAAAAACAAATCTTGAACGACTGGAAAAAAAAATTACTTATAGTTTTGTATTCATTTTTGTGTTTATGCAGATACTAATTCCTGCAAGATTTTTCTTGAGTGGGTACACTTGCGATTTTTGTATTTCTTCGTCGTTTTCTTCTCCTCCTTCAAAATTTTTCATCTCGTCGATATTCATGTCATCGACCGCAGTGCCATTCACAGTCAAGTCTCTTTAACAAATAAGAATAAAAAAATGGATGTTTCTCTTTAAGTGGATGATTCATGCGGAAGTCTGCCGCAAAAGGAAGAAAGGGGAAAAAAGCGAAACGGAGTTTTCTTCCCATCACTTTTTATGAAACTAGCTGGTGGCAAAATTTACCGAGAGGAGGGTTATAAGGGGGGGGGGGGGGGGGGTAGAGTGGCAACGAGGGAGTCCCGAGGAGTGTGATTTGATTCCAAAACCACTCGCAAGTGTGAAAAAATGTGTGAAATTTCGGAACATTGGCAAACAAGCGTTGCCCATGGGACAAAGGATGACTAATCCAATGCGTTTTGAAATGGTCTTCCGTCCACATTTTCGTATTGACTGAGCCATAAAAGAGTACAATATCATTCATCTGCCATGTAGTGGCGATTATAGGCAGCTGTTTTTGAGCATGACACATTAATTCTCTTTTCTTGCAAAGGACTATGGCAAATTTAAACTCTTCGCTGTATTTTGCCTGGTAAAACATTCTGATCAAACATACCACCCCATTATGTCTACACAAGCCTGCATTACCTATATATTTACGGGAATGTGACTAGAAGTATGGACGGAACAGACTCCTTCATTGTGTGCGTTTCTCATCATTGTGTTCAATTGGAGATCTCGTGATGTATGTTGGCGGCTTCTGCGAAAAAGATATCGTCAGCACTTAAGAGCGCTCTTAAAAGCCCTCTTTCCATCTTTATAGCTCGTTGCATTGGTATACATTCGTTTTTCTCTCCAGATAACATGAAAGAAGGCAACATTGCAGTTATTTCCTGATAAAACTTCGACAAGAAAGTTGGCTTATGGCGAATGTCTGAAAGCAACGTTTCCATCATAATGATACCATATTATTTTTTAAAGGCATTAAAGAAAAAGAATTCCATATTCTATGGCCACGTAGACACCCTTCAGCATATCAGTTTCTTTGCTTTTTGGTCCGATGGAGTCTTTATGCTTGTAATGATGATGGTGCTGATTAAAAAAAATGATGATAATGATCATTACCATCATCATCATAACAATAATAACAACTATATACCATATATATGTATATATATATATGTATGTATATATATATATATATTATATATATGTATATATTATAATATATATATATATATAATAGAGGGAAAATTACAGTGTAGTCTTGAGCACTCATAAAGATGGAACAAAAGAAAATAGGAACAGGGCACATAGATGAATGTCGGGATTAGCTATCAATATGAAAATAGAAGCAAGTCTTATCTATATAATTACCGGGGGAAAAAATATTACACTAGCACTGTAGTATGAAATCCGATTTCAGTCTACAAGTCTTGAGTGATTTTTTTTTTAATCGTGTCTTACGCGAGAAAGTTAATTCGAGAACCTATTATAATCTATTTGGTGTCAGCACTTCGTCAGTAAACCTTTAATTGTCTGCATTTTGTGAATCTACCTACATTTCCGGATTATTGTGGCGGAAGCAGCCAGCAACATGATAACCTCATCTATCATATGCAAGTACCTCGTCACACCGGCGTGTCTGTGGTGACTTCTTCAAACAAAACGAGGTAAAGCCCAACTTTTCCAAAGCCAAGGAATTAAGGATATCTTTCACTTCCGAGTCTTAAGAAAGAAAAGCAAAAAAGGTATCCGCCAGTTGAGTTTCATCTTTAGCAGAATACATGTAAAAGTGAAGGCCTGTGTGTATATTGTGGGTGTTTGTATGAGGGTTTGTTTGGTTGTTAACATGTTTTTTTGTGTTGTTCCCTCTTTTTTTTTTTAGTTGATGTTCTTGGAAGGGCAGTGTTTAAGACATGATCAACCGCATGGGACGTCACGTAAAAGAATCAAGCTGTACTAAAAAGATGCAAGTGACGGAGCCTGTAAGCAACACCATCCTTGCAATGCGTTTCTGAACCGAGCAAAATAAAATCATTAGATACTGCATGCCCTAAGTTGAGAGTTTGTGTGGTAAAAATCTACACACAATGATTCTCCCTCTCGGCAGTTTGCTCCGTTGATCAAACGATTACATAATGTACGTCGCAAGATGGCGCTCGTAGTCTTCAGCCCGGAAGAGGATGAGGGAGACAGACACTGACCTCGAGGTCAGTGGAAACAGATATTTATTAGAAAATTGATGCTGACCGACAGGAAGTCATCATTCCAAGGTCATAATGGGAACGCGTTCGAAGCGTCGATCAGAATGATCGAATGTCCTCGAGTACGACTCATCCAAGGCTTTCATTTCAACTTATCATCAGACCCGCATGCTCAGTCTAAAGTTTGTCAAGATTTGTACGCAGTCCTATGCCATGCCCTCATATACTATTTCTTTCAAAACACTAAGGTTATCGCGGAAACGGGTGTTGAACCTGAAAACTGCGTTCTCCTGTTTATCTAGCTTGTTTCTTCAGACATAACATCCTTGGCTAATATGTCTTCTCTCTGTCTCCTCTCACATTGCACAGAAAACAATTCAGACGTACAAATATTTATACGTCTTGTGAAATGTACACCCCCATTTCACCATCAGAACTAATCTCATCCATCATAACATGTCAGATAAGATAAGATGTGAGAAGAAGTACATTAGAAGAACTTGGCAATGATTTATCGCAAAATCACGGAGCCTTTTCTCAGCTTAAAGTCTTCTGAATCCCTCCACCCCCCCCCCCCAATAATTGCAAGTGAAATGTTTTTAAAGTAATGTTATGATTAAAGATGTGGACAAATTCGAACCGCATTTTCGACACGGAGAAACAAAATTCAGTTTCCTCGTGTTTTCTCGTATTTAAGAGCTTGCAATGTTTCTAGTCAGTTCGTTTTAGGATATAAAAGACCTTATCTGATGCATGCCTCTTCGTGTCAAGGTGTTTGAACGTTGCTATAGTGCTTCGAAGGGCGTCATAAGACTTCTATTGGCACTTTAAAATGAACATTTCCAAGATCATTTGCTAAAGGGAGATAAGGGAATGAACGAATTAGTTTCATTTAAATCGCGAAACTTTCAAGGGGTTGGTTCTACTGTAAACTCTCCTCAAAGATGCCCACCCCTGGATAAAATTTTTCTTTAGTTACAATTAATCATGTTTGAGGTTTTGGACTCTACGACGAAAGAATATCTCGCTGAATTTGAAAGAATGCACTTCGCGATTTTAGGTTAGAAGGACTCTAGATAACCACAACTGACCCGTTCCGGCTAATATTCGACCTTTTTAAAAGATTTCTCGCAAAACTTTATACACGTAGTTCGACTTGATGTTCGGTTCATGATGCTACAATGTAATAGGGCCCTGGAAAGGTGGAAAAACATGTTATCCGCAGTTACACAAGACCTTTAACATGGTCCTATATCTCCACCTCGTCACTGGGTGGTCTCCCCCATAATGAGAGTCTAGGTCGTGATCTAAAGACGTGTCTAGTCGAGTGTATGTGTTTCTCGTTTGTGTTTCTCAGACGTGACAACATTTACGTACAGTGTATCCGACGAAGTCTCCTTCTGTCATTCCTGGCTATCCTGATATTCCTGTGGAATATTCACTCGTTGGTAAACCAGGGAAGTACACCTCCCTGGATAAATAAAGCTCCCACTGAAACACTTTCCTTCAAGATTGAATGGTGTTGTTGAGCTCCAAAGAAAACTGCCATGAGAGACTACAATTCTCATTACAGAGGCGGATCCAGAGGGGGCGCAACGGGCGCGCGCCCCCTCTGTATTTTTTGTTCAAACAAAAGAAATAAATAGAAAAATGGGGACAGGTGCGCCCCCTTTTTGTAAAGGCGCCTCCCCTTTACGGAATCCGCCCCTGCATTATGTCAGTGTTTACCCCTTTCTGTATTATTTTTGTTTTGACATATTGAAGTTGTTAATCTAAAACCGTGCCATTCTCGTTGTGGTATGAAACTATGAATAATTATCATCACAGCAATCACAAGCATTCTCGGATCTCCGCAGCTCGACAAAAATTGTCAATTGAACGATTTTTTTTTTGTCGTAATAATAGCACTTTGTCGCGGATTACGGATATATGGAGCACTTTCTTCACCCGATGTTATTTCATTCCAGCACTATGTAGTACCATATAAATATCAGTCATGTTCGAATATGAAACGAAGATGAATATGAAATAAAATGACCGATCCGCACGTTCTCGAATACAAAGGCTATACTACACTAAAATTATGATTATAGTTGGGAATATGCATTTGAGCACACAATTTCAGCTTACTAGGTTGTTCTCCATGCATTCAAGCATTGATTTAAACGTCTCTTAGAATGTGCAAACGCACACGCATTTCGCATTCGAGAAGACGGAAAGTGTCGCTCTATTTGAGATGTTCATAATTATGTTGCTGAGAGCATGAGATATACATTTAAAGAATAAAGATCACTGAGCAAGACATGATTCTTTGATGGTTTGTTACAAAAAAAAAAGATCATCAAATGCAGATGTGTGACGGGAAGAGAGATAGAGTCATAAAAAACAAAAAACGAAAACAAAAACAGAGTGACATACCTGGGAAATGATTTGGCGGAGAAAGCGTTTATCCGAGATGCGGACGGTGTGACTTAGCTAGGCGAGGGCTGCGGGCGAGACTGAGCCGTGAGAAGTGGTTTCCTCCTGCAAGACATCGGCTGAGGAAGGAATTAACGCGCGCGCGTTCATAGACGTGGGACGGAGTGACGAATGCTTCACTAAAAATAATGAAGGGTGTAAGTGTAAAGGGAAGGGGGGGGGGTAGGGGTGAGGGAGGGGATTGATCCTTTCAGAGGCTTTTTCTTTCATGTGCCCGGGGAAATGTGGCTAACTACCCTGGAAAATTGAGTGTGTTGAGTCTGGGCTTGGAAGAAGAGAGAGCAAGATGCATGTGTGTATAATGTGCATGTTATGTTTGTGTGGGCGTATGAAGTCGCTGTTGGGTTTCTTGTTTTCTGTTTTTGTTTTTGTTCTTCGTCTGCATACCTAGTTGGGTTTGTATCACATAACGACCGAGGGGAGTTTTTGGAAACCCCTTTCTCTTTCGTGTTTTATTGAATTCATTTCATTCATTCTTTTATTTATTTTCATTTTCAAGAAAGAATGTATGTGTACAAAACCTGACATGCAAAAAAAAAAAAATATATATATATATATATATATATATATATATATATATAATGTATGTATAAAGCTATAAAACATTCAGTATCCTTTTGCTCTTTGATATATGATTCAAACCCATCAAAGGAAGGGTTATTACTTAAGAATTTGAAACAATATAATACTTTAGACACAAAAATACATATTTAGGTCTTTGAAACTTACTGATTGTCCTCAAAAGTGAGACAGATACTGCCTGATGTTTCGTTCTTCCACAGAGCTGCGGTCAGTCACTTGTCCCTGGTGCAGAATAAAATTATAAGAGTCACGTGTTTGTGTGTGTGTGTGTGTGCGCGCGCGCGCTAATTTACATAATATATTCATGTATAAAGCTATGTACTATGTTTGTATGTTAGTATGCGTATATTCAAGGATGCGTGCATTATAAAAGATAATTGTGCTGATTAATTAAAGTGTTTCAATGCAAAGTTTTGGTGTGCAAGATGATTTACTTTCTAGTTCGAGTCTTATTGTTTCGTGGCTATACTCTGTTTCATCTTCGGTTTCATTTTGATGCTCTTCCTTCTCTTTCACGTGTTCCCCCCCCCCCCCCCCGCCCCCTCCTTCCTGCGGCTCATTCTTCATGCTCTGGGAGCACTGAAATTTGATTGTTTTAATGTTAAATCATGTTCTTCCGTTCGGATCGTCTCCTGACGACGAGGGGTGACGAAGGTGACGAAAACCAGCCTGAGGTCTATCTCGCTGCTGCGGTGATCATGGTTAGCTAGAGCTCCCTTTGTCTTCTTCCATTGCAGAAAAAAAAAATGTTATTTAAAGGAGAGATTCTACAAATATTTCGGGGGGGGGGGGGAGAACTTTCTATGCGCCTGTTCAAATTCTATTTAACTTTACCAATTTCATGGGGAGTTTGTCTTTTATTCTATTCGGTATGCATAGAGAATGAAAATGATGATGATTTAAGAAGTCAACTTATAATGGACTGATCTGGATTCCCTGTATAGTTGCTTTAATGTTAATCATTCCAGCTCATGGGGTCTTCCTTTCCTTCAAGAATTCTAGGTAAGCTCTGCTCTGCTCTGCTCTGGTATCAAAAGGAAATTGTTAAAGGGGATGGCTAGTAACTGATCAGTGGGAATCAGTGGGAATGCTGGGGGATGATTGTTCCAATCCTTGTGGGATTCATTTAAGAGTACATTATAAATCTATTGTTGTGTGAACATTATTTGCTTGAGAATGGTCTCATATTCAAGTAATGTGCAGTGTAATGTTTCCAGGTTAGCATGCCTGTACAGCGACAGTCACTATACAGGCATGGCTGTACAGCTTGGTGTATTACAGAGTGTTGCTGTTTACCGTTAGATCAAACGGCAGCCCCACATGGCATTATGAAGTGAATTTGATATAATCTAATGATTATTAAACTAGACAACGTGTTTGTATGTACGTCTCTCTGTCCCCCTGTCCGTATTTTCATCTTGATTCGTCATGTTCATTTGTTTCTTTTGCTGCTGAATGCTCCTTCTGGGTGCGCAATAATGATGATGTACCACCCCATTTAGTTATAAATGACCGCCATTCATCCTTTTCAGCACATGTCGCTTGTATTCGTTGTAGAGTTCACATACCTTGAGCAGAAAAGGTTACGTTCGATTCCATTGAGTCATAAAGTGAAAAAGGTTGTGCTCTTTTTAAGATTTCTTAAAGTCCTCTTAATGTTTCTTAAAGTCTATTTCATCCTAACCAAACATCGTTTCACCGCCAGACTCAAGATTCACGCCCCAAAACATATTCAATAGGCAAGCTGCCCGTGAAAGTTGCTCCTTTAATTCGCAGCGTCCCCGATAGGCCCGAGTCACGTTGATTCACGGCAACCTGTTTCGCAGCTGTCGACAGCGAACTTGCCAGCTGCGGCCGCGTAGAGTAATTAAAGTAGAAGCTAGGAAAATTATGAAAATGACTTTTCTTTGAACCTTGTCTGGTGCAGCATCCCAGTTGAAATTAAAAGAAAAAGTTCCCGCTCGCGTCAGTGGCCGGGTGGAGGTAGGCCTACAGGGGCGTCATACGAGTGTCTATCTGTCTATACTTACCGATTGAGACGGTGAACTTACCTGAGTCACAGTCGAGTCCAGACAATGTTAGCAAAATGGAGGGTTAGATATTAGCATAATTATGAATAAGTGTACTCTGTGTCGAAAAATAAACCAAAGACACGGGGAGATGGACAACAAAATAACAGGATTATTCCAAACAGAAGAAGCATTTCTTAGCTTCAAATTAACTTAATTAATCTGGGAATCTACACCCTACAAGCAATGCTTCTATGTAGATTCCTCATATTTCACATGTTTTATTGTCTTATAAGCTGTACTTGACAATTCATCCAGGCTTTTGTATTGTGATGTTTATGTTTTATGTATTTGTTGAAATGTGGAATATGGAACAATAAAAAACAAAAACAAACAAAACAAAACAAAAACTTCGCTTTGAATTACCGTTGTTATGAAAAACATCGTAAAAATACCAATCAAACAGGCAGAAAAATCATGAATGTCACAATAAAACCATAACCTGGCTTCTTTTTTCTCTATATAAACACAATGCACGTTTTATACGTCCACCAGTATTTCCTCTTTCAGGGTGTCCTTTCTTCAAGCTATTTTGCTTATTTAACGACAGCCTTCTGCATTCACATCACACAATACGTTCTACCATAATTCAGTCGGATCATTTTTTTTTTGTTCCATTATCCTGAATAGACTCAAAATCTACGGCGGTTTTTTTTTTTCTTCTTTCAATCTGTTATCCGTCTATTGTACACGTAAATTTCATGTAATCTTCTTATGTGCTGATAGTACTCCTTATTATTCTTTAAAATGACTGTATTTCATTTGAAATATTTGGTTTCTTTTTTACTATACAATGTATGATTACTATAGGTCCTCAATTGTTGTACAGTCTTTTCATTATGTTCTATTTACCTTATTCTCTGTTATCAAAAGAAGTGAAACATATGTTTTGTCGAAAAATGAAATAAACTTTGAATTAAAAAAAATATATATATAATGATATGTTCGATACAGAAAATTCTGAATAAATTGATTCGAATTGAAAAAAGAAGAAGATGAAACATGAGGTGCATCTGAGGAGGACAGTGGGCTACATGCATACATCATCCATGCATGCAGGGTTATGGTTTAGCTTGAATATCTCCAGGCATGGGGTTAGTGGTATATTCTGTATCGGAGGCATGCTTTATTCCTTAGATTTGAAGCAGGTATACTATAGTACTTGCCAAGAGGTGTTTGGTAAGCCAACAACCTTTGGCAAATTAGCCTGAAAGAGTGTCATACGACCTTCTAAAATCTTCATGCCCTTTGTATATGGTATATGGTTCGCGCAAGGAATAAAGATATTTTAAGATACGATATAAACAACTGTTAAAAAAAGGTAATAATGATGATTTAAAAGTAATGAAGTCTACGAAATGCGGCATCATGCAATAGGTTTTCCAGTTTCGATATGGTATCTTATAAGTCCCTTTTATACAAAACTGAAGGAGCAAAACACACCGACATGAAATCAATAATGTGAACTTCGAATATACATATACAATATAAGCCAAAGAGAACAACACACACTTACACACAGATACATGGGTATATACGTAAAACAAGAAAATTTCTAAGAAAGGCCAACATTATACAGGCATTCTGTTTCCCCCTTGACTTATTGCATATTACAATGTATTAACTTGTGCGGTAGTGAATTAAGACACACATTGACATTTTATGTGTTGACTCTTGCGACGCCAATATAAGCTTGTATGTATGAATACCATTTTGAAACTAAATGAAGATCAAAAAGAAAAATCTGTTCTTCTTCCAAAATCCATTTCATAAGTATGCCATTAGTCATCCATTGTGTATTATAGTTTCTGGAAGGACCCGTAATTTGTTTTTTTCTTGTTGGTGTTTGTTTGGGTGTTCTGTTCGGAAATTTCTTTTACAAAGACAATATTAGTGGCCTAACAATCAGTTTGACTCGACTATTTGACTCGACTGTCCGAGAAACAAAATATCCTCTCAGCTTTCTTTCCACCTCCGTGTTTTGTCAAAATTGTAGTGCACATTATATCCAATGAGACATAAGATGAACACTTTAAGGACAATGTTTGTAACGAGACAGCCGCTCATTATTCATGGACAGAATGAACTCCTCAAATTGGATCAGTTCTAGCCTTTTTCAAAGGCGCTCGCATCCAGGTTGTCGAGTGTCGAGAGAGAGCAGAAGTCGAGCGCGGTTCATTCCGTTTAGGGTGACGACCCTGTGCTTGCCTCTCCTGAACTTGATATAGAGAAGGGGTCTTGATCGAAGGCTAGGTCACTAAGTTCAAGAACAAAATGGCGTCATGTTGTGCAAAACTATGTGCTGGCTCATGACGTCTCGTCTTCTCATTAACCTCGTGGTCACCCCATTATGGAAAAGACGAGTCATTAGGCTGCTCATAATAATGGTACCCAGCAGGATGCGAGGTTATTGGGCGAGATCGTATTTTGTGTTTTCACTTTGTAGCTACAGGGATTACGAAGATGCAGCCATACATTCTCAATGTAGAGACCAATATTGTGGGTCTTTATAAAAGACTATGCTTGACTTGATTAAGGCAACGTCGTTATTAATGCTTGCTTGTCTAATACTGCTTCTTTTCTTTGCTTTCCATTTCATCCCACTTAAAATCAGCATGACCAGTGGATTACTCCGATGCATTGTGTTGGATTAAATCGATGTATTCATTTTACGAAATAATGAATGAAATAAGATGCAATGTGGGCTATAATACAAATCAGAGCATATTCTATCAAACTATAAATCAAGAAATCATTTTGCAATATAAACATTTATGCCTTAGTGTATGCCGAAAACGGCGTCTGCATGGTCAATGAACTTCTGACGATCTTCTAATGTGTCGTCATAACATATCGTTTGTGGGTAAAATTGATATTTTCTTTTAAAGAGTAACTAAAAGAAGGAGCAAGACTTGTGGAAGAAACATTAGACGTGAATTGATAAAAGATAATGGATGAGATGACTTTATTTTTTTAGTTCTTGATCAGAATGAATAAAAAGATGTAAAATGTTGTTTGCGGCGTCTTAATGTTCCTTTACGTAGCCAAGCAGTTACATCGCGTCAATCATCTGAAACATCAAAGTGGGAAAAGAGAACATGGACACTGTTCCTTACAGTGTGCGGTGTATCGGAGTTCTACAGAGATATTGTCTTATAATTTATCGTCTTCAACGCACGGATACGTAAAAATTGGCAAGATTTGATATGGTCAAAATGATGGATTAAAAATCAAACGGATAAGACAGTGTAAGATTTAATGTAATTCAACAAAAGTAAAGTTGTAGTAAAATTTTACTGTTTCACATGTTTTAACGAAGTGGTCACTGTCATTTAAAACAAGACTCCAAGATCAGATGAAGAGATGTCCCCCTCTCGCGATGACATTATGTCCTGTTCACAAATCTTCCTTTTTGCAGAGAATTAGAACAAGTAAAAAGAATAATAAATGAAGCCATTGCATCATAGTTCAAAAGCTGTTATATTTTTTGTTTGTTTTGTTTTGTCATCCTTTCTCTCCTTTATTTCGTTCAGTAATTTTTTTTTTATTTCTTGTATTTTGTTGAAATTATAGAGGTACTTTGAGTCTATTTAGAAAGGTGCTGCAAAACAAGGCCCACGAGTTCGACACTAAGCAAAAAAATACCTACAACTTAGTCATTAAAAATTGGCCAAATAAGATCCAGAAGACAGACATTACACCATGGGGCTTAGTGTGTCGATCCCGTGGGCCTGTTTGCCTAGTGTCGGACTCATGTGCCTTATTTGCTTAGTGTCGAACTCATGGGCTGTATGACTCGTGTGCTGTATGACTTGTGGGCTGCATAACACGTGGACTGTATAACTCGTGGGCTGTATGATTCGTGTGTGTCAAACTCGTGACGTGTATCCCTATTTTCACTGAAGATCACTTCAACATGGAGTGAGACTTTTAATGTAGATTCTTGTTCGGGAAATGAACTCTCTTGATTGCATCCTAGCCAGACTGCACCGCCAACTTGTGCACCGCTGTAACAAGAAATTAACGAACTTTTATCATACTGTGCTCTTGGTCATGACTCAGGCATGGGAATTCATGTAAACGATTGAGGAGGAGTGAATCCAGGGAAGCTGAAGGGGAAATCCTTTACCCCTCCCCTCTCCTTCCCCTCTCCGTTCCCTGGAGAAACTTTAATGGCAAACAGTCATCAGGATTGTTTGTCATTGTTTGTTTGTTTGTTTGTCTTTCTTTTGTACGTCCATTTTATTGAGGGGCCCACATCTCTACAATCTTTTCTTTTACTTGGTCTCTCTTTTTCAGCAGTACAATGATTATAGTACAATTTGTATCTATTCATTTTAGGAATAACGAACCTTCGGAATAAGGAATCTTTGGAATAACGAATTCTAACCAATATTGTAAAAGCTTCTTCGATGAAATCAAGGTTCACGTGTATAAGAGGTGATTCAATTGTCAGAACTGATACAGCGATATATATATTCTCGCTACTCCTCTGTAATGTATTTATATCTTAACTGTTTAGTCAAGTAATTGTTGACATACCATGTTTGTTCATCATATTATTCATTTTCATTCTTTATTGATTTGTCATCTGTTTGCTGTATGAAATACAATAGTTATAGTTATTCTATTCCGCGATTCATTTCATTCATTTATTTCATACATTCACTCAAAGTCGTTGATGTTTTTTATCTTATCATTTCTTTTATTTCATTTACTGATAGTTATTTCATTTATTTATGTATTTATTATCATTTTGTTTCTATTGTTCATTTGCATTTGCCAATGTATGTATATAGGCTATATCTTTATGTACTCATCTTGTTTTACTGGTTAACTAGAACACGTGGGTGATCCATCTTGCATGAAACATGACACTATAATGACGGTAGAATTAATTTCATTCAATGGGCAGTTTGCTTTAAGCTAATTCATGTCCTAAAAAAGCACGTGAATTTCGAGCTCAAAGCCAAGACGCAAAAATCTATCACCGTATCATCAGGATGAATTGATATTACGTGTCGTTGAGCAGTACATGTCTTTAAATAGTCGTCTCGTGCAATATCAGGCTCCTCACAGTCGCCCAAGAAGGAAACACTTAACATATTCTGCAAATGTGTGATCTTCAATCGAATAGACAGATTTGAACCATCATAAATGCAATAACTTCCGACTGAGAGAAACATCTTTTTTTGTCTATTTCTAACCAAGACTCCCTTGTAAATGATTGATTGCAAGAGAAAGACACGATTAGCTGTGTAAATGCCCGTTTACACACCGAGTATACGGCACGGGCAACGGGCCGGGTTTTCGTTATAATGCACCAAAAGGAACCATGTCTGGTTCTGTTAAGATATCACTTCCCCGCTTATAATTTGTTACAAAATTAATCTCCTACTGTTGATTTTGTTGCTCTTGATTGTGACATAAGAATAATATTGTTTTTGTGTGTGTGATTTTGTACCGAATTACAAATTCTTTTTTTTAAACAGAACCAGACATTGTTCCTTTTTGCGCGCCATATTACTATAGCAAAAAACCCGGACCGTTGCCCGTACCATGCTCGGTGTAAACGGGGCTTAAAGATGAATGATAAATGGATTTCCTCTCATGCGTGCACATGGCTCGTCATAATGTTCTGTAACCGATCACATGACTTCCGGTGCAAAGACAAGTGGTAACCCGTGTTTTTTTTTTTTCTCTGAATGATTTAATGGATTCAATGCATATCATCTTATAATTTATCTCATATCTAATATCCCGGAAATGACAAGGCCATCGGAAATTCTGGAACAAAAGTCACGAGAATAGATATCCTACCAGTCACATTGATATCAGTATCACATGTACTGCCTTATACAAGCACGACAATGTTCTCACTTTCCATACCAACCGCCTGATATTTTCATCGAGTTATTGGTCTATCTATATAATTTTATGGTATCATGATATATTTATGGCAATGTGTCTGTCTGCCTGTCTGTCTGTCTGTCTGTCATGCAACGGTTACAGTCCGTTATTCCGAGGACTCGTTTATCCGAAAATAAAATAATTATGATTCGTAATTCCGAATTCCCTGGTTCGTAATGACGAAAATAGAATAAAGTTCGTAATTCCCAAGGTTCGTTAATTCGAAAATGAAATAAGGTTCGCATTTCCGAATTAGGTTCGTTAGTACGCATGGCATCTTCGTTTTATTTTCGGATTAACAAACCTTATCTCATCTTAAGATGAACCTTCGGAATAACGGACATCACCCCTATCTAGCTACCCTTATTACAGTTCGCCAGCTATCCTGCCCATCCACATATTTCATCTCGTTCTCATTAAGTGAAAAGCTATCTCTTTCTTTCTTTTTTATCTCCTTTGAATAGTACCAAGAGTATGAACCAAGAATTTTCTCCCTATACGTCTGCAAAGAACTCCCTCGGCTAAGAAATAATTATCCTTTTTCTCATGTGGGAGGCGGCGGAAATCAAGATCGGATTCGTCATTGTTCGCTGAGACGAGGTAGAAGAAAAAAGAACCTTTTAGACGTGATGGGAACAAACCAGACACACAAAGAGGAAATGGAGAGAGAGAAAGAGAAAGAAAAAAAAGAGAAATATATACAGGGAAGGAGAGAGAGGTATATAAAGTAAGAGAGAGGAGGGAGAGAGGAAGATATAGGTATACATAAGAGGAAAAACCAACAACAAAGTAAATCTTCCCAGGGTAGTCAGACGTTATGTGAGCTGGGTAGATCCCTTGGCAACACACGCCTCGGGCGGGCTGAGTTTTCCTCAAGTTGACAGCCATTTAGACAATGAGCACCGCAATTTTCTCACTTTTTGAGAGGCCCAGAATTCACTTGCTCAGTGCTGACATGAATCCACGTATTAGGTGAGGTATTCTTTAGTCATCTCACCAACCACTTTTCTGAATTTGAATCGGCGAAATGGAATCTTTCCTTCCAAACATTATGCAGAAATAGAATAACTATAATTACGTGAAATCAAGCACTTATCGATTGTTACAACTCCCTACCTTCTTCTCCCCTCTCTATTTATGTACAAGATTGTATTTATGTCTTCATTCAAGAGAAAACTTAAAGAATGTATTGTAAAATCATATAAAATCATATGCAATACTAGTAGTGCCTTCCTGCAATAGACCCCTTATTATTGATGCCAATAGGCCCTATATTATATTAATATTTTTTGTTTTGTTCTGTTTTGTTTTGTTCTGTATTGTTTTGTCTTGGTGTTAATCATAATTGTTACCTTTTACAATAGCCTTTGCTTCTTCGTCCACACTCTGTATTGCATAACTATGATTACCATGTTGTCCTGTTATTGTTCATTCTTTTTTACTAGTTATGCAAGTTGTGGAAATAAAATGAAATGAAATGAAATTAATCAATCTCTCACAAACACGCATATACACGCATTCTATCTTGTTTATTCTCTTCAATATTTATCCAGGATATCTATTAATTCATACATCTATCCATCCATCTGTCTTTCCATGTCTGTCAATCCATCTATCTGTCTATCTATCCATCTATCTATCTATTTATCCATCCATCCATTCATCCATCTATATCTATCTATCTATCTATCTATCTATCTATCTATCCATCTATTATCTATTTGTCTATATCCATCTATCTTCCATATATCAATCTATTCGTCTATCATTCTATCTATCTGTCTATCCATCTTTGCTATCCATCCATCCATCCATCCATGCATCCATCTATCTATCTATCTATCTATCCATCTATCTATCGATCTCTCTATGTATGTATGTATAGTACTATGTGTGTACGTGTGTTATATATCTATGTATCAATGTATCTATCTATCTATCTATCTATCTATCTATCTATCTATTTATCTATCTATCTATTTATCTATCTATCTATTTATCTATCTACATCTATCTATCTATCTATCTATCTATCTATCTATCTATCTATCTATCTATCTATCTATCTATCTATCTATCTATCTATCTATCTATCTACACAGTGCAAAGTAAAAGAATCAAAGACAATGATAATCACAAGCGGAAGGTGTAGGACGGGTCCCTCTTCCGACAAACCAAACGTAGTATTGAGCTAATACTTTGCCGTAGGGCAGTTACAAAGTTACATGAATGCATCATTAAGAAAAGAACAACATGGTTGCCCTCAATTGGTAATGGTTGTCTGAAAGTGAACCCAACATGCAAAAGAATTACATACAAAATGATACAGTTTCTAAAGTCGGGACTCAACACTCGCGTTTCACGAGGATTATTGCGCAAGGTAACAATCCTTTGCTTCCGCTGGATTTGACACGATGTAATGCTGACCAGATTAAAGCTTACTGTTTAGCTGCGCCCTTCATGTTAAGACTACTTATGTGTGTCAAAACCACTGAAATAGAATATATATTAAAAGTGTAATTGTCATAACTATGATTATTAGTTATAAACACCTGTTACTTGGAACTTTTTGTTTCCCTCAGAAGTTTAACTGTAATAATAAAATTCTTTGTGTAATTTATCTTTGTTTATATAGATCAAATAGAATAGTGATTTTAATAGTATGTAGAGAAACATGCTGGAATTTTAGATACCATGGATGGATACATAGATATTGATTGCTGGCAGGGTTTCTCTCATTATACTGTTGCTCACTTTATCATTTATTATTTTGCTTCATATCCTAGTGCTAAATAAAATAATGTGCACTCCGCCTTGCGACCACCAGCCGTAAGTGACAGAGCCCTCTCCTGGTGGAAGCAAGACATTCCATATACACTGTACCTCCATCCCATGCGTAAAAAAAAAAAAAATCTTAATCAGAACGTCGCACAGCCCTGATAACGTAAGGTGTCATTATAGAACATTATAAGTCGACATCTTTGGACGTGGTCCAAGCTTTAGTATGCCTTATGAAGAACAAGAAATGGGACTAATGTGACGATTATTAATTTTGTTTTGACATAATCATAATTGCTTTGAATGGCGAGGATTGTATTTAGCTGTTTCATCGCCTTTCGGTTGTTGTTGAAAGTGATCGACTCACAACACGTAATTGAATGATTATGTTACGGGATTATGTTCGACTGAATTTCTTGTTGAACATGTTTGATTAGGTGTTGTGAACTTGTGATGAAACTGTATGTGTATGGTTGAATCAAAATCTACATTGCTCTACGGTCGACTAGCACCTTAATTGCACTTTAAACGCGTGAATCAACAGAACGGGGGTGTGAGACGGGTGCGTGTTGACTTGCCAGGTACCCCTTGTTTGTCAGGCCCCTCTATCACCATCAGCACCTCATTTTCGTTTTCCTTTTTCTCTCTTTTTTTTAGCCTACTCTAAGGGCTGTACGTTTTTCCACGCTTTCAAATGCAAATTCAAATCAAATTTGTGATACATGTATGCCAAGTACATGTATCTCCTCTTTCTTGTTCTTTTTTCCAAATACGACAATTACAGCAGGTCAGTGTACAACAATATATCGTCGGCCTCATGCCAAAAGGGCCTTAACACCATAGACTTTGTACACTGTTAGGGCCCTTTTGGCATGATGCCGACGATATTATGATCATGCATTTTTGAAGGCGGGAGAAAAATGACCAAGACTTAGTGTGTAATCTATATGAACCTATTTGTTCAAAATCATTGGGTTACGGGAAAGAGAGACCCGCAAGCTTGTAGAGAATGATGTGGGCCACTCAATGAACTAGACGAAAAAAGTAAAGTAATGGCTGTACACAGAAGCACACAGGCACAAGTGATCGGTTACAAAGACCATGGACCCTACCGGGTCCATGCAAAGACCTATAGACATGCAGGACGAATATCAAGAGACATTGGGAAGGGACAGTCAGAGCATGGACGTACAAACTGTTTGTTTGTACCTCGAAGGTCAGAAAGGAGCTATCGTAGAGAAAGCAGGGGTCCGCAGCACATACACAGCTATTGCCGGACACTATTCACTGGTATGGGCACGACGTTAAGTAATGATTATGCAAATAAGCTGATTAAAACACACACACACACACACACACACACACACACATACACACACACATACACACACACACACACACACACACACACACACACACACACACACACACACACACACACACACACACACACACACACACACACAAACACAACGCAGAATATAAAAAAGAAGTATACTACCAACCAACGAGTAAATGCATGACCTCGTCAGAATGTTAAAAGAACACTAAAGTACCGAAGTCTCTCACGTTGACTTCAATATTGATAAAGTAATAGCCTCTATAAGATGACACGAATCGGGTAAAATGCAAGGTGGTATACAGTAGAATAAGCAAGTTTCGGAATCTGGAGTACATGGGTACATGGTAGTACTATTCGGTGAGATAGTGGTATGTTAAGAACATTATCATGTAAATGGAGTACCGCGTTTGCTTGAGTCACCATGGTAGTTAGAGAAGAGGACCATGGTACGATGGACGCGCCGCGTGGTTCGGTGGATGCACCTTGGTGTAAAGAGAGCACAAAGTATGAGCACATCGTGGGAAATTAGGTGTATCATGGCATAACGGAGGCACCATGGTAGTTAGGATGATTATGGTAATGTTGGAGGCGCCTTGGTATAAAGGGAGCTCCAAAGTATAAGCCCATCATGCGATATAGGTGCACCATCTATGATTTGTGCCATTTTATTTTGATTTGGGTTTTTCCTTGATATGGTTTTGGCACCATTGGACACTATCATTGCGTGTTTGTGTTGCATAATGTACTGAATAGAAGATCCTGATTCCGCATCACGCGTGGTTTGAAACATAAATTAACAGACAAGATGCTCTGAGCAGAATATTATCGAGGTTGACCAGGTGGATCAGCGAGGCCGGTAGATTAGTGGAATGGTCGAAGTATTTTCATCGCAGATGGCGCTATGCTAACTGCCACTCTAAACAAAGTGTCCCTGTACCATTCCAGCCGCCACTCTGCTCTATAATAATGTGGAGCGGATTTCTGTGGCCGACAACTGCTCCCGTGATGCACCCAACTGCAAAATCTTTGCAACATTTCCAAACCCAGACCCACTGATTCCTTGACGATGTTGGGCCAGGTCGACAACTGTACCACCATGGGTACAGAATTCGTAACATGAAAGACTAGTGTGAAAATTTAATATAAGTGATGTGGTTTTTTGACTAAATGTACAAATGGCAACCACACAATATAACTAGATTTGATTACACTAGTACTGGCTTTCTCATGCGGAACAAAAAGAAAATCCTGATTTAGTGTCTTCCTAGGTCTCTATCTTCTTGTCATTATTCATTTTATTTTCTCGTCTCCATCACTTCGAGATAGACTAACGGTCTTATTGTTCCTGCTTTAAAAAAATGAATAAAACATTTCAATACATTTCATCGCAATGTGGACTTTAGATTAACAGGAGTACCAAGTTTGTTAGTTCGTTCTTTTGTTTTACTTGTTCTAGCATCGCGCTGCTTCTGTTTATAATGATGGTTAAAATAAATAAAAGAATATCAAGAACAGTCACTTTTAGTTGAATTTCTACATTTCGGTGTTTGTCCTTTCATCTCAAGCATTGTGATTTCGCACCATCATCACTATGCAACGACGTATATTATGTGCTGGCTAGGGGGTAAAGACAAGCTCGGATTTGTCCACAATTTGTTTTATAATCTGCTCAGTGTTTTGGCTAAATTTGTTAAGATGCATTTCCAAAGTCAACCACCGAATTCCGGATAGTTTGGTAGAGGCCCGATCTTCTTTTTACCACCGTGCATGTCAGAGAAAAAAAAAATCACTCCAGTACATGTGACGATGTGATGGCCTTGCATGTGTGTTTTGCATGGGCGCTGTATTGCACCAAAATGATCCGTACCCGGACAACCAAAGCCAACGAATGCGTCGTGAACGAGATAACTAATTGTTTGTTTTATGTCAACCGGTTTTAATGACGGTTTCAATGATTAACTCGCGCTGGGTGAATGGTTTGCATTAGCCAATAACCTGCATCCTCTCTTCAATCAATGTTATGTTCCGACATGCACTCATTACAATCGTTAACCGTAAGAAGTAATAATCAAGCCGACAAATTATAGGGTCGAACTTTGGGCGTTGCTACGTCTAGGAGACCTCCGTTGGGTTTTTTTAGTCTTGTGCCTTTAAACCCTGTGATTACCACTGACAGTTTGGTTGTATGTATTGTCAACAGTAATCCCATGCTGCGGTCCTGTCAGGGTTCATTAAACGACCAAAACTCTCAGTGCCTGCTGTAGTTGTTTCAGTCGTGTCTCTCAGATGTACGGGGAATATTCATTTAACCAATAAAGGACATTCAATGGGGAAAAAACAGGTGCTAGTAACAGGTTGAGAAATTGATGCGCTGCAACAATCATTTTTGAAGGTTTTTTCGCTACTAGCGGACTCCCGTCCGCTTCAAAGACTAGTTTCCAGGGAAACAGGGAGGGACTGAGAGAAAAAAATTTACATTCCAAATTTACTGTAAATAACCCTCAAATTAACACTGTTCCCAATCTAAAAAAAATGTAAAAAAATGTTACTTTTTTGCCTATTTGACATTTAGGCCTATGAGTCTAAGCGACTGTAATGTCCTGAATTATTATATCAGTCAATTCAATATCAAAGAGACTCCTAAACATCAAGAGTAGAGTTTCTGTGTAAGCTACAGATGGTGTGATTGATAGGCGGCCTTTTTCTGATTTCGGATTATTGCGGAATGATTTTAAACGGTAACTTGCATGCACATATGCAAACACGCAAATATTATAACGTATAGCTACATAATCACATTCACAACATGCGGCTCGTCGGCATTTCAGTAGCTCATAGCAATGAATGTCTATACAGCATTTTCCTTGTTGCTCGATCTGTGACGAGCCAGTGTACATACATGGACAAAATTTTATTACGTGTAATATGCTCAGTGACACGTCATATCGAAGTCCAGTGATTCACTTCTTTTTTCACCTCTATTTCTTATAGATTTTGTAATAACTAGATTTTGTAATAACTGTAAACCACTACGTGTATGCTCAGTGACACATCATATCGAAGTTCAGTGATCCACTTTCTTCACCTTTATTTCTTCAAGATTTTATCTTAACTGTAAACCAAACCTATTGGAAAAAATTACTCCACTCCAAATCACAAGCACACCTCCTTTGGCCCGTCTGATAAGACCAATCATCGCTATAGAATAAACAGCTTAAAGTGTGAGATATCACAATGATTTAGGAGTGTGGGGGCTACTATATATCTTGCAGCTCCACTTCCGATAAGAACAGACCAAATTCCATCTTGTGACCAAACAATAAGATGGAGCAGCGATCGCAACACATTTAGAATGATGACCTCGTATACGAGGTCCTATTTTTTTTAATTAAAGGAACTATATAGTCCAAATGCATGCTGATTTGTATCGAATTATTGTCCCCCCCCCAAAAAAAAAATAAATAAATAAATAAATAGATAAATAAATAAATAAATGAATACATAAATTTAAATTTAAAAAAAATCCATTATGGCCAAATGAATATCTAAATACGTGTCATATAACTTATAATATAGTTTTTAACATTTTTCTTCAGATTACATGGACACGACCACAATCGGAACATTCCACATCATCTGACAATCACTGCAATCAAAAGTACTATTATGATTAACAAAAGACATTGCAGGGAACATGCAAGCTATTTGGTCATGCGGAAGGTGCATTCCGATGTCCTTTGTTAATCATTAGCATAGTACTTTAGCAACGATTGACAGATGACGTCACTGGCAGAACCTCGGTTGGAAGGTTTTTTGTGGGTGTATTCAAATAATGTGAAAAAATAATAAAAATATTAATATGAAATAATATGGAACTTATCTACATATTCTGCTGGCCACGTAAGTGCTGAGCAGGATATTATGAATCAGTATACAAGTCCACATGCATTTACACTGCATAGCTCCTTTAATTCAATCGCGATTTGATGTATAGTCACAGTGAGTAAAGGATTAAAAATTAATCTTGTCACTCTGACCGTAATTGCGGATGTATCTTCACTCCAGATAAAACGTGACTGAACAACATCTCTTTGTATTCGTGACGCAAATGTCTATCAACCTTTTATAGTAGCAGCACATAGCCGATGATGGTATCAAAGTTCAATACCTTTCATTCACCGAACTTACATTTTGTTAAGACCCATAAGCGGTTACGCAAGCTGGCCGGCACAGACTCGAACGGGCTTGACACATTACAAGAAAAAAATATATAACAAGTTCCATATACCAGTAAGGTTTTTAGAATACCCTTCCTTTCAAAATCTAAAGATGACCTATTTGTTTAATTCGAGGGGCCGACTTCATCCACCTGTATTGCGTTTATTGTATCTACAACTTTTATTTATTTATTTATCTATTTATTTATTTATTTATTTATTTATTTATTTATTTATCTACTTATTTATTTATCTATTCATTTATTCATTTATTCATTCATTCATTTATTTATCTATCTATCCATTTTTTTGTTTTCAACTGCATAAAATCGTCTTGCAGAAGCGTAAAAATTTTGCAGATTGAGGGCATCTTGGTTAGGTGCGGTTGTTATGTAACAACCAACTAATGCGCATTCTCCATGTATATGTTCAACTGGGTTTTACAGTTCAATTATCAATGAAACGAGCGAGTTTTTAGATGTATTGAAGACGTTGAGGGTTTGGTGGTTGCGGAGAGTTATACACGTTTATATATATATATATATATATATATATATATATATATATATATATATATATAGATGTAATATATATACATGTATACATATATAGTTGAGCACAGTCAGCCATATTGCAGTTCACACTCTATACTTACACACACACACACATAGGCGCCGGAAGTGGGGGAGGGGGCAGGCGGCCGCCCCCCTATTCAAAAAGTGGGGGGGGGGGAGGCGCAAAACGCATTTTTGCCCCCCCCCCCCCCCAAAAAAAAAAATAAATAGATAGATAAAAATAAATAAAATAAAAAAATATATATATAATACAAACAGGGAAATTTATTAGCTAAGACTAGTAATTCTAACTCTCATAAATGTTTAGACATTCATTTTTCGTTGCGCGTGAGCAGATTATCTCACCCGCATTCAACGGTAACCGTTGCAGTTTTTAGAGGCCTTTGGCTATGGAAAATCGTGATATGTAAATATCAAAATTTTAGCTTTAAGCACTGGCGGATTTAGAGGCGGGCACAATTGGCCCATGCCAACCTCCTTTTGAAGCAACTTTTTAAAAAATTCTTCTTTGTTTTGTAATTTTATACGTGTGCCCCCCCCCCCCCCCCCTTGAGAAAAAGAAAAAAAAATCTTCCATACGTCCCTCTTCCACTGCTAGTTGTTACCAACGTGACACCTGACGTAGGCAGCGCTCCCGGAAAATAGTTTTAACCCCCGCCCGCACCGCCCCCCCCCCCCCCTTCTTAATTTCCAAAGCGAAAAAATATAGCTACAAACGGCAGTTTTGGGACTGTAAAATGTCAACATTTTCAAGCTCGTTCGCATTCAATCACTATGCCATTCTCCTGATGTTGCTGCCAGTAATTGCCAGCAGTTGCGCCCGGTGCGTCCCCCCCCCCCCTTCTTAATATCCAAAGCGAAAACAGTATAGCTACAAACGGCAGTTTTTATACTGTAAAATGTCAAAATTTGCAAGCTCGCTCGCATTTAATCGCTATGCCATTGTAAAACAGAATGTTGCTGCCAGTAATTGCCAGCAGTTGCGCCTGGGCCGCCTACCCCCCCCCCCCCCCTTAATTTCCAAAGTGAAAAAAAAAAATATATAGCTGCAAACTGCAGTTTGGGGACTGTAAAATGTCAAATTTTTCAAGCTCGCTCGCTTTGCTCGCTCGCATTTAATCGTTATGCCATTCTCCTAACGTTGCTGCCAGTAATTGCCAGCAGTTGAGCCCGGTGCGCCTCCCCTTAATTTTCAAAGCGAAAAGCATAGCTACAAACGGCAGTTTTTGGACTGTAGAATGTCAAAATTTTCAAGCTTGCTCGCTTCGCTCGCTCGCATTGAATAAGCCAGTTCGGGATTCCAGTTTGAGCATGAGCAGAAAAAGGTCATATGTACCGACAGGTTGGTTTTTAATTTCACGTAGATAAGCATCTGTAATGCTATGATTATACATGGAATCCTTATAAATGGTGCCTGCCAGTACATGTACATCACCTGACAGCAACCCTGGTATTTGGCAATGTTAACAGAAAAAATTTGTTAATGTATTCAAAACAGCACAATGAAATCGATGCTTCCCAAAGTGTTGATTGACTAACCATTCTGGTCACTTCATCTACACAGGTTCATTCTTTGTTAGAATACAAGTTCCATAAATTGCTATGTTGGGCTACAAACGGCAGTTTGGGGACTGTAAAATGTCAAAATTTTCAAGCTCGCTCGCATTTTATTGTTATGCAATTCTGCTGATGTTGCTGACAGTGCTTGTCGTTTCACACCGTCATTCCATAATCCATGTAAGGAAAACTTACAATGTTGCTCAATGACTGCGTTGTTGAATGTATCACATTCCGTAATGTATTTAACTGACAGCGCACGCACACACGCACAAGCATACACATCCTCAAAATTACTCTTCCACAAGGTGCCCCCCCCCAAATGTCTCGAACCACGGTACGCCATTGTACACACACACACCCACACATATATATATATATATATATCTATATATATATATGTATATATATATATATATATATGTGTGTGTGTGTGTGTGTGTGTGTGTGTGTGTGTGTGTGTGTGTGTATGTGTGTGTATGTGTATATTGTGTAACATATGTATGGTCTATCGTGAGCCCCCTCCAATATTTGCCCCCCCCCCAATCCAAAACTGCTTCCTGCACACACACACATACACACACACGCACACACATGCACACACACACACACACACACACACACACACACACACACATATATATATACAATGTATAGGCTACTGTATATGCCTTTACCATGTCAAACAAGAACAAAATACAAAGTTTGCACCTGTGCAAACCAACTGCAATAGATACAGAAGTGTTTTATGGGGTCTGGACAAATTTGCGCAATTTGCATCAGGCACTATATATATGCGTGACCCGATCACTGTGGGCAGACTAATTTGATTTTGATGGAGATGGATTCGCCATTAGAAGTTCATATAAATGGGATCATATTCATCAGATTATGAGAAGCTGTAAAAAGCAGGCAATAAATACGCCAATATGCCAGATATGCACTACTTTCTGATTATTTTGTCAAACACACTTCAGTGGTGTCTCTTTTTCGCGTGTTTGTAATTATGTCGGATTACGAAGTGCAAATAGAATGGAGGATTGAAGAAGAATGTTAATGGTGTGATAATCACCCGTAGCGAATTACCACAGAATGATTATGATGGTCAAATGTTTAATCTTCTGTAGGGGTTGGATTACAGCTGCGTAACACGTAAGACGAAATATGTCAACTGTTTTAGGGGTGGAAACAAGAGAATGAACTCTCCCATGTGAAAAAAAAAGTATGCTGTTGGGTGGGGTTGAGAGATCATCATTACCCCCCCCCCCTCCGTCCATCTTCGAAAAATGTTAGATAATGTTACTAATAATGAAAGACATATATAGTGTGCATTTTTTTGCAGAACAGGTCTCTTAACAACACCATTTATGAAGTACTTTAAAGGCATAATTTACCGTTTGCAGATGAAACAAAAACCCAGCATTAGTTCTTCAAATTAGTTCTAAAATATGAGTTAGGGATAGAAACCAATGTAAATATTTTAATCAGTATAATCGATGTTCAGTATTGTTAAATATACAAAATGCGAACAATAGTTATAATAAAAATGTTTCCAGACTAATCCGTCTACAGTTATGGTTTATTGAGAAAAACAGTATTATCTCCTTATATCTTAGGCTTTATTGCAAATTTTCTATATGGTAGGATGTTTTGTGATACAACCGACCTACACATATGCATAGAATGTGACATCTTGAACATTTTTTTAAATCACTGCTCCCAAAGGTAAACAGGACCTTTAAAAATAAGGACTATATACTTTCCCTATATACGTGGATTCTCTCCTTGGGAGAATAATGACGTTTGGTCTGTCGGGACATGGTCAGGGAATTTGATAGGCAAGAGAGCAACTCAGGATTATCTCACCATCAGTCAAGTGCTTAACATAGAACACATTTGAATCTGCAGTGTGACTCATATCTCTATTCGGTCTAGATTTTTTTTCCTGATCAGTTTGACGAACGTGATTATTGCATAAATTTATGATCTTTGCGAAGTGTCGCGTTTGAGTGTGTTAGACACACTTTGGCACGTTTCACGACCGCTTATCGGAAACAGACAAATTAATCCCTCGTAAAATCTAGAAATCAACGATATGAAAAATTTGACATTAACGATCAGAGCTGCAAACAAGCGTGATAGGCTGCCTCTATCGTTATGACTTCCAGACTTAAGTGATGATATAGTATCGATGATAAAGGACGCAATTATCTACCCGCACTTGAGTCCCTGTTGAATAAATATGAGTGTTTGAAGTTCCCTACCAACAGTTCGATAAGACGACGCACAAACAGAACTTCGACATCGTTGATAAGCGATTCTTAACCCGGGACGCTATTAGTATTATAGTGAGGAGTTGGAGTATCGGTCACCGAATGCGATCGACCAGTCTATCCCAGTAACCCTGAGTGTAGTTGGTTAGTCTAAAAAATCCACACCAGATTGGAACAAAGTTTGCCCAATGCTAATGTGGTTCCTTGAACTGATTCGGGATCGACAAGCAAGAACATTAACGTAGATATGGTGATCAGCATAGTTGCTTGTAATACAGTGATAAGCAGCCTATATGCCAGTCCTGTGCTGAAGCTTTTACACAAAGTTTCAGTAAGGAGCTACAGGGTTTTATGATGCACTTAATTCAATAGTATTCGATTTGAGTGTAGATTAAGTAAGGTCTGCAGAAAGGTAGACTATGAATTAATATACATTAGCCAGATGGAAGGGTGTGTCTTCTTTCCTGTATTCCAGTGTTGGTACAATTACTGAGGTGCTCAATAAAGTTCCCTCGTATTGAAAGGCACTTGGTAGTTTCATCGTTACTATGGCAACCTCCCAATAGATGTTAACGTAGGAGATAAGTGATCCATGTATGTTGCTAAATTAGACACACGACCAAAGACGTCCTTTTATTCTAAGGATAAAGAAGTAAACTAAACACAAAGTAGGCCTAATTGAACTCAAGACAACAATGGGCTGGTACACTTATCTGTGCTCAAACTTTATTCATATATACTTTTATAACAGAGGTTGCTCCTAAAAACTATAGGACGCCTACCCGAGCCCCCGTCCTATATATACATACATGCATAAAGAACCCAAATTCATGAGATCTGAATTTGAAGTGTTAAAATTGCATTGAGTACCAAGTAAAACGGGTCAAGGAGCTAGACACTATAGGCAATTGTAAGGCCTAGTGTCTGGACCTATCAGGCTTATCATAAAGCTCATACGCCTATTTAATGTCGAGCACGTGGGTATCAGCTCGTGTACTGTATTCATGACTCGTGGATGAGCTGTATAAGTTGTGGGGGTGTGTGACTCGTAGTCAGTATGACTCGTGGGTATCTAACTCGTGGCGTGCACCTGCGGAACAAGGATCACAATGAAAAGAGGAATGATCTCCCTCTTCCCCCCCCCCGCTCTCTCTCTTCCCATCCCTCTCTCTTCTTCTTTTTCTTTCTCTTTTCTTTTTCCTCTCTATCTCTCCTTCCCCCTCTGTCTCTTGTTCTGATTTCATTGTCCAATATGTTTTTGCCTGGCCTGCTTTTCACGGTGAATATGATACTTTCGATACCTTCCCACCATGAAGGGCAAACATGTCCACAAAAGAGTACCTTTCACCCCCTAAGACGGTGCTACCCTGTATTGTACTTTTATACCGTAATAATGCATTCACGTGAAGGGATATCTTGAGTGGTCATGCACAAGCAGTTTACTTCATACAGTATTGTTTCTTTTTGTAACTGAAATATTTAAACCTCTCCTCTTTTCCTCCTTTTCCTTCACTGTGTTTTGTTTTTCTCTCTATATCTTTCTCTTTACAAGAGAGGTTGCTTGTGTTTGTTTGTCCGTCTGTTTGTTTGTTTGTTTGTTTATTTGTATAGGACTGTATGTGTTGTGCACCGTTTATGTCCAGCTAATTGCCTTTCGATGTTATTTAGTCTTTTTGTCCACGAGAAGACAGAAAAATACAAGCTTAAAGCTTTTTAGCATGTCTCCTCCATTTCCTGCAACTTTAGTTTTGATTCAATATTCTCTTGCTTTTTTTCATGCGTAGTATTGTTAACTTCACGTATATTTCTTTGTTACGACATTGCATTGATGTTGTGTTATTTTGTGTATGAAAATGTTGTTGGAAATGAAATAAATGAAATGAAATGAAAACGTTTAACTCTGTAATAAGATAGTGCGTACTTCACTGTATCCACATTTGGAGGAAAAAAAATATTGATGTTGATATAAGAGGTAGAAGAACCAACAGCTATGAAGCGCTTTACAAAGCAAAACTTGTCAAAGCGTTACAGATGAACTTATAATTAGGTATAATGTAACTTATAATGTGCATATTGAGGACAATAATCAACTGCTAGCATAATCAAATTACAAATTACAGTGTATTTATATGCAACTTCACAAACTTATGCAAATTCAGCGTGAAAGTGCTCGTTTCAAATTAGGGCTTCAATTCATCAGCAAACTTACAATTGATTTGCAGGCAGAACCACTGCATCATGTGAAAATGTCGATGTTTCTACCAAACGACGAGAAATCTTAATACGAGGAGACTCCTCCCGCGCTTATCCACTCGGAAGAAAGTTCAGACATTTTAAAAAGTCGTTTAAAATGAATGTCTCCATTTTAGATGGTTACATGGTTGATCTAGATAAACAATGGAAGTGGACAGTCCTGATGATAATCAACGTCCAAAGTAGATATTTTGCTGTGTTTATACAAGAAGAATATCTCTTGCAGAATGCCACTGAACATCGACATCACCTAAACCATAAAAATAGCTGAAGAAAACATACCCTGTTACTAGAATGGGCTTCCGAAGCTATGCGAATGGTGAGGGGGTTGGGCAGAAGAAGGACTGATCCATGCATGACAGTTACTTTATGTTTATATTTAATTCAAACTGTAGAAGCCCACCCAGTTAAACTGATAAAACATTGACATGGTCGTTGTCCTGATAATGTTGGAGTGATATCCTTGTTGCTCAGCAACCGAGACATACCGTGCATGTAGATGGAGTTTATCGTCATGATCGGCGATTACAGTCATGTCTGCTTTGCACCCTGTATGATGGTGTTAAAGGGATGGTACAGTATTGGTGGAGGCGAGGATTAGGCTCTTTGTAAGATACCAAGAAACCACTTATGAAATAGTACAGAGCATGCCATTCTAAGACGAATTCAAAGTTGATTTGATGAAAATCGGTTTTGGAATGGCTGAGACATCCAAAAACAAAGTAAAACAAAGCGATCATAATAAAAGGTGGGTTTCATCTTTTATTAGGATCACTCTACTTTGGGTATCTCGGCCATTTCAAAACCAATATTCATCAAATAAACGTTGAATTCATCTTGGAATTACATGCTCTTTCATATTTCATAAGAGGTTTCTCATCATCTCACCCAAAAATGTTACAAACCTGAAGTTAGGGCTCAACCAGAACTATACGTTCCCTTTAAAAGAATAATGAAAGAGAAATTTTAGTCAACGATTGAGTTTGGACAGACTGTGTGTGAGAGGAAGCAGTGAGTTAGGTATCTGAAGTTAAGTTTAAGCTTCTAGCATCCTATGACATAATTCCCAACATACCACAATTGCAATGTCGTTGCTGTGTGTTCTGCTTGGAATCATTGCTATATATTATCACACTTACAGTGACTTAACTTACCGGATATAAAGTGAGAAGAGCCATAGATTTGAGAGCGAATAGAAGAGAGTGATATTGTTTTGAGATTTCCCATTTTGGCTGAGGCCAAATATATCATTTTTAGCTGATGGTGGCAATAAGGCGCCACTCCAGAACATGAGCCCTCGACTCCACAAGATTTTGTACAACATTGAATCCTTTTCCAAACTACAAGATATTCTTATTTTCAATCATTTCGATCAAAACATGATACAGTGGATATACATGTACGATTTCTCGATTGAAGTTGTTTTCGTTACCTCTTTGGCATTTCAAGACCTTGTGATCAGATTCTTGGACGACGTGAATCTGCACCGATGTGTGTGTGTATGTGTGTATGTGTGTGTAAAATGGCCGTGGACAAAAAGAAAATACATTCATTGCGCGTATTCTGATTATCTTGATCTCTCGTCTGCTATCGTGTTAATTTGAGTGCTCACTTCTCTTCTTAAGTCTGATCCCTGATAGGCCTACTTGAAGATTTCCGACAGAATGCCCAGGTGGGACAAACCAATAATCAGATTATTACACACAAGATCTGCATTTGGGCTCTGACGAGAATTAAAGGCTAAGTTTGTTTCTCATTTCCAAACTACTGTGGCCGCAAAGTCTAAAATGAACACCACGCATATAGGTAATGAGGCTTTTACAACAACATATAATGCCGAAAGCCTACGTGGGTAGTCTGCAATACATTTTAGATGTATCACCCTGAATTTACGACGCTCTGTCATAATGTCCACCTACAGCTACATACATTACAATGTCACTTTCAAGCATCCACTTCTATCGATCAAGATTAAAGCATGGACCTATACAGGGGTAGGTCCCTGATTATAGCTACAATTATAAGTAGGACATGAGACCAGCTTTTTCTCTTTTAAAATTTATACCCGTTTGTTCAAACTGCTTGTGTCTTTCTTATGACTCAGACATGTCTGTCAATATTTGATTTCTGTGTGAACTGATTTGATGAAGCTGAAGGGCTGAGCTAAGAATAAGATAGCACGATGATCTGCCGATTCTTGGGCAGTACAGTATATCAACGTTGAAAGTTATCTGCCTGTCATTCATGACGACATAAGAGAGAGGACGTGATATCACCCTGTAAAGAAGATTACCTGACAATATTCAGAAAGTAGCTCAATGTTTGAAAATCACATAACAGTACTTGATAGGGAGATAGCTATTGCGGCGCTAAATTAATCACTAGCTTTTCGAGGGTTCCCACAGCGCGTCGCTTACACCTACACCGACGCTCTAAAGAGGGTCACGTCACAAGTGATATGACCTGCTCTCATCCAATCAGACATCACGAACGGCAAATATTGAACTTTATACTCAAACAGGTGCCAAGCAAAAACATCACAAGACCACGGAATACAGTTTAACCAGTACCTCGCTATACCCCTCTTTTTTTTAATGAGATGCGAAGGGCTAGTATCGCTTTTTATCAAGAACCGAAATAAGATTAGGTAGGATAAAAAGACACGCCAACTCAGTCTCGTCCCACTGCTGCTACAAACGGTCCTCGTGTCTGTACATCGGTCTCTCATTTCTCGTCAGGTGAGAAGAGTCTTTCGCCAACATTGGGAAAAAACTTACTCTAGACTTCTTAGTCTGAGCTATAGTCTTTCAGTAACTATCGTTTAACGAAGATTGTGGGCTCGTGCTCTTGTCACGGTTTTGCTTAGTTACACTGCTTATTGTTCGCGATAGATTTGATATTTACATCCTGTTAATCTTCTTTTTTCACTTTTTGAGAGTAGTTCATGTTGAATTGCATTCGATAGATTGATCTTCACATTTCCTATAAGAACTATATTATGATGTATACATTGGAAGTCAAGAAGGCTCAGGTTGTACTATGATTTGTGGGTGAATTTAAGAGGATTTTCCTATTACGGACGAATTGAGCTTAATGCTGGTAGAAGAAGAGTCTGTTAGGGCTAAGACTAATATCGCATTTTTTGTTTACCGGTACCTCTTTTTTTTTTCCTTCTTCTTTCCCGTCACCAGCCGTCAATCATCCCATCAACCAACAATCATGCCTAACTTCAGCGGAAACTGGGCTCTGGCCAAGCACGATTCCCTCGATGCCGTCCTCGACAAGCTCCAGATCCCCGCCGACAAGCGCCCGCCCGCGCAGATCAGCGGTCTCACCATGAGCATCAAGCAGGATGGCGACAACTTCACCATCAACACCGTGGCCCAGCGCGGCGCCCGCGAGACCACCTTCACCGTGGGCTCCACCTTCGAGACCGAGCTCATGATGGGCACCATGACCCTCAAGGTGAGCCCAAAGCAACTCGACAACCCGATTCGATCCGTGTGGCTGCGGCTGCAATTGTTTGTGGTAGTTGCTCGATGTTGATACTGACTGTGATGTTGGCGATTGCATCGATAAGTTGTACCGATAGTGGTATTAAATTTTCGTGGCGCTGGCTGTGTCGTTGGCCTCGGTTGCGCTGTTGAAGGCTCCAATAACATTGTCTGTATCCCTGCGCTTGTAATGACACCAGAACTTGGTGGTTGTTGCGTTGGAAACAGTATAGCGATCAGGTGCTGGTTGTATTGAGGGTGGTGTTAGCTTTGCTGGGACTTGTGGTGATGGTAGTGTTGAGACCGTTGGTGCCTGTAGTGTTAGGGCTTGTGATGGTTCTGTTGATGTTGGCTGTAATGATATATGCTGGGATTGTTGTGGGAATGGTGGTGTTTGTGCTGAGTTGAAAGTGATGATAGTATCTGGTAGGACTAACTGGTGGTTGCTGTACTAGGGCTTGTGGAACAGGTACTGATATGTGTTGTTGCCGATGTCCGCTGCGTTGTGGCTATAACATTTACGTTGAAGCTTGTTGTCCTGGTGATGATTACACTTATAGTAAATGCGATGGCGATTGTGTTGCGTTAGTGTCTGTGATACTCGGAGTACAAATTGGCTGAAGGTGCTGGTGGAGCACGAGCTGGTACGAATGGTGGCCCCGATGACTGTGCTGGTGTTGACACCACTGAAAATTATAATAGTGAGTGCTTTAGTATTGATGCTGGCGCTTGTGCTGTCAGTGATCCTTTAGTGATGATAATTGGTGCTTGATTCGGTTTTATTTGGTATGGTTCCAGGAGTGTTTGTTACGCGTATTGGAACCGTGGCGGTGTGGTGAGAAAGTCGGGCTGATTGTATGATTGTATTAGAATGTCTCGGGCTTATTACTCTCCAGCATGGCATGAAACACTCATATAAATATCAATCAACATTTATATGTGCTCAGCCCGTTGTACACAATCTTTCATGTCATGCATTGACACGCATCTCACTGATCAAATTTCATCAAACTGGTCTGCATCAAACAGATTTAATAATTTGAGTCATACAATACTTCACTGTTTGCCAGGAAGCTATCAGGTACTATTTCATGATAATGAAGATATTTGTGAGGCCTTCCTTTATTCTGTCTAAATTTTGATTCTATGTTTGCTCCTCTCTAGGTGAGCGCAGCATGGGATGGCGACCGCCTGGTTCTCACCGGCGAGAAGGGCGCCAAGCTCAGCCGTGAGCTCGTGGGCGACCAGCTCGTCTCCACCGTCGACGTCCACGGCACCGTGGCCAAGTTCTACTTCAACAAGGCGTAAATCGTCGTCGTCGGGTTGGAGCGCGAACATCCACAAAGACTCTTTAGATTATCATCGTCGAAAAAAAATTCTCACACTCCGGTTAGATCGACATTTTAGCACCGACACTGTAGTTGCTCTGGCATGGGCTCTTCATGTCAGCCACTGATCCACTTTTAGATCCGGCAGTTGTCTCCACTTCATGGTGAGACCACCATCGATCAAAGTGCAAGAATGTCAGCAAAATTGGTTTATATTCAATATTGATACTTCTAGCACCAGCGCCGTCTATCATCATCATCAGCATCAAAAAACCCACGTGACCGAATGACATGGACCGTTTGTAAATAGAAATAGAAATAAATTTTGCTCGTTAAACAACGAGTTTCATATAATCACAACAAAACGAGTGATTTTATTTCCTTTCATCTGTCATTAAAATACTAAAACTTCCTCTGCGTATATATATATATATATATATATAATAATGTATATATATATATATATATATATATATGCGTGTGTGTGTGTGTGTATATATACTTTCTAAAAAAAATCGAGTGAAAATATTCACTCTTAAAGGAGTGAATACAAAAAAGAGTGAATTTTGAGTGAAAATGAACATTTTCTCTCACAATTCACTCCAATTTCACTCTAAATTCACCCTCTTTTGTATTCACTCCTTTAAGAGTGAATATCTTCACTCAATTTTTTAGAGAGTATATATATATATTTATATATATGTGTGTGTATATATATATATACATATATATATATACATATACATATATATACACATATATATTATGTCAGTTGTTCACTTTGTCGTCATTGTACAGTAAGGACAATCAATAAGAAAGTGGTGTACCCCTCGGAAAGATATCACACAGTGGCAAGATTATTGGCCTAATTGCTAATTGCAGTCAAAACAATAAAGCGTTGATTTATGCTGCACTTCAACATCAGCTTGATACAGTTTGCCATTCCTTGATATTTTTTTTTCCATTTTGCGTATAATCAGGTACAATCTATACCTATAACCATGTCCTCAAAATCACATGAAGACAGCACAGCGCATTATCTTTTTTTGATTGATACGCGTATGACACCACGGCTTGTTTGGTTTCATTTGATATTACAGTATCTATTTACAAAATACATATGCATAAATTGTGTTGTTAGGTTCTTAGGTTTCGTAGGTTTCATAAATGTATATGATAGACGGGAAGAGGAAGGGAGAAATTGAGAGGAAGAATTAGAAGAGGGGTAGTCTACATCATGATAGCTAAATGTATACAAATTCAGTAATCCTGAGGCCAGGTGAATGTTTGATCCATTTCGTGTTTATCCAAATCACGCCTCAATACGTGAGACAGTGTTCTCAGCAACATAGCCTCAAATCACAGTGCAAGCTCAATATGAGGGTATACAATACGTACATGTATAGGAACACGTGCTTTGATATACAAAACAACACTGAAATGCATGGGGCAAGTATTGTCGACACAGAATACAGAAATCAATCACACATGTTTTGACGTGGAACCAGATGGAGGGAATTGAACAGCATAATTATTTACATCAGCTGTCGCATCTGCATGATGCAAGCCTGGCGGAATCAGACTCTCGTATTATGTGTATGCGTGAAATAATCTACGTATGAATGAGTAGGTCTGTGCAGGGAGGTGACCTCCCTGGTCTGTGTATGTGTATGGGTATGAACGTTAGAGTTGTTAAAAAGGAATGGTGAATAAGTCAGTACACAGTTACAATCTGAGCACTTAAAGGTCATTGCAGAACTTCTTTAGTAATAGACCTTTATTTGAGTCATTGAAAAACTGGATAGGGCTTCACGAAAATTACATTATTATTATATAATTTTATTCAGGTATGAATGAACTAGATGCACATCGGAATGTATAAACAGATGAACGTGTCTTCTTTTTTTTACAAACTTAGCCAAAGGCATTCATTCTTCTACTAAAAAAAAAATAATAATCCATGTTTTGAAAAGTCTGTGCATGGTGCAGACTCGGGTTTTTGTAAACAACTGAGAACTGGCTTGGAGAGATTTTCAATTCAATTCAATTCATTTTATTTCCATACTTCTCATTTATGGACATTATAACAGAAATCAAACAAGTTATTTCACCTTGTAAACAATGTGCAAAACACAACAATATACATGGTGATAACACAGTAATCATATGTAATAACTGGTCAAATTCGAAATCGAGATGGGGTTGATCAAAGAAAAGTATGGCGGGACCTACATGAAAGCAAGCTTGTTTGGCTGTAAGCCCCGAGTAATCAGTGTTTGTGAAAAAGAAACGGAGAACGGATAGTAGATAAGACCAGATGATGTAAGAGTGCCAAATAAGAAAAAAAAAACTAAAATGTGAACTATTACTATGACCGAGCTATCATTGGTTTCAGGAGTACAACATGATTTGCATAATCATAAAGCCTACTTTGGTATATACACTATAAACTGTTGTATAGTGGCCCTGAAGTACGTTCGACAACAGGCCATGTGCGCCGTGAATTTTGCGACCAGGTCGCGAATTTGGAATTTGGGTCGCGATTTGGGACGCCAAGTTCGTGACCCGGGACACAAACTTGACGACCGGGGACACGAACTTGGCGACCGGGGACACGAATTTGGCGACCGGGGACGCAAAATTCGCGTCCTGTGGTCACGTCACTTTGGGTCGCGAATTTCGCGATCCAAAATCTCGAAATTCGCGACCCAAAGTCGCGAAGTTTGCGACCACAGGACACGAATTTTGCGTCCCCGGTCGCCAAGTTCGTGTCCCGGGTCATGAAATTCGCGTCCCGAGTCACGAACTTGGCGTCCCAAATCGCGAATTTCGCGACCTGGACGCAAAATTCACTGCGCACATGACCTGTTGTCGAGCGTACTTCACGGCCACCATAAGAATGAGATGGGGGAACTGGGGAATGGGGAGAAAGGAGGGAGGAACAAGAGAGATAGAGGGAGGGGAGGGGGAACAGAGGGAGAGAAGGAGAGAAAAGGACGGGAAGAATTTTAGAGCACAGCGGTTTACATTGTCGTTTTTGTAATAAGTGATGCATATCGGTGGGGGCGCTGTGGCATAGGAGGATAAGACTCCCGACTACCGATGGGAGGACCCGAGTTCGGATCCCGCCCAGTGCTTGAACGTCCTTTGGCAAGATGTTTTTACCCACTGTGTCCCTCTCGACCTAGGTGTATAAATGGGTACCTGGCAACGCTAGGGTAATAATGATGGCACAGCCCTCTGGTAGAGCAGTGGCAACACTGAAGAGGCTACCCTAGGTAAATAAGAACTTATCATCATCATTATTACCCGGTGACATTTTACTCGGTATAAGTACACATCATCCTTATTTGTAAAGTACAGTGCACTCCAAATATGACGAACACATGTTGCAACGAAATTTCGTCACAACGAAATACACATTCAGATCCCAAAATTATTATTAACATAAACGCTTTATAATTTGTTCGACTCCAATGAAATTTCGATATACCGAAAGAAGACTGTCGGTCTCCAAGTCACCTGTATATTAACTATGTTGAGTATAGTGTGTTTTCGTGCTTGTATCGTGCGTGTGTGACTCTGCATCATGTGCACTGTATACATGGAAGAAAAAGAGTAGAGGGAGGAGACGAATACGAGGTGTGCCGATGATCATTGAATGGATTTTACACCTGCTTCTCCTACAAAACTACAGATTTAGACGAAACAAGCCGACTCCATGGATTGAATTCTTTTGAAAAATTGACACAACTGATTCAAATGATATGCTTTAAAACTATATGCCTTATGTAGCATCAAACACATTCTCTTGTGAAGGCATTCAAACCAAAATGTTATTAACGTCAAGTGCACACTGGTTGCCGAATTTTGTCGCAACGGTATAAGATTCCAATAACATCGACGAAACCGGAACGAATTCGATCCATCAGCTGCGAGATAATCGTGCTTTTTCCGTTTATTTTGGCACATTCATCAGAAAGTAACCACTGAGAATATGATATGAACAGTGGCGTATCTAGGGAAAACGGCGCCCGGGGCAAGCGCGAAAATTGCGCCGCTAATTTCTGAAAAAGTGTTCCACCCCAACCCCATCCCAGTAGGGACTTTAAACACAGTCCACATGATGTACTTTTTCAAGCACTTAAAAGGGGTCTTTTTGAGGGTGATTTAAATGTAATGAATGTTGATAAATTTTGGCGAGCGAGCGCAGCGAGCGAGCCGAAAATTTTTGTATTTCAGCTAACAAAACATGGAATTCTTGTCACTTTTTGCTTATTAAATCTTACAATTCTAATCAAGATATAGTGACGACGATAACGATTTATACCAACAAACTGAGGACTTTAAAAATACTCTAAATTAGTAAGCGCGAGTGAGCTGAAATTTGTATATTTCCGCGGCATCATCACGATTTGTTCTTAACTCTTTTTTTATACATTTTGGCGAGAGAGCGCAGCGAGCGAGCCGAAAAATTTGTATTTCAGCTAACAAAACATGGAATTCTTGTCATTTTTTGCTTATCAAATTTTACAATTCTAATAAAGATATAGTGACGGCCTTATAGATAACGATTAATACCAACAAACTGAGGACTTAGAAAAACTACTCTAAATTAGTACGCGCGAGTGAGCCGAAATGTGTATATTTCCGCGGCATCATCACGATTTGTTCTTATCTCTTTTTTTAATAAATTTTGGCGAGCGAGCGCAGCGAGCGAGCCGAAAATTTTTGTATTTCAGCTAACAAAACATGGAATTCTTGTCATTTTTACATCTTACTATTCTAATCAAGATATAGTGACGACGATAACGATTTATACCAACAAACTGAGGACTTTAAAAAATACTCTAAATTAGTACGCGCGAGTGAGTCGAAATTTGTATATTTCTGCGTCATCATCACGTTTTGTTCTTATCTCTTTTTGGGGGATGAATTTTGGCGCGAGCGAGCGCAGCGAGCGAGCCGAAAAACTTTGTATTTCAGCTTACAAAGCATGAAATTCTTGTCATTTTTTGCTTATCAAATCTTACAATTCTTACGAGATATAGTGACGACCTAAACTGAAGACTTTAAAAAATACTCTAAATTAGTACGCGCGAGTGAGTCGAAATTTGTATATTTCTGCGTCATCATCACGTTTTGTTCTTATCTCTTTTTTGGGGATGAATTTTGGCGCGAGCGAGCGCAGCGAGCTAGCCGAAAAACTTTGTATTTCAGCTTACAAAACATGAAATTCTTGTCATTTTTTGCTTATTAAATCTTACAATTCTTACGAGATATAGTGACGACCCAAACTGAAGACTTTAAAAAATACTCTAAATTAGTACGAGCGAGTGAGCCGAAATTTGTATATATCCGCGTCATCATTACGTTTTGTTCTTATCTTGTTTGTTTTGGGTTGTTTGGGGTTTTTTTTGCGCCCCAACCCCCCCCCCCCCCGTATGTTCGAAACCGTTGGCGCCTTCTTTTGATCCAATTGGCGATCGCTTCAGAACGAAAGAAATGGCAGCCGCTGCTCCGTGAAACATTTGCCTGCTAAATATAAAGTGACATGTGTGAACACAATAGACATTGTCATTTTGTCCATGTCATCATCACGCTTTGTTCTTACCTTCTTTTTTATATAAATTTTGGCGAGCGAGCGCATCGAGCGAGCCGAAAATTTTTGTACTTCAGCTTACTTACAGAACATGGAATTCTTGTGTGAACACAATAAACATTGTCATTTTGTCGGCGGCATCATTTTTTTTTTTTTTGGTCTTGTTTGATTTGGTTTTCTGCCCCCCCCCCCCCTTTTCCGGGCGAGTTTTTTTTCTTCTTCTTCTTCTTCTTCTTCTCTTTTTTTTTTCTTTTCTTTTTTTTTTCTTCTTCTTCGTTTTTTTTTTTCCTTTTTTTTTTCTTCTTCTTCGTTTTTTTGCGCCCCCGGGGAGTGGCGCCCGGGGCACGTGCCCCCCTTGCCCCCCCCTAGATACGCCACTGGATATGAATACCAGTATTATCGATTCTTTACACAGCGTCATTACTATTCTGCAGACATAGACAAATACTGTATAACCACTTACCAGAACTGCCCTGTCCGTACAGATCCAGGCCGCTAACGACACTCACCGAGGCATGTTGACGAATAATTCTGTAGAGGGCGTCTTTGAGCTAAATGATGCTCTGCAATGGTGCAGCTACAGTTGTTAGGACCGACTCTCACTTAATCAACGAATACTATGCCTCATGTTAAAATGCCCAAATCTTCACATTAATGACTGATATCACAAGAGTGTCAAGCAGACGTTTGGCAGGACGAAAGATATTATTTAAAAAATGATGGACCCATTGAATAGTTGTGTAACTTTGTCTTACTTGACAAGTTATCAAGAAAACATGTTTAAAATTATGATGCACCAGAAACATTTTTGAAGTGAAAAAAAAAGAAAACATATTTAGAATTATGATGCATTAGAATCTTGTTGAAGTGGACTCCTTGAGCTCTGTCTGCAGAGTGCTGGAATAAAAAAATAATAATCGAGACAATAATGCCAGAGATTGACGAGAAGAAAAAAGGCAGAACTAGTTCCATTGCAGAGAAGTAAAAATTCATATAAAATTTCGGTTAAGACGTCGTGTTTACCAGGATCATCAATTTCCATAGATTTTTATGCAGCCTGTCCTTATTACGTTGAGGATATGGAGTAGCTTACCCCTCTTTCTTGATAGGCTATAACAAAAGCATAAGTTCACCTTTGATATTCATTGCCGGTGTTTTTAAACGATTTTACACCGAATCGTTTGTAACGGGTTTGTAGATATGTAAATGTCAAACTTATCAATTCACTCACTACATGAATACCTACGTACATTGTGATAAAATATGCAATTACTCTGTATCAAGCGTACATTAGGTGCGATAAAAGTCAATAAACAAATTACCACGTACATAACGAACACAGCAGGGAGGTGTTAGAAACACAGTAAAATCAGGGAGGTGCAGTCCTCCCTGGTATGACCGGTGGCCTTAGAACTGCTGACCGACAATAAAGTTACACTCTTCGATAGATGGCGCTGTTTCAATAAGCACCCTGGCGCGCTGGATGGCATCGACCGAGGTATTCCAATAGGTCTGTCAAACCAGGGAGGTGAGACCAGGGAGGTGAGATGAAAACCAAGTGAAGGCATATTGTGCCGTTGGTATTCTACTATCATTTTCTGCCAATTTATACTTCTGATATCATCATTGAAGAATAACTTATTTGACTTTCACATACCAGTGAAGAAAAGACGAAGCTAATTATTACATTATTTTTCCCATTCAGGTCAGCAAGAAGATGGAATAAAAGAGAAGAAAAGGAAAATACTCGGACCTTAAAGGGACTGTACAGTAGTGTTTACTGGTTGAGGTGGGGATTCAGGTTTATAACATTCCTAAGTGAGATAATGAGAAATCTCTTATGAAATATGAAAGAGCAGGTAATTCTAAGAAGGATTCAAAGTTTATTTGATGTAATATGTTTTCAAATGACTGATATATCCAAAACAGTGACAATAGTAAAAGGCGACAGGCCATTCCTTTTTTTTAGGATCTCGTTATTTCAGTTTGTGTTTGGATATCTCAGCCATTTCAAAACCGATTTTCACCAAATAAACTTTTGTACCCCTTAGATTGCATGCTCTTTGACATCTCATAGAGTGGTTTCTGGATATCTCGCAAAACGTTAAAAGCTAAATCCTCACCTCGACCAGAACTGTACAGTTCCTATTAATAAACATCAGCCTCAGGGTTCTCCGTGATGAGTAGACACTCAGCTATACTTGGCGCAAATTTCACCTGACATTACTGTAAGTCACCAATTTCTTACACAATATGAGAGCTTACTGACTGGTACAGTACATTGACAGGACCCCCACTCCAGCTCATGATTAAATTCCATGCGCACCGAGTCCAGGGTTTAAAATTGAATATACAGCTTATTATTCCCAAGGTTCGTTATTCCGAAGGTGCTTTAGTCCGAAGGTTCGTTATTCTGAAGGTTCGTTATTCCGAAGATTCGTTATTCCGAAAATAATCCGAAAATGTGATGAGGTTTGCTATTCCGAAGGTTTATTAATCCGAAAATGACATAAGATTCGTTATTCCGAAGGTTCATTAATATGAACATGAAATAAAGCTATTTATTCCAAAGGTTCGTTACCGACCCTACATCATTTCGGATAAACGAGCCTTCGGAATAGCAAAACCTATTTCATTTTCGGATTAAGAACCTTCGGAATAACGAACCTTCGGAATAAAGCCACAAATGTTCGGATAAACGAACCCTCAAAGTTTTTCATTTTCGAATTAACAAACCTCTAGGTATAGGGTATTTGTGTGTTTCGGATTAACGAATAGCACCCTTAAAATCACTGCTAACTGCATGGGGGTGGGGGCTTTGGGATAATTATCAGTCTCGAAAAATTAATTTTGAAATTCACAGATGATATGATACTCTTGTTTAATGTTTTATTTATTCATTGTTCATGAAATAGGTCCTATGACAGCTTGACTCCTGACTAAATTCATTATTTTCTTATCAAGATGAGTTTTCAGGAATCCACAAGTCTACATGAGTTACAGTAAGCAGAAATTGAATAGCATCCGCATTTGCACAAAATTCATATTATTTGAGACTCGATCGCTTCAAGCAATGATGACCTAATGATAACGATGAACATAGGGTACCTAATGATGATAATTATGACATTCAATGAGAATAATATCATAATGATGATAACAGTAATACATACGTAATAGGCCTAATCAAAAATGATAATGATGATGATGATTGAATTGATGAGGATGATGATGATGATAACAATAATAATAATAGCAATAATAGTAATAATAATGAAAATATTAAGTTCATGTATACTAGCAATAAGGGCTACCGTTTTTGTTTTGTTTTGTTTCTTTGTTGTCTTTTTTTTTGGTGGCGCACATGGCTGTATGCATGCAGGTAACGGTATACAATTGAATGTTTATGAGTGCAATGGACAGAATATTTCATGAGGTGAATGGATCAACCAGTTCATTTTTCACCGAATGAAATATTCTGTCCATTGCACGAATGAAAAACATTTATTATTTGTTTTATATAACGCCTGAAAGAGATCTTTGTTCTTTCATGTTTTACTTTTAGAAACAATATAGTGAATCTGAGATCGCGGGAGTGCTCATTTAGCGCCTTTGATACGCTAGGTAGCGCGCTGTCGCATAATAAATGAGTTACATAAATAAGTTACTCACGAGTAATAGTAATGATCTACTAGGATCATTGTTATGGATTCAGATGTAATATCTCTTTTTCATTCATTTTGAAGCTGGAAATAGTCTTATCCCTGCATATCAATAAAGTATGTCATTCTACATTTCAGACCCCGAAACAGCAAGAGTCATACCAGTAATCATTTGAGTAGTCCGAGATTTACACCATGTACTAGTATTTTTATGTCTATAAAAACAACGAAAATGTCAACAATGTTTGCAACGCCTTTGTAAAGGGCGCTACCTTCCGACTAAAAATCGACATGAAGCGCGAATTTGTAAACAAGGCTTGTCGTATGTATGCGATGCGCGATGTAGCATGCTTCCGCTGTGTGTGATAATGTGTGGGGTGTGTACTATGTGAGAGTGTGTGTATGTGACTGTCGAGTACGATCTCCGTCGCACGCGCGGTTTATTTTCTACAGGCAGTTGTTTTCACAGCGAGCGCTTCTGTCGCAGCGTCGCTGATCGCCTATTGTGCCGGTGAAGATGCGGTGAGGATGATCCATAAAAACTCGCTAGCCGCATTATCCATCAGTACATCTCAGGCTCGTCATCAGCGTGGAGTGTTTTGCATTTCATCGTGATGATTTGAGATGATGTTATAGCCATAAATGATTTATTGTATTTATTCAGTTGCAAGAGGACTATCATTTTTCCTTTCATATTCATTTTTAGGATCATACCGTTTTGACTCATCATTCTGTACACGCAAGGAAGCTATTTCCGAGAAAACCGGTGAGTTCAATTTCTTATAGAATTTGTACAAGGTCGTATGATACGATATGCTCTTGTTGTCTTCCGAATGTTATTGCCCTGTCCTAAAATTGTGATCTTGCAATCGTTACACGTTTTCCGTTCGATTTCTCTTTAATTTTTCCATACTGTAAAAGTATTATCTATATATTTGTGTAGTATTTTCCTGTCACCCAGTTATTTTTAGGCCTATATAAGAGGCAGTTATCAGGACAAATGAAATATTTGGAAGAGAACAAATTTGCTCACACACTTTACAATTACAGTTCAAATCAGCAGCAAACTAGCAACATTCTAAATTCATTAAGGGGGTCTAATTTTGAAGTGTTTTTTCTGTATCTGTGTTTTGTTTCATCTGTAGGTCCCATGTGAATATTTACAGTGATATAACAATTAAGATTTAATTTGAATGGGCTAAAACTCCCAACAGTTTGAGATTACTGCATAGTGCATTTGTTTTGTGTACCCAGGGAGGAAACCTCCCCCCTTTATCATTTTACTATGTGTGCACTATCATCTCTCTAGCCTGTTAGACATATATTTCTACCTGTCTCTTTCTGTTTACCTATATATATATATATATATATATATATATATATATATATATCTTTATACACATATTATGGTAAGTTAATCTATGCACTTTGTAGCTGGACATTATGACATAACCATGATGACTACATTTTATACGCCCTTTTAGTTTTTCATCTGGTTGCACCAGATCAGTTTCTAGAACACAGAGAATTTGGTTTCACAAAACCTATTGGTCACACAACAGACCCTAGACCTCATTCTTTTATTGATTTCTTGGAACAAAGACTGATCTGAAGTCATACAGGTGTCACTGTACTCACAGAGTACCCCAGACTAGGTCCTAACAATAGTGGGACCCTGAGAGATAAATACCTGAGATAGAGAGAAATATAATAGCTGGCCATAATTATTTTCAGCTTGCTGGCTTCTTAGTTTTAGTATGTTGTATTATTAAATGCGGATTAGTTTTTAAGCTGTCTGAGAGAATCTGGCTGTGGGGAACAGTTCTGATGTACAGCCCTGTAAACTGGAGTTAACAACTCTGACACTTGTAGAGTGTACATTTTGTGTCCTGTGCTTGCACAGAGTGTTGTGTAATCAAACCATTAGAATGCGAATGAAGCATTTTGGTTTCCTTAAAGACTTAGACTGTGACGATCATGTCATTAGCTAAGATTGTTAACGTAACTGGAATTTTTGTATTTCAAAGATAGACAAAAAGTGTAAATTACATTTGATGAAATCCAGATAATCAAAAAAAGAGGTACCTGATATACGGTACATCATGGGTATTATATTCTATGTGTACGGTACATGACAAGTCAGCTTTATTGGGGTTTTACACAGATAACCTCCTAATAACTTAAGTCAGTGTTCAAGTGAAGTTAAGCTGGACAAAAGCCCCAGAGAGAAAGAGTGCCCTGCCCCCCCCCCCCTTTGTTTGTGCAAGAAATGGCACATGTTTCATTGATTTTAGCCCATTTGAGCGATTTTCTCTCTCCCATTGTCCAGGGTGAGTTAATGCCTGTGTACTGAATGCACGAGAGAGCTGTATAGGTAGTTGTGTCTTTGTATTCATAAGGTCGAGTTTTGAGTTAAATACTTGTTTGCTCGAACTACAGTATACCTGTTTTCTCATCTGTGGAGGTTACAGGGAGGGGAAAATTTTTATTATTCTGTCACCTAAATCCCTGTTGTACCCATATCATAAGCCAGATGTCATTAGTGTTATTACACCCTCTGAATTAAATATGCATCAGGAAATTCTTTCTTGTCCTTTGGATGAAGATTAAGAAAAATATTCTAAAATGAAGGGGAATTACTGACCAAAGAAGAATGTTCCATGTTGAGTGTTATTTAAAAAAAAGATGTACACAACTTTTGATGTACCGGTATTTTTCTTATGGAGCTTGTTCTTAACCCTCAATGTTTTTTGCTTTCTTCCCTGTCACTGATGTGATAAAGTTGTGATCATTCCAACATCATGAGGAACATAGTGGGAAAAATATGTGATCCTTTGATGTCAAGAAGTGTGACTCGGCACGCGGCGATCGCAAACTACGACTCTGTTTCAGACTCTATTCATTGACCCTTTGGAATATATCCCCCCTCTGTGGGACAGGATAGCCACTACACTTGTTGGAGTTATAAAGTGATGAGGATTATGTAACATGGCTTCTCGGAAACTGAACCGCGGATTTGGGAGTCCACAAGGCTTTACAGGACTGCGAAATGCTGAGATAGCCAGCACGATCAGAAAACTTGCAGGTGAGTGGTGATAATTATATTATTCACTTCATTATGTTATTGCTAACATGGCAGGAGGTGTTATGTTAGACAGTGGCACCCGATGACGGACACCAGTAGTTTGAAAAGAGATCCAAGCGTGACTTGATATGATAGTGTTTCTGTGACCAGACCAATTGTTTTATGAAACATTTTTTTTTTTGGTTGTCTATTTTCTGCCATATATGCCAAGGTGTGTATTTTATGGTCCCAATGTTTAATTTCTTATATTGTACAATGTGTTCATATATATTATGTTGGTAAGGTGCAGATTTTACCACTTGGTTTCATACTTAAATGTATGAATGAGAGTAATTGATGTGTACATGATGTGTACACCCTCGTATGCCTTGCATTTTAGTCTTATGTTACAGAGAGTGTAAATCATGTAGGCTAATGATTCAAATTGCAGTTACAGAACATGAGTTTTTGATCAGTGTAGTTACTACATTATTGTTTGTGCTGTTTTTAAATCTGCCATCATATAACTGACAACATAATAACCTCCATTTTTTCTTGGGGGGGTTGTCAGGCTAATATATTTGCTATTACAAAACTAGGACTGTGAATTTGAATGTAGTCATGGATTTTGAGTTTGTTACATGATTCTTAAAAATTGGAACCTATTGTTGAGGTTTTGGTTCAAGGGTAAGCAGTACTTTCTGAGACAATGTATGTAATATATGTCTGATTGTGTGAATGTGTGTTACAGTTGATTGGTTCTCTAAAAGAACAAGGAACTTTGATAGCAAGTTCTTCACTTGTTATTATCAGGTTTACAACTGAAGTTCTTACCATTAATGCATAAACAGAATTTAGAATTATATTTTCATATGTAGCATTGGCTGATTGCTTGCCAATAAATTGCTACATTGAAAGATGTGATCATGGTAGGATTTTGGTTTTACATCAAGGATATATAAAGCAGAAGTCCAATATCATATATTATACTTGTTCCATATCAGGGAAGTTACAGTAGCTCATGTTTCAAACACTTAGATTTGAAGCTAGTATTTTTTGTTTTCATTCACTCGAATTTCAAACAGTGAGTTTGAGTTTACTGCTGCAAAAAATGTTGGTTTAAAGGGACTATACAGTACTGGTTGAGGTAGGGATTCATGTTCTGAACATTCCTAAGTGAGATAATGAAAAGCCTCTTATGAAATATGAAAGAGCATGTAATTTTAAGAAGAATTCAACATTTATTTGATGAAAATTAGTTTTCAAATGGCTGAGATATCCAAAAAAGTGCTAATAATAAAAGGCGACATGCCCCAACTTTATTAGTATCTCTTTGTTTCACTTTGTTTTTGGATATCTCAGCCATTTCAAAACCGATTTTCATCGAATAAACTTTTGATACCCCTTAGAACTGCATGCTCTTTGACATCTCATAGAGTGGTTTCTGAATATCTCACAAAACGTTAAAAGCTAAATCTTCACCTCGACCAGAACTGTACACACCCTTTAATTTCATTATTTATATTGAAAGATATATTTTCCTGTTAAGAATAATTGAATTATTTTGTGCGTAGTTACTATCAGTTCTATTATACATAAAGTTCCCCAACTTTGGTTGCAAATACTATCTTTGTAGAGGAAGGGGAAAAAAAAGAGAAGCCACACTTTTGAGGACCAGAACAGGAACAACTACAATGTATAACATACCTAACTGGTGTCATGAACCATGATCAGCAAAAACTAAGCACAAACCACACACACAATGTGCCTTGCAGTAGGTGTAACACTTATCTTGAGTGACAAGAAAAACAAACACTAAAGCTATACCACATAAATCCTGCGCTATAAACTGCATTTTTTTTTTCTTGTCCTGTTTTCACCTTGCTTGTGTGAAATGTGGACACCCAAATGAGTTCTCACAGTAGTAATCGCTTTATGAGTTCTTGATCGCAGACACGATCTTGCCAATTTGAATGGAGAAGCAGACGGGGGATATTTGTTTCTCACTGATGCATTACGTCTATTGTGATGTACGTCGGTATTGATCCAGACAGCCTTTTTAAGGATCGTACACCTATTTCTAATTTGGTTGTGGATCTGTTCAACTGTGAACCTGTGTGTAAGCCTGCAACTTCACATCCTTGTGGGACTGGCCTGCCTCATCATCTGTGTAGGCCTACTACTTTTGCACTGCATGTGGCTCTAGACTTGGCCATTTTTTTTTTTTTTTTTTTTTTTTTTGCCAACAGCAACCCTATGACTTAGTACATATTCCACTTTGTGGAACATCTGCAGGATGAACTTGGACAGACAAGAACAGAATAACAGTTTCAAGTTCAAGGTCAAGGGTAACAGGATAACAGTATTTGAATTGCAACAGTATATGAAAGAAAGTACCACAAAGCACAATTGTAGGTATGTCTGTGACTAATGTGCACTTTGTGTAGTTATCTAAAACTCAATACAAGGTGATCATAAAGATAATTTCCAAATACGTTGTGTTAGTAAGGACAGTTCAAAGAACAGTTCATGTGAATTTTTATGGGATTTACCTTTGTAGGCCGAGAATTTATGGTACAACAATATTCCAATTTCCATCAGTTATATTACAATAACATTCTGTATCATAGTATAAGTGAAAGAGTTAATGACTGAACTTTGTTTCAGCTTGTTTTACCCCCTTCCATTGCAGTGCAAATAAAAAAAAGGGGGGGGGGGGAGGGAGGAGGAAGAATACTAAGATGACTTTAATCACTATTTACTTTAAAATGTTACTACTACTTAGAGCCATTTGCCATTCCCTTGGTAACCTAGCAACTTGTTACTTGTGATAATCTCTAACTTCAGCTCCTCTGAAGCTCTGCAAGGAAGAGTCAACTTATTGGGTCCAAATAAGGGTGTATCATTCCTTTGCTGTCATTAATGGAAGAGATACATGGGGGGAGAGAGAGAGAGAGAGAGAAAGGTCAATGAAGTAGTAAATCACTGTGTGAGGGAGGTCGTGTAAGGTCACAAGCAATCACTGCCCCTACAGCAAAGAATGCAAGAATACCAGCTGGACCCTGCAGGTTTTGGCCTTCACTTGTCTTGTATAATAGCCTGGTCTACATCAGATCCATAGACAACTTACTGCTCTGTCAAGATCAACAATTTTGTTTTGCCAGGTCTATTTTATTTGATTTTACTGTAGCAAGCTGCACTGAAAAAAAGAAAAGAAAAAGAAAAAAAGTTTGTAAAGTTCTTGTGTGATATTGCCTTTGACTTGTTTGACATACCATGGCATTACCACTGGGACAGTGATAGGTTTTTGTATCAAGAAAGTATGTCAGTGTGTGGTCATCGATAGCTGTGGATCTAATGTGGAGGCTGTACAATGTGAAATGCATGGTTTGAATCAATGGTAATTTTTTTTTTCACTCAGAAATTTGAGGTGTATTATTGGTTAGATACTGCATGATCTATCATAGATGCTGGATGGAAGAAATATAACTGATATTACACAGGTTTTGACAGAAAGTAGTGATGAAATATGTAGACACTGGTTCATTTCAGGAATGACATCACAATGTACTGATATGTGGAATGTTTTGAGACATGTGTTCTTTGTTTGTTTGCTTTTTTTTTTGTCCGACATTTGCTAAGTCAACTTATTGTAAAAAGAAATAATGTTGTCCTTGATACAAATGCACTGTAGACATATAGTACCCAGGTTGGGAAATCCCTTATCTTTTCTATACAGAAAAGGGATAATTCTTTGATACATTTCACTCTGTAACCATGATTCTCAGTAGCAGAATTTCCATTAACAAGTAAAGAAATTGTCTTATAAAGTTCCAATTTAGGTAATACTATACTCATGGAATAAATGATGCATTTAGTACTTAAGTTGTGTTTTTGTGGACCCAAACAATAAAAAAAAAAATAGATAAAAAATGACAGTGCATTTGTACTCAAGAATGCAAATTTCTAAATTTAATTGCTTCAGTTTGCTATGTCCTCATACTTTTGTAGTAAAATGATCAACATTATCTGATCTCTCGCAGTATATGCAATATGCCATATTATAAGAATGTTTAATGTCAGGGCAATAAATGATATGGAGTTGGCATTCCAAAAAGCAATATGAATTCTGATGGAAGGTACCTCCTGGAATCTGACAATTGACTTTTCAGCAAGTCAAAATTGATTTTCAGCTCAAATTTCACCTCCCCTTCCTCCTTCCTGTACTGTCAATAGATGAAACCCACAGGCTGTGGAATCACTCAGTGTTGCGATGAAATTATGTACAAGTCCCTGTGGGAATAGGACCCTGTTCATAACATAAAGATTAGAGTCCTCTTTCTAAAGTCATAGCCCATGCACTCTTCCCACTCTGTAGAAGCCAAGTGTTTACTGGTGGATGCCATGGCCACATGAGATGACCTCCAGATTTAAAGAACAGATGTTAACTGGACCATGCCTCCATGTGATGCGCTGTGTATTAAGTCATCAGGATCATTATTAGACTACTGATGGCAGACATCCAAGCAGTGATAAAAATATGATTGAGAGCTTCAGGAGTATATGACTTGGCACATTATTATCTTTTTTAGTCTTGTCACAGTTCTCATTACTGATCCTGCAGTAATACCACTCCTAATTTCTAATCATGAATGGGGTCTCCAACCCACCTTCCTCCCACCCTCTGCCTTGAATCTGGAAACCTCATCTTAAAGGACAAGTTCACCTTCATAAACATAAGGATTGAGAGAATGTAGCAATATTAGTAGAACACATTATTGAAAGTTTGAGGTAAATCAGACAATTCGTTCAAAAGTTATGAATTTTTGAAGTTTTTGTGCAGTACCCGCTGGATGAGAAGACTACTGCAGTGTATGAATAACTTAGATGTCACATGCGTACAACAATATAAGGAAAATATAAAGAGAATTTCACAAAATTCCATCTTTTGAAAAAAGTACACATTCCCCTGACTCGTTACCGACAAATGTTATGGGTAATATCATTCCCCCTGCCTTTAGAAAGAGGCAAGTCAAGTGCTCTTTTATTATGCGAAAAAAGTGAAAATATGTTGAATTTTCTTTTACATTTTCTTTATACTGTTGTACGCATATGACTCACGAGCTGTAGTAGTCTCCTCATCCAGCGGTTCCAACACAAAAATTTAAAAAAATCCATAACTTTTGCATCGATTGTCCAATTTTCCTCAAACTTTCACTGATGTGTTCTACTAATATTGTTGCATTTTCTCAATCCTTATGTTTATGAAGGTGAACTTGTCCTTTAATGCTGAGGTATCACTATCATCCAATAGACATTGTTGATCCCCCGCACCTTTGTGGTATCCAGAATTAGGGAGGAAGAGACAACCTGCTACATACCTTGACTGAATTTGACCTTGTGAGGTCAGCTTTGTATCCCTGCCATGGTTCCCTCTCTTCCATGTATCATTTCTTTGGTTTGATGATGTTTTTGTTTGTTTCTGAGATGGAGGAGGGTTTGATTTATTTATTTGGTATGTCATCTTCTCTGCCTCATTTCTATCAGTATCAAAATGTGTTTTTGCATAATGTACAAATCTTACTTGCCTTTTAAAAAAAAGTAATATTATTCCATACTGTAAAACTAGAACCATTCTCAGCATGAAACTTTCATGAATTGCAGCCGATGGCCTTTTCTGTGGCATGTAATTTTGCAAATTGCCACTGACATTTAATGCATTGTGTAGACCAAAGCAAAAAAACTTTGCATGCATTTTACTTTTGCCATATCTTGGCTCCCTGCGATATTTGTGAAAGTTTCATGCATATGAAAATTTTTGGTTTTAAATTACTTTGAATTTACTGATACATTATTGATATATTCATCACTTTGCGGAAACTGACTGTTTGCAGAGTGATCTGAATCTATAGTAAGTGCCTGAAGATGTTTCAATTCATATAGATCGAGATGATAGTGGGAGAATATTTCCTTCCTACTTTGATATCTGTGATGCTATATTCCGTGATGAGGTTGCCATCACTATTCATGTATTCATAATATAATTTAATCATTGCTGATGCAGTAAGTATTAGGCACTATGTCACTTTGTATGACATTATGTAATAAAGGGAGAGAGAAAGAGAGAGAGTGTGTGTTGTGTGTAATGAGAAAAAGAGAGAAATAAGAGAGAAATAATGGATCATATTCATTAGCGATCTTGTATTTCTCCCAAGATAGGGGGTTACATCACAATGGCTTCAGTGGTGTGGACACACATCAAGCCTCGAGTGCTTTGCAAACTGGTAATTGGTTCTCTAAATTTGAAATGTGGAACCGCTTCCACGGGCAATCACCAAAATCAATATCGCTCGCCACGCTCCCGACGTTTGTCGTTTACAAACGAGAGGTTTTCCATTGGCTCCATCATCTTTGCCTGCGTCTTTGGTCACAATGTACCTCAGCTGCATGCCAATATGTGTGTATATGCTATTGATATCGTGGTCATAAAGGAAATTTAGAGTCCATACAATTTTATTGTGTTATGAACAAAATTCCATAATGATCATCAAATTGATTTGTTCAAATTCTCTTTGAATAATAAATCTTTATTCAAACAAATTTCAGTGTATCATTAGAGAAGATTGAATTAAATCGTCAGTTTTGATATTAGTTGATGAAATATGGACAGCTGCATGAAATACTGTATACCTGTACGCCAAATATTTCATGGTGTGTGTTTAAGTTTGTGGACATTGCAGGTCATCCAATATTTGCGATATTGACCACTTATAAAAATATTGCCTCCTGTAACACAAATGTACATGTATTACATCATCTCCAAGATGGGAAATAATATTTTTTTCTATCAAAAAGCTATACCGGTACATTACTTCTTTTGTCATTCCATCAATGTGGTTCTGGATCAGAATTCAACCACTCGTGAAAGTGTCCTACAAGTCCCAATTTACAAAATACTATACTTAATATATGGCTAGTGTACAGGAGCATGAAGATGAACACAAACCAGGGTCAAGAGTGAATGCCACATGTTTTGATACAGAGATGATAATTTATTTAGTATGACAAACTACAGAGTGCATATGACATACAATGAAAACTCTACAATCTGTGACATACGATCAAAATAGAATGATGAGCTTTCAAAGTTTTGGCAGTGTCATGTAAAATGAAATGATATGATGGACTCTGATCAAACAATGGGCTCTCATGCCTTAAAAGAAATGCTCAGATTCATTCAATAAAATGTAAAATATTGTTTTATTCTGTCTCTTATTTGTCCATTTATGGGATAGATAGTAAGCTAAAGTCTGTTGAGTTCTCACAATGTTTTTAGGTCTGTCTGTATTCATAGAATCTTCAACTCTACAAGAGAATAATTTGTCACATTTTCAAAGAATATTTCATTCCATCCATCTCCTTTAATCTGTCAAGCCCCGTCTATACAGAATTCAAAGGTAATTTAATAATCTCCTCCTCCCAGTGGTATCATTATAAACTCTCAGCTCTCTTGTGGTAAATTTAGGGCACAGGTTCAGTCAGTCCACCCAGCACACACTAGACTCTGTTCACACACAATAGTTATCAGTTTTTAGATTGCAATGCTCAAATCATCAGACCCTGTTCACACACAATAGTAATCAGCTTTTGGATTACAATGTATGGCAACCCCCTCCCCCCCCCCCCCCAACCTAGTTCAGTTGCAAGTGAAACAATTCATAACTTAACATAATTCGTACTTTCATAATTTTGTTACTGTAAGTTCCTAAAGAGCTCAACAGAACATGACCCTGGGCACTTCACTTTGTAGGCCTACCTACAGTAGTGTGGCAAGTTTCATCACATGATTTGATTTAAAAAGAAAAAATGTTCCCATATTATATCCCATTTACACACACTGTGCAAGGAAAATTATATCAAGGATTCTTTTTTCTATCAAAGTGGTCTGATTAGGATTCTGAGGCAGATCACAATGTTTAATTTTTTATTGTGTGCACACTTTAAGAATTTTTTGTGTATCATGTTGATGAGGTTAATTTTGAGTTAAATGTGAAAGGACCAGGTGATAGAGAGACAGAGCAGTACGCAAGCTGCTTTGAAAATATTTGTAGAGGATTGACCAAACCCAAGCCCTACTATATTTGTACCATCATTAATCATGTTCCTCCCATTTAGGACTTATAAATCTTTCATATGTGGCAACATTGATATGAGGAAGCATTAATTTGCAATTGCTGTATAAGGGTGTATGAAAACAGAATAGAATTCCTCTGCACTTGAGTAAATATATGCTGCTCCCTGCTACATAGCAATAAATATCATGTACAGGTAGGACCCTATGTATTATTGAATGATTATAAACTTCCCACGCTTAGCTTCAATAAATCAATCATGGTATGACTGTCTACAGCTTTGTTATATTCTGGCAGATACTTGTGGTAGCTGCGAGAGGCCTAAATGTTTTATATTGTTTAAAATAGTGAGCGTTCAGACAGGAACAACTGTTCATGTGAGAATGCGTCATGCAAACGTGTCACAAAGCGGATCTGAGTTCACCCTACCAATGAATAGACAGCTAAACCAGTATGCCTCCAGCTAGCGACTTCTTAAAGGGACTGTACAGTACTGGTTGAGGTAGGGATTCATGTTTTGAGCATTCCTAAGTGAGATAATGAAAAGTCTCTTATGAAATATGAAAGAGCATGTAATTTTAAGAAGGATTCAACGTTTATTTGATGAAAATTGGTTTTCAAATGGCTGAGATATCCCAAAAAGTGCTAATAATAAAAGGCGACATGCCCCAACTTTATTAGTATCTCTTTGTTTCACCTTGTTTTTGGATATCTCAGCCATTTCAAAACCGATTTTCATCGAATAAACTTTTGATACCCCTTAGAACTGCATGCCCTTTGACATCTCATATAGAGTGGTTTCTGAATATCTCACAAAATGTTAAAAGCTAAATCTTCACCTCGACCAGAACTGTACACACCCTTTAAAGGCCTAGATCTACCTACTCTGTCTGAAGTTGCATGCACACTTTTTTTTAATGAAAGTTTCATGGGTGTTTATAATTCATCTGTATTCAAGTCACAGCTATAAGTTGTGTACCACTACAGTCCAATGTCACCTTGAGTGTACTCTTTGAGAACTGAAATATTTGTTGTCAAATTTAACAAATTGCATTCATAATAAATCATCCATATCAAGTCCATTGTTGTTTCGCTTTAGGCTTGTCTTTGATGGGAGGTCTTCCATAGGAAAACTTCATAATACCAACAATTTCTGATGTGTACAACCTCTATATTACTTGCAAAATATAAAAACTTCATTTAAAGCATGTTTTACAGTTTTCTTCTGTGCAGTTATTGAAGTAATATCCTCAAAATTGATTAAACAATTCAACTGGCTCTCCATGAGAATGAAGGTCTGTAATTCAATTATGTGCAAATAAAAAGTCTTGATAATGAATTATTGTGTGGGCTGGTCTAGATATGTTGACTCTGTCAATTTAATATCAGTCAAACTATCTCTACCTTCAAGGTACAAGAATGTACACAAATGGTGTGCAAATTTCAAGGTCTCACGACTCTGCCTCCCGTCAAGGCTCTTGTCAAATATTTGCTCAAACACATTAAGCAGCTACAGTACCTGAAAAAAAAAAAGATCAATACTTCATCCACAGGTGTAAATAGAGTGGGTATCTATACACATAATACAGTAGCACTTTTTCACAGATACATTGTGCTGTATGAGAACAAGTGTTGATGGCTGTGTTGAAGTATCAGGCATAAAGCTAAATAAGAGCATGGTGCTGTATCACTTCTGTGACAAATATACTGAAAAAAAAAAGTCACTTGTTCAAAAGAATCTGCTACCAATATTTAATTTGAAAGGATGATAAGTGTACAGTGCGTGTTTGGCATATCATGCACAATGTCTTTCTGTACATGAGTGATGATTTACTGTAAAAATGAAATGGTAAATCAACATTCTAAATATTGTCACTCCTCCAACATTTTGTGAAATGATGAATCTAACACTCTAAAATGATGAACTACCATTTCAGAAATAGTAAACCCAACATTATGAGTGTTAAATTCAATGTTTACAAAAAGTTTGGAGGAGTGACAACATCTAAAATGTTGATTTACCATATAATTTTTGAGAGTGTTTGATAAATAGGAATCACAGGTATTATTGTCTTTATCTATCCTGAACTTTTCATGTCACATAGACCTATAAATACCATTAGTGTAATGGATCATATTCATATATGTTACACCAAGCAGACTACAGGAAACGTTTAAATATAAACATTCAGACTATTCCGACTGTGTGTGTTGTGTTGTTTTCAAAGGAGATCACAGCCCTGATACTGATATACCTCCTGCTTTGTATATCATTGTAATCCAGACAGTAATGACTTGTGGAAGGAATGGACGCTTGGTGGTGATGTATGTTTCTATTGGTGTCGACACGTTCAGCAGCCGTGCACGATGTACACAAAAGAAGCACACAGCGAGGGCATGGGCTGGGAGAAGACATTTATGAATGCATTGTGTGAGCACCTTTTGTTTGGCAGCAAATAATCCATACTCCAGATACATGATTAAGCCTCCTGTAGGACCCCCCCCCCCCTCTATTGATATACCCTGATATGCTAAACACTGATATGCTATACAGTTTCATTGCCTGTGGTTATTACAGGGTTCAACCTAGGAGTAAGGAGGTACTACCTCCTTGGTTCAACCACCAATAGGTTCAGTGTAATCAGATATCTAACCCTGATGGTGAAAAGCTAGAAATTCCTACATTTTCAGTGTTATTTTGACTCTGGACATTGATTCAACCCAAGAATAGAACTGTTTTAGACTGTTCATGAACGGTGGATTCTTAATACAAGTAGGACATGATATATAAACCTACTCCACTATAGTGATATGTTTGTTTGCGTGCTTTGGTCCAATTAAGGATTGCACATCTGTCCTTTTTTGGAGTCATCTTATCATAATTTATATTCTCTCACATATTCAAGGGAAAGTTGTAGGCAAAAGGAGGCGAGGGAGACCAATAACAACTATAAACTGAAAGCATTAAGAAATAAACAGGACTTTGTTGCCTGCATGGCTGCATCCTATTGGGCAACAAAATAGGATAGATTGACATGAGCTCTTCCATGTTACAGCAGAACATATTTGTGCCAACTGAAACAATGATGACGGTGATGACTGATGATGATGATGATGATGATGATGATGATGACATTCTCTCTGTAGCAAGACTCGAGAGATGTCACTCTAGTGCAGATTGTGTGTAAGTTATGAAGGAAGATCTTTTTTGATCCTTGGAGAGAGAAGAAGGGAAAATAGCTACAGCAAGACACAAATTGTCACCTTGAGACTGACATAATGTATACAAATTTCATGGACAAGTAGACATACTGACACATCTATAGAAAGATACATGGGCGGCCAGCCAGACAGATATGTAAGCAAATAGACAGAATGAGAGAGAGAGAGAGAGAGAAAGAGAGAGAGAGAGAGAGAGAGAGAGAGAGAGAGAGAGGGAGAGAGAGAAAGAGAATGGGGGGGGGGAGGGGAATGAGGGGAGTGAGGAAAAGAGGGAGAGAGAGAGAGAGGGAGAGAGATAGAAGGGAGCATGGTAGTGGGGGAGATTCACAGAAGATATTATCTACTGCTATGCAATTAGTATGCTTCTAGGAGTTGTATTCGTGTAATTAAAACTTTTTTGTTTTAATTGAAATTATGTATTGGTGGCAAATGTGCAAATTAGCCTAGGTGATAATTATAACCCTGTGTATTGACATTCCCTTTTGAATGCAGATACACCTCCTTTTTGTTTGATAACTTTGAAGTGCATATACAAATTCCACTTTTCAAACCCTCAAGGGAATCTCTCAAAATCTTTTCCTATAGTGCAGATTAGCATGAAAGTATCTGTCAAAGTTTTTGATCATGTCAATTCTGGTTGGACTGCAACAAATTTTGGGCACACCTAAGTCATATGCTTTTCTGTGTGTGCTGTAGGATTAGTTTATTTGTCATGATGTAGGATAAAGGAAATGATATCATGTGTATGTGACTGCAAAGAGAAACAAGAGGATGAGATTGATTTGAACTCATTGATCAAATTTAAAATGCCTAAAATACAGATATGACTTGCAAGATTCAAATGCAAGAATCATGCCACCAGGTACTAACATAAATGGACTGCTATCAACTGAAGAAGAGTTCTTCATCAAATTGCCATGGGCTATGAATCAAATACAAAATACTTGAATCAAATGCTATCGTCTGCCTGTGTGACATTACTGTATTCTTCAAGAGCAATTTCAACATACGCTGGGTCACTCTTCATTAAGGTATGTACTGTGTAAGTTACAAAATTTCCACCACGGCAACAAGAGCTGAAGTGCTGACTGTTGATGGTCTTCTGTTTACCTGTTGCCATAGTAACTTCAAGTCTTGCAAACTATTGATTGTTTCAAGTCATTTGCTCAGTGGGGTCTATGTTTTTATGAGTTAGGTATCCATTTTCAAAGATATCTGATATCACTGGAAAGAAGTATTACTGGTAGACCAGAACTTCTCATATATTTTACTTGAGCGTAAATTAGTGCATGTGTTTCTATAGTCACAGTCACATTTATTGCCTCAACCTGTCATTATGTGCAAATGTGTCCTAAAGGAAATGCTGGTATGGACCCGTAATGTTTGAGGATATAAGCAATTAGATGCACATAATGATGATGTATAATGTAACACACTGTCAGTGATGGAGGGGAAAGGATGGAGGGAGAGAGAGAGAGAAGAGAAACAGAGAGAGAAAGAGATGGGTATATGGGGCGAGGGACGGGGAGCAACCTTGAACTGCTCGATTTGTGAAAACTGATATGATATCCAGTGTAAATCAGTTCTGTCATTAATTAGGTGAGTGAAAATTGCCTTTGAATTAACATTTAAGCACCAATTTGTAATTTATCAAGAGATGGATGTAATGGGACGGAAAAAAACTATGATTGATGATTTTGTAATATTTGTGTTTATTTAATGAACTATCTCTGTTGAGAGTGTTTTTGTGTTTTAAAGAATGTGTACATTGTCAAATTAGAAATAAGAGAAACAAAAATAGTTTGCAATGGTTATGTGTAACTTGAAAAACGAAGGTTGTATTTCAGATACTAGTATCAGGGACTGGTCCAGGAATTCCGTAAAGGGGAGGGGCCTTTGCAAAATTAAAGGGGGCACATGTACCCCCCCATTTTTTCTTTTTATTTCTTTTGTTTTAACAAAAAATAAAGAGGGGGTGCGCGCCCGGTGCGCCCCCCTCTGGATCCGCCACTGAGTATGCATAGGCAGAAGAAGTAAAAAATTAGGCGATATACTAGTATTATGTTCAGTGCATAATTCTCCTGCTATGCTGTAAATGTAAAAAAAAAGACCAACTTCAAACTTTACAAAGAGACTGATTTCCTTTTTCTGGGATGATAGTCTGTGATAAATCTATAGCACAAACAAGAGGAAAATGTTGCATTTGGGAGGTTTAATCTGTCTTTTCTCTCAAATCATATGCCAAGACCTAGGCAAGCAACATTTAGTCACTGCATTGATATTTCCCATGGGACACCGTTGTAGTTTAATTCCACACTGATATTCAAATAGCCACGATAATTTCCCTAATATTTATTCAAACTGCTCTTTGATCTATCACTCTTGTCAAATGGTTGCTATTTGCAATAACATTCTCCACTGGGTGCTTTCCCCTCACCCAACAATGATGGGTCATAAACTTGACTGGAGTGCGGGAGATTGGGGGGGGGGGGGGGGTAGAAAGATGGCGATGACCTAATGTGTTGTTGGTTGCATCTCAGAAGATGACATTTAAGATTCCCCACAGCTTGCAAGCTGTGTGTGCACTGTCCCTTGCATACTATATCGGTACCATCAGTTGCATGGTCAGTAATGTGTTTCCAATATCAGGCACATCTCCTATCTGCTGTACAACGGTAAGGAATGATAATAACCAAAGCCATGAAGATTTCATTGACAGGACAATAACAGGAGCTCTATTCATATTCATGCAACTTGTGATGTTCTTCATCTTATGTGACATTTGCATGTAAAATTTCAATGTTGGTTATAGCAGATATTTGGCAGATATAGCATATTTCTGATGCGTTGAATTGCATATTATATAACGATAAGTTCATTAAATATTACATAGGACAATTTGACTCATTTCTGTATCCTGCTGTGGTTTAGTGCATGTGTTCAAAGAGATAATGTATGTGTGTAACTAAAATGTCATTTACTAGAATTATTATTTTTGAATGATACAACATGTGGGTAGGCACATTTTTATTTTAAACTCTCGTCTGCATCGATCAAATTTGTATATAACCGATCTTAATTAATTTTTCCTGTATGTTAATGACTTTATTATTATCGACAAACCAAATGACATATACTGGTACTAGATTTCTAAACAGTGGAATCGCTCATAATCCCCCCACTTAGAATGAATGTGTCCCTTATGATATCAAAGTGTTAACAGTGTTGAAAGAAAGTTTTACTACCCTGTGGCTCGTGGTACAAAATTAAGTTCGGGTTGTGTGCTGCAGTATCAGTGCAAACAAGCGAATTCTGTGTATGAAGGAAATGGCTAGTTAACATTAATTGTATGTGTGAAGACTCCTTCCACTGCTAGGGGTGTCTAAAGTGATAGGGATTTCTTTTCTCTCTATCTCTCTCTTTTTTTCCCCCTTTTTTTTGGGGGGGGGGGGAGGGGGGAGAGGTCTTCTTCAGACCACACTCTTGCAGAATAGCACTTTTGAGCAATCGCACTGTTGAGCAATCCTTATGAGTAATCATTACCAGTGAGAATAAGGAGGCGGGTAAAGTGACCCAAAACAGTTACAAGTCAGGGGAAACCAACTCATCTTGGCAAGCACTCAAGAGATAATGTTTCACCTGCCCTGCCAACCAACAATGGAGTCTGGTTGCCACACATATGCTCTGAAAGCATATAAGGAGGCTACAAAGCAAATCTCTGCTCTGCAGTTTGTTTAAAGGGAAAGTTCAATCTTTATTCGAGTTGACGCTATTCTAAACAACAGCGATATCAAGAAAATTTATGTTTGTGTGAAATTTTTATGTTGTTTCAAATCAGACATCCGGGCCCTGTTGCATAAAACCCTTACCGCTGGACTTACCGCTCCTTTCTAGCGGTAAGTCTTCAAATTAGCGGTAAATTTTAGAATCCTTGATGCTGATTGGCTGTGATGCCTAATTTTGATGGTAGTTACCATTGAAATTCAATGGTAAGTTTTATGCAACGGGCCCCTAATGAAAAAGCTGAGTTGAAGTTGGGTTGAAGATTTCAGCTCAATATTTGTTTTTGTGTAAGAGTATAATATCATGATTATATACATTGATCTGACAATTGAAACCCCGCATTTAAAGAATCATCATTGCTTTGATAATCATTACAACTCGAGAACACTTTGATATGAAGTACATAATTTCTTAATTAATCAATCCACTAAAAAAGAAAGAAATCACTTGCCAAATATTTCTGTGGAATGCAGGATTGTTAGAATTTGGTTACCATTGTCACTGATATTGCTGTTTGGGGAAATAGAACTTTATTGCATAAATTTCTTTAATACCTTTATGTCCTATCTCAAAGATATCTACTTTGTTAATATTTGATATCACTCTACTGTAAAGATATGCAATTACATATACTATTTTTGGTGCATTTTATGCTGTGAAAGATATGCCACTTTCATGTAGTGAGTATACGAATAAAAGACAAAAAAAAAATCACAAATGTATAAAAATGTTAAAGGATCTTTGTCTTTCAAATATGAGTGATATCTGTCATAGTCTTTGTGTGTGTGTAATTTTCACAAATAGGATGAATATCCTCCTTGGAATTGACACTGTCATCCGTCAGTGGTTATCCTGAATGCATTAAAATGCACAGCGTCAGAGAGTCGTCACTGTAGATCTCACCATAGTTCATATTGTCTGGAGCAGATATTTTTGGAAAAGGGACATATGGATGATTCTGAATCTAGAAGCAAAACATGCACTTGATCTGACATGATCTATTACTGTAATCATTTTCCCGTGTAGAGCCTGTAGACAATGGACAAGTAGACTTACAATGTTTAACTGACTGTGAGGAGCAAAAGAGCATTACCTCCAATGATCCATACTTTATGTATTAAGGGCCTTCTTGCACTCAAGTGATAATACCCCTATGTCAGTCCCAAGGAAGGACTGTTATCCCATAGAGATTTCTGTGGCATGTTATGGTTTTAGCTGCCATGGACCTGGCCAAGCCTGCTGAGCATCCCCTAAGAATTAAAGGGAAATACCAAACAGCCATCAGGGCAAAGCAAAGTAATGTATATCTCTGCATCATAAAGTGAAGAATTCCTACTGTCTGGGAGAAAACTGTTTTTAAATGAAACACTGGTATACCAATGACTACGTAAAAAATGCAATGAATATTAAAAAAAAAAATGGTTTCTGGTTGAATGTTACTTGAATGTTTACACTAAGTCACCTGAAACTAGGACATGTACTTTTAGATCACAAGTATGCTGTCTTGGCCATCATGCATGATGCTGCTGCTTGTATGATACTTATTGTACACTATTGGTCTACCAAAATACAAATCATCTTATTGGAAACCATTTATTTTTTGAGGAAAATATTGTTAATGCTGTACTTCAGTAGAATAGACCGGGGGCCCAGAAGATTTATTCAGCTGAAAAGGGTCACACTTTTTAATGGTCTCATCATATAAGGATGTGTCCAAGGGTCAATAAAATGAATTGCTGGCAAGTCACATCCTGTACCGTAAGCCTAGGGACCACAAAAAGGGACCCCGAAAAATGGATTTATTCAGCCGAAGGGGGTCACGGACAAAAGTTGGTGGATATTGTTCCTTTGGGTGTACTTATCATGAAAACAGCAATGCCAGCTATTTTATCCTGTACGGGGCCCCAGACAGTAGCCCCAAAGGGCCCTACAAATATGGTGTTATTCAGCTGAAAAGGGTCACAGCTAATTTCTTTTGCAATGGAAGTAGTTCCCATCAGAGATATCCAAAACACCAATGCCAGCTATGTTATCCTGTACGGGGCCCTAGACAGTAGCCCCAAAGGGCCCCACCCCCCATAGGCCAACGTACAAACACACACAAACATTGATTTTATTCAGTTAAAAAGAGTCACGGCTAATTTCTTTTGCAATTGAAGTAGTTCCCATCAGAGATATTCAAAACACCAATACCAGCTACTTTATCCTGTACGGGGCCCCAGACAGTAGCCCCAAATTGCCCCCCCCCCCCCCCCCCACAGGCCATACGTACAAACACACACAAACATTGATTTCATTCGTGCAGCTGAGAAGAGTCACGGCTAATTTCATTTGCAATGGAAGGAGTACCCATCAGAGATATCAAAAACACCAAAGTCAGTTATGTTATCCAGTATGGGGCCCCGGACAGTAGCCCCAAAGGAGCTCCCCCCCCCCCCCCCCCCCAACACACACACACACATTAGTTTCATTCAGCTGAAAAGAGTCACAGCTAATTTCTTTTGCAATGGAAGTAGTACCCATCAGAGATATCCAAAATACCAAAGCCAGCTATTTTATCCTGCATGGGGCCCCAGTCAGTAGCCCCAAATTGCTCCCCCCCCCCAACACACACACACATTGATTTTATTCAGCTGAAAAGGGTCATGGCTACTTTCTTTTGCAATTGGAAGTAGTAGGCATACTCATCAGAGTTATCCAAAACACTAAAGCCAGTTATTTTATCCTGTACGGGGTCCCAGACAGTAGCCCCGAAGTGCACCCCCCAACACATCACACACACACACACACACACACACACACACACACACACACACACACACACACACACACACACACACACACACACACACACACACACACACACACACACACACACACACACACATTAGTTTCATTCAGCCAAAATGGGTCACGGCTAATTTCTTTTGCAATGGAAGTATACCCATCAGACATATCCAAAGCACCAAAGCCAGTTATTTTATCCTGAATGGGGCCCCAGACAGTAGCCCCAAAGTGCCCCCTACACACACACACACACACACACACACACACATATATATTGGTTTCATTCAGCCGAAAAGGGTCACGGCTAATTTATTTTGCAATGGAAGTATACCCATCAGAGATATCCAAAGCACTAAAGCCAGTTATTTTATCCTGTACGGGGCCCCAGACAATAGCCCCAAAGTGCCCCCTACACACACACACACACACACACACACACACACACACACACACACACACACATATATATATATATATATATATATATATATATGTATATATGTGTATATATAGATAGATATATATATATATGTATATATATATATATATATATATATATATATATATATATTTGCCTGTAGCCCACATTAGGGAGACAAATGGGGGTTATAATGTGTATATTAAGGAGACAGTTTCTCAAAGGAGACAATTTGCTGTCTCCTTAATGATTGCACAACTTGTACCATCTTACTGAAAGGATATTGGCGTCTTTTGCACTCTTTTTCGTTTAGAGGGAACCAACCTTATTCTGCATTACCACTCGGTCATGTATCATAATTTAAAGGTGGAAGACAGGATAGGTTAGTTGTTTTCATCGTGTATATCTGTAGGGGTTATAAAGCGACATAAAGGAGACTTTCAGTTTTTGGCTTTTTGTGGAAAGAGGAAACTGTATATCTTCATTACAAAGGTGTCAGCAACAAATATATCTTTTCTATACATTCTGGTACTGGTATCATCAAATATACTTCAGAGTTGTTCATTAAACATGCACTTAATTGAAAAACAGCCCCTCGAAAATGCACTTTTTGATCCTTACGCACCGTTCACATTCGATCGGCTTTTCGGCCGCTCGCGCGCTACGTACGCCTCCCCGCGCGCGCGCGCCTTTGCATGATAATGTCGCGACAGTACTTTATAGTACCAAAACACTTGCACCCAGAAGAAGATCAGAAAAGAACAACATGGAATCGCGAGACTTTGCAAATTGTACTGATCATGGAAGAATTGTGGGGTAAGTGATCACTGAAAACCACTCTTTTTTTAAAGAACATTCATGTACATTAGATGCATCTATTAAATTGGCGAGCCGTCGTATAAACAAGTACGGACACACGCAGTGGTGGGGCCTATTTCCAGAGTAGTCCCCTATCTGCTATGGCTATGACAGTGTTAACGTTATTACTCCGTTGTTACTAGTCTAACGTTAGAATCTAGTGAAAAAAAAGGAGCAATCGTGAGCTGGAAAAAGAAATAGAGTCGCAATGGTTTTCAATGCGACAGAAATCACATAGTTTTCACCAAGTTGCTGGAATTTTTTTGTTTTATGATGCGGGAAATTGTAACGTCCTTTCATCATCACGTATCAGTTTAGTCCCATGGGTTGGTTCTGATGTATGGTTACACTCTTGATCAGTACGCGTATGAGAGCTCTCATCCGACCACCAAGGGCAATTAAAGAGTGCCAAGACTTGGATGCTCTCTTGAATACGCGTACACGTACGCGTGCTCCAGGGGGTATGATGATCGGGTGTCCAAGACATTGACACCCTAAAATTATCCTGTATCTATTTTTAGCGATAGAAACTTAAAGGTAGGGAATCCCATTTGCATGCCTTAAATGAAGAGTTCTATAAATACAGTGGTATGTTGAAGAGAGTATCATTTTAGAAACTCCCATAAAGTAATGAAAGTGGAAGGTAAAATTTTGAGTACATTTTTATTGACCGTTAGATTTTGAATTCAATATTTTTCGGGGCTCACCGTAAATTCCAGTCGATTACTAGGCTACCTTTTCAGACCCATGCGGCGCCATGCACTGCATGTGTGTCCATCATGTATATTTTGTGAAGAAAGTTCATCAAAACTTACAAATATTTCTATAACGGATACATTCGTGCCACACACTCTATAGTATCAGTATGTTATTACATCAGCTCTTATACTTGTAGATTTGTGTTTGAGAGTGGATACGGTACTATCACTGGACATTTTTTTTTTTTCCCCAGTGGTTCTGAATTCTGTACTCAGATGATATTTTGGCCAAAAATAGCACCAGTTATTTACAAAGCCAATTACGAAAAATAGTTCAATCTGATTTTTGGAAAATAGACTTCAAACATACCCCTCTCCAAAAAAGTTGTCTTGATTTTTGTAATGGAATAATCAACATCTCACATCGTGTCCTTGCTCCAGAATCCTAATTCATACCCACAATTTACCTTGCACATTCCTACTGAGTGGAGGACAAAGGAAAAAATCAGCCAATGAGGGTCAAATTTCATGTTTTACTGTGAAATATCAAATCTGAATGTACAGTATTCATATAGTTCATGCAAAAGAATCTTGAGATTAATTGACATCTTTATCTAAAGTAGTTTTTTTTTTTTTTTACATTTTTGTGGCACATTTTCATGATTTTGGTCGATACCACGATCTGTGAGGCTAGTCTAGGAATCCCGCGCATATTGGATGTCATTAGTACGTGGAAATGTGCACGTCCGGAATTACCGTGCTGTCCAGTAATACCCTACCGTACCTGTATATACATTGTAAATCAAGAAGTAAAGCATAGATTCCAGATTTATACATGTTTCTCAATCCTGCAATGTATATGTCTCTTTGAGCTTGTAAAGGCGGCTAGGGTAGGTTCTGTGCTGAAGTACCGAAGAGTCCACATTGGTTGTACATCAGAATATAATGTTTCCTGTAGGCCTACAGTGTAGACTCACTAGAGTCTGATGTTGTTAGTTTATGACAACTTCTAAGCAATCTTTTGTTGTTTAGTTTTTGAATGATGAGTACAATAAAGTCAGAAAGAGGTGGGTTCTTAACCAGTTGAGGATGAGTCGCAAGTATACTTGGGAAGGTGTCTATGGGAAATGCATGTTGTAGCAAAATCAGTCCATCCTCAACGGGTTATGAGACTAGTACTGTGTCAAAGACAGTGTATTGCATTGATGTGTACATTTTGCCAGAATATATGAGTCTCATGGGAAATTTTACTAGAAAATCTGTAAAAGGCAAAACCTACCTTTTGTTGAATTGTATACATTTTCTTGGTTTTTCTTCTTTCATTCATTTTTTTTTCAAGAACATACATGGGGTTAATTGTGGAAAACTTTGCACAATAGCATCAAAGTAATATGAATCGTCTAAAGTGTCGAATAGCCTATGATATTATATGCAAATAGATACTAGTGGATACATCGAATTTCCTTGTTTTTTAATTTTTCTGTTGTCCTCTCTCTTTTAGGAGCACATCAGTTCCACCTTCTCAACAGAGCTGACCTCTTGCTCCTCCAGCACAGAAATTAACCCATTGAGCAGAACATCACTCAACCAGATATCTCCACCTAACCCAATTGGTCCCCATCCTCCTGTACCAAGAGAGCATCCTCCAGATTGTCATTTGGGAAGGAACATCTCTGCCTTAACTTGCCATCTCAGAATCTGAGCCAGAAGCGATTAGAAATCACTCAGTTGTCACAGTGCTACTGGGTAAGGAAAATGCTAACCAGAGAAAGAACAATACAATGGCCCATGTAAGCTGTGTTATAAGAAATCATCACTGAAATACATCTAACTCTCTACTGTACAATCTGAACCTTAACAATTATTAAACGGGCTTGCAAAAGTATTGTCCATAGAAGTATATTTTATATATATATAAAATATGTCAATGCACATTAGAGACCTTTAATTCAGCCCTTTCCTTGCAGTGTTTGTGGATACCAGCTTTGTGCTATATACATGAAGAGCCATCATGATATGTGTTTGTACAAAAGAATCACAAAGTTTTCTAATTGTTTTGTCTGTGAAGGTACCTCAGATGATAAGCAAGTCTCATGCCCAGTTTTAAGTGTACTTGATGTTAAAGATTCACTTTGTTTGTCAAATTAATGACACTTTTCGGACAAAAGTCATAGTATACTTTGAAGGGCTTGTTATTGTCATGCCAGATGACATTTCACATGTAAAAAGAAACAAACTTTTGAAGAACTGGACAAAAGGTTTATGCAGGGATTCTTAGAAGACAAAAAATGGCAGTGATGAGCTAACCTTAAAAACAAACTTGTTATTATTAAAGGGGATGGCTAGTAACTGATCAGTGGGAATCAGTGGGAGTGCTGGAGGGTGATTGTTCCAATCCTTATGGGATTCATTCGAGTAATGTGCAGTTAAATGTTTCCAGGTTAGCATGCCTGTACAGTGTAGGGACGATCGTTAACGGCCTGTTAAAGGGATCGTACAGTTCTGGTTGAGACCTAATTTCAGGTTTCTAACATTTTTAGGTGAGATAATGAGAAATCTCATATGAAATATGAAAGAGCATGCAATTTTATGAGGAATTCAACATTTATTTGATAAAAATGGGTTTTGAAATGGCTGAGATATCCAAAAAAGAACGATTCTAATAAAGTGTGGGACCCACACTTTGTAACGATCGCTTTGTTTTACTTTGTTTTTGGATGTTTCAGTTATTCCAAACCCGATTTTCATCAAATAAACTTTGAATTCCTCTTAAAATGGTATGCTCTGTGCTATATCAAGTGTTTTCTTGGTATCTTGCAAAAATTCGAAAGCCTATTTCTCATCTCAACCAAAACTGTACTATCCCTTTAATGATTGCCCCAACACTGTACAGGCATGCTATCCTGGAAACATTGAACTGCTTATTACTTGAATACAGGACCATTCTGAAGTAAATAGTTTCCACACAACAATAGATATATAATGTACTCTTAAATGAATACCACAAGGATTGGAACAATCATCCCCTAGCATTCCCACTGATTCCCACTGATCAGTTACTATCCTTCCCCTATAAGCATGGTGTTTCTTCAAATGTGCAAGCTTTGTAGAGAAGTTGGTTTCTTCTTGCTTTTAACCGTATCAGAATATTTTATGCTGAAGTAACTGCATGCTGTATGCATGGATAAGAGACAGCAATCCAGACTTACAATGAGAACACACACACACGAAAAAAGAAAAGAAAAAAGAAGACATGTATGCGAAGAGGAAATTCTTCATCAGTTTGGAAAGTAATTTAACCCATTCATACAGCTGTTCAGAAAAAAAAAACTTGGCTTTTGTCTCACCCACCAGAGGTAAAGGGGAGACTAAGGAATCCAAATGGCATCCGTCCGTTGTCCGTCCGTCCGTCGGTTGTCCGTCACAAATGTTAAAGTTTACCTGCAAGACTCTCTTATGATGCATAACTTGGCAATTGTTACAGTAATGGCAGCCACACTTGGGTGATAGAAGTAATAGGGGTATCTTCATGTTATGGTGTTTTCGGAGGTCATGTGATGATGTCAAAGGTCATAAGAGGTCATATATTAAAGAGTATGTGCAAGACTCTCTTGGTGATAAGCACAATCAGGGTATGCAATCATGACTTTCTCACTTTAAAAAATTGTAACTTCTAAAAGAATGCACCAACTGACTTAAAAATTCACATGCAGCATGCTAAGACATCAGTAATCACATGTGGTAAGACAATAGCTAATTTCTTCTCATTTACTGTTAATTATTAAAGATTAATTACCAAAAAGTCCCCCAAAACCCACGTAATGCGTCAAAAAAAGCGTTTTACAACTTACGTAAAATCAAGATTTGAGGTCCATATTTTAAGTCTACCCCTATGTGTTTGGTATCAAATTAACAGATTTTTTCCTGGCATTGCTTGCATGCAATAAAAAAACAGTGGTTCTTTCAGCTGGAGAAAGTTATAAGGTCAGAAGTCCCATCCTGGTAGGAGTGTAATGCTGGCTTATTTTTGTGACATTGTGACCTTTTAACCCATGCTGTACAGCTATGCATGGAGAAACAGCTTATTTTTCTGCTTTTCCTGAAAGTACTGAAGACACACTACAATATGGTGCGCCGTTTGCCAATAAATGTTCAGCCAGTTTTGAGCCATTTTCAAATGCTGAGTAAAATAAGTGCAGCCGTTTTTCAGTATTTTCAGTGAGGTATATCCTAATTTGACTACTTTAAAGAATCTTTTCCCCTTATTGAATATCCTTGTTTTTTTAACCATGAATTGTACATATTAAAGTAGAAATCTATTGTGTGAAAATTTTAACAAATTTGAGCAATAGGAACTTATTTTTTTATATTTTTACAAATTGCTGAGCATAAATAAGTGCGATACACGTCCATGTTATACTGCATGAAGGTCATATGATAAGTGTTCAGTGTTCATATTTCAATGCTTGTTCAATCTCTAAAGATATCATAAGCAAAAACATAGTATTTTTGGCTTAATATGTCATTGTTTGAGTGTCACAGCTTGGATATCAACTCAAGTCATCATAAATCTCACATTCATTCTTCTATCTGTGTTTACAAATATGAGAATTGATCCAAACACTGTGCGCACATTCAAGGTCAAACTGTACAGATAATTTTTTGATGAAAAATATAATATCTTCCAAAGTACCAGCCCTAATTTCATAAAAATTTGTAATAATGGCCACTATATGTCTGTTACCTATTCCTGAAAGTTTCGCCTCTTCACTCTTTGGCAAAAGTGAAATATGATAAAATATGTAAAAGTGGTTTTACTTGAATTCAAAATAATGCCTACAAAATTGATCATCCATTTCGAGAAGTGAAAATATGAAATTCATTCATATTTTGTGATATGTCATGGCTATGTGCTGGTGGTTAATGAAAGGGATATTTATCAGGAATATCTAACAGCAATATCAGATGAAAAAAACATTCTCCTTTTTTTAAATGAATTTCTCCAATACATTAGTCATTTCAATGTAATTCGACACCCCTAATTTAAATGCTAATTTATGCGCAGTTTAATGCAAAATTTTGACTCTTTCTTTACATGAAATGAAAATTTGAACACTCAGCTATTGTACAACAAACAACAAAAAAAGCATTTTCACCAAGTTTTTTTCATTTTTGCCCTGTTACACAATTGCATACCCTGATTGTGCTATTGACCTCTTTTCTATGTTAAAATTTACCTGCAAGACTCTCTTTTGACAAATAACTTCACATAAGTTGCTTAGATTACAACCTAATTTTGGTCATAGATGAACAGGGGGGTACCTTCATGTTATGGTGCTGTTGGAGGTCACGGGATAAGGTCAAAGGTCATTTGAGGTCATACATTAAAGTTTACTTGCAAGACTCTCTTATCACACGTAACTTGACACATGTTGCTACAATGGCAATCAAACTTGGATGATGGATGTACTTGGGGTACATTCATGTTATGGTGCCATAACATGTCACATGATAAGGTCAAAGGTCATTTTAGGTCATACATTAAAGTTTACTTGCAAGACTCTCTTATCACATGTAACTCAGCACATGTTGCTACAATGGCAATCAAACTTGGGTGATGGATGCACTTGGAATACATTCATGTTATGGTGCCGTTGGAGCTCACATGGTAAAGTCGAAGGTCACAAGCATGGGTCAACAAACTTTTAGAGCCCAATGTTTAGTTTTCATGGTGCGTTTCTATTATGGGTCATATTTTTTGATCCATAAGTCCATTTGTGACCAAACTTGGATGGTTGATGTCTCCTGGGGAGTGGATAGTCACCACAAGGTCAAGGTCACAGGCAGGGGTCGACAAACTTTTAGGGCCCAATGTTAAGCTTTTATGGCACATTTCTTTTTTGCCATAAATTTGTACCCTTTTAGATCTCTTTTCATCTGTTATATCTCTTTTTTTTTATCTGTTCTATCTCTTTTTTTATCTGTTCTAGTGCATTCACGCACAATTTCTTGTACGCAAATGGGCGAGACGCATTATGGCACTTGCCTTGTCTTTACAACTGATCCATTTTATGAACACAATATTAATGTGTGCCAAATGGTTCATTTAGAACTTTATGCTCAGAAACATGGGTAAGGTAGTGATGTACATGTGTTTAGGTGACTACAGTATCCTACTATCCTGGCTTTGTGTTTGTAGTGAAGATGTTCAGTTAAGTCCATCATCTGATGCTGATGGTGATACTGTATATTTAGAAGAGATCAAATTTTAATTCACTAGTGATCACTGCAAGAGCATGGTAAATGCATTATGGAACATTTTCTTTTATCAAAAAACAAAACAAAACAAAACAAAACAAAACAAAACCTGTATCTGTTACAGAGTTTCACATGAACAAAGGTATTGTCTATTTTTTACCCTTACGTGTGGAATACCATATGTCTACTAAAAGCCATAGTTGATGAATAGATTTTCTTTGGATTATTGCATGTTGGAGTTTATGAAGAGTTCATCAATTTCATATCAGCATACAAGAGGGACATGAAAGAAAACAAAAATAATGCATTTTTTTTATTAGTTCTGTTTGAAGGATGGTGTTTCATAAACCCATTTTCTATCATCATGGCTAATAGTCAAGAAACCATGTCATTCATTTAGATTTCTTAAAATGTTAAATAATACTGTATATGGTTTTCAAGCTCTGAAGGTACAGTACATTCATGACAGATGTGTAAAAGCTGAAACTGTCACATTTACAGCCTCCTGCCTGTACTATTGTCTCAAGTGACAATGTTGATGTTTTGACCCCCTTATGTCACCTTAAGTAGGGGAAACAAGAAGTTTTCATGCGTAACCTCAACCATGGCCTAGCAGCCAAAATCATCCTGTGAAATATTACATACATACAGAGTTTATGAGCACTTCGATAATGTGTGCAGAACTTCATGTATTATCACTAGTTGTGATACAGACTCTCATGCACAAATTGACTGTAAATAGATGGTGAACCTCTACTGTAGGAACGATTTATTTTTTGTAAGGGAGATTTGTTAAATATGTAAGGTATGGTGTCATCCTCAGCACATTTTTTTCTTCTTAATAGATATACGTACCACATTTGACATTGCTTTGTGTTTAAATGTGCCTGGGCAGGATTGTGAGAATAACCGTATTATAACATGGAAAAAGAGTATCCTGTACATGTATCTTTTGACAAATCTCGATCCTACTTTATGACATTAGTAAGCCTATGCAGTTTATTTTTTTTATTTCATTGAAAAAACTTTAATTAGAGCAGATATTTATTTCACATGTTATCATCCTTAGCTTGTCCTTGTATATAGCTGTATTTGAAGTACAATGTATATTGTTGGAACTCAAGCTGTGAATATGACATGCCGTATACACCTGTTTGCATGTATTTTGTATGCATATAAGCTGTCTGTAGAGAAATATGTAGTTCTATACTCCTTTGACCAAGGTCTACTCAATACTCTGTCCTATAGTATTTACATGTATGATAAATGACAGTGAGACATTTTTGCTGTGATAAACAGCCCTCATTAAAGTGTGTGAAAATGAAGCCTCTTTTCAATGTACATGTATGTTATGGTCTCCATGTCAGGCTACAAATGACCGTCATTTGCATTCTTTAAAAAAAGTATTATATCATACAAATAATGAATATTTATGAGTGCAATGGACAAAACAACGATAAAATATCTGTCCATTGTACGAATGGAAACATTTATTATTTGCTTTATATAACACCTAATCCTTTTCATTTAATGTTTTACATGTACTAATTAAGAAACAAGAGAAAATCTGAGATCGTGAGAGTGCGCCCTGAGTGCTTTACGCTAGATCGCTGTCGTATACACACACTGCAAATGCAAGCGTTTTACATGTGTATGACGTCATAGTGAAATGATCAATGTCAAAAACCAATCAAATGACAAGGATATCTCAAGGCATTATATAAAAGTTTATGTTATATACTCTTGTGGAAAGGTTAACAAGAACTGAATATAGAAATATTATTTGATTCATTATTTTGGTTTCAGTAATGATGTCACTGGTTTGTGTCACTGGTTTGTGTCTGTGTGTGTGTATATGCATGTCTTTCAAACACGAAGTTGATGGATGAAATTTATGTAGCAAGGAGTGAAAGGATTATAAAGTCCTTTATATTTAGAAATCAGCTCCACGACATGCGTTTCGTGTACCAGTTATGTAAGATTGTTAGATTTTGGAATGATGGAATGATGGAATCAATTTACAGCCCCACATCCATTTTTTTTGTCATGATCATGACCATGTACATGAATTTAATAATAATCCATGTACATGAAGATGAATTAGATACATAATCATACATATGAAGAGTTTATTCGCAAAAAACCGACAAGTCCATTATTTTGAAGATTTTGAAGTACGGTCTCTGTCATAAAGTACAAAACAATACCTTTTAAATGATAAATTGGTCACTACATATAAAGGTACATTTTTGAAGTTATGGTCAAAGGAAGCAAAAATTTTCTTATTATTCTCTTTATTTTTCTCGACCTTTAATCGCAAATATCTCCATTTGGCAAATATGGACTTATCGGTTTTTGCAAACAAACTCTTCATATTGTGATGTATGTTATGATATTTTTATGATACTTTTAAAAATTCTGCAATTCAACCATACCCATAGCTGAAATTTTACAAACAAATTTTAGATAAACCACTACCATAAATTTATTTTCAACAGAAACAAATCAACACACAGTTTATTTAAAGAAAGACATGTAACAAGAAAGCATATTTTCCTGTGCTGCTATCCTTTTTTTTTTTGTTCCAGCTCTGCTTTTGAAATGTACATTAATGTTAGATTGAGATCATGTGATTTCATCAAATGAATTCGAGAAAGAAAGAGTAGAGAAAAGATAAAGTCATGAAGTACATGTACTGAAATAAATGAGACCTACCATACATGGAAAGCACATACATCCAGTACACAATGAATACGATGGACGTATTGAACTAGCGATGCTTACATTAGTTATTTTGCAAATCATACATTATGCTAAATGTAATAGAACAAAGATTTTTTTTTCAAATGAAAAACACAAGTAAACTTTGTGAAACATAATAACAAGGGCAAACCATTCCACGATTCTGAATTTTTTTACAAGTTTGTCAAACCCAGGCTGAATGCGCAAGGTAATCAGAGGGTTCCATCGATCCCCATGCGTCTTAAAGAAAATTGACGACAGCAGTATGTTGACCGAGAGATTTACACTCTCCGATTTCTCTGTGTGTTCCTGACCCGTACATGATATCCGTATCCGGGAAATTACCCCCAGAGGGCAATTACCCCCGGCTAAATACTGGTTAGTGGTAAGCTAAGAGTAAAGATTAGGGTTAGGGTTAGGATTAGGAGTTTAAGGGCCAGGGGAAGGGTGCGGGTAATTGCCCAGGGGGTAAATTGCCCTAGACCCGATTCTGCTAGGATCGAAAGCTCAAGCCCCTTCTGAATTCATCTAATTAAATATATCATGATACAATGTAGCAGAAGATGCACTTAAAAGAAATGAGGACAAGGACAGGAACAGAGAAAAAGACTTATATTATATGCTTTTATATGATGTGACTAAATTTTTGCATATGCTAGTATAAATCCTCAGAATAGCTATATTCTGTCAAAATGGTACAGTGTATAGATTTTTAGTCATTTGATATCATAAATCTATACCATTTTTTTGCAGAATATAGCTATTCTGAGGATGTATATTACGATATAATAATACTAACATCATATAAAAGCATATTAGAGCCTTTGTCTCTGTTCCTGTCCTTGTCCTTATTTCTCTTAACTACATTTTCAGCTATCATGATGTATATTTAATGAGATGGATTCAGAAGGGGCCTGAGCCTTCGGTCCTAGCAGAATCTTTGTCGGAGGCAAAATTTTACTCCGCTTTACTCCATGTTTACTGAATTTCCCCGGTGGTGTCTTGTGTGTATACTGTGAACGACAGAAATCGAGTTAGATCTACAGTTGTGATGTAGTATAGGACCTTATCATTGCTTTACAGCATTATTTCAACACTTTATTACCTGTGTAAAGCACGTGCATACATGTGCGCGACTGCAGACAGCAGGTGGCAAGCGACCGTTGCAGCCATTTACATTATCCCACCTCACAAAGGAAATGTGATCCAAAAAGAAGACGGAAAGTAGAATATAATTTGTGGTTGTTTCTGCTCCCGAACATAACAGTTATCTTGTTCATAGGGCTGCTACGAATCCAAACAATGTCTCACATACAAAAGTATGGGAATATTAGAAGATGGTATATTATTGGTGGAGATGAAAATCGCTGTGCTTTTTGTTTTGCTTTGTTTTGTTTTGTTTTGTTTTTTGCGAGAATACCGAGAAAGCACTCACGAAAGTATACGGATTGTATACCATTCGAAGAGGAATCCAAAGTTTGTTTTTTTTTTTTTTTAGAGAATCAATTTTAAAAAGCGATCCTAATAAAAGGTGGGTCCCACCTTTCTTTACGATTGTTTACCTCAGCCATTTCAAAACCATTTTCATTAAATATGCATTGATATCCTCTCCGAATTGCATCGCGCTTTCATATTCCATAACAGATTTCTCATTATCTCACCTCACCCCGCCCCAAAATGAGTATAAAAAACTCTGAAGTTGTAGTTTCCAACCAAAACTATACAACCCTTTTTAACTTAAAAAAAAAGATGTATGATAGTTGACGAGAAACAAAACCGTGAAGAAGAGTTCTCAATAATTCACAGTGTTGACATCAGTAGTGGCAAACCATGAAGGTTAACGACTCAAATTTCCTAGGGTAGTATAGTCTCTTCACGTTATAGTTCTGGAGGTTGTACGCGTTCCCTTTGGCAGCAATTTAATTGCAAAAGTGCTCAGCCAGTGAAAGTGATTCTTATATCACACAATTGGGCAGAATCTCTGCTCTCTGAAAGTGCACACCCCAAGTTCGTTCAACCTTTCGTCTCCGAGATATCCCGTGTGAAAGGTGAAAGAATAGTATTGCAAGAGGCAACATAATACTCAAATTGGCCTAATTCGGAGTGCTTGCCACAACAAATCGACTCATGATGTACTTTTTTGAACAATGTGCTTCTCTACTATAAAACAATTCTTTAATGATACATACACATGAATAATCCCTGAAAGGTAAACTTTCAGAATCTCGGCAGATTAAAAAATTTGTGGGAAAAATAAATTTGCGCCGGGTTTGACCCGTTAAATGTACATAGCGCTCGCGCAGAAACGCAGTTCCGGATATGACCAAAAGTTTTTAATAATTATGATAAAAGTTTTTGTGGGCGTGTTACAGAGCAATATTGTCTTGTAGGGATGGTATATGATTGAAGATAAGGATTGGGCTTTTGACTTTTTGCGAGATACCAAGAAATAAAATACAGCAAAGGATACCATTCTCAGAGGAATTCAAAGTGTGGTTTTTTTTTTCTAATGAAAATGAGTTTTGCAATGGCTGAGACATCCAAAAACAGGGTAAATCAAAACGATTGTAATGAATGGTGTGTCCCACATTCTATTAGGATCACTCTGTCTTGGATATAGTTAGCAATTTTCAAAACTAATATTCATTGAATCAACCTTGAATGCATCTTTCATATTTCGTAAGGTGCTTCTCATATCTCGTCAAGAAAGGTTACAAACCTGAAGTTAATTCTCAACCAAAACTATACGATCCCTTTAATCATGTGTTACACAATTCAATTAGTACATTGAATGCTACATCCGCAAAGGGTTCACTGTTTACCCCATAAGGCCTAAACTACTTTGATGCTCCAAGGGGAAATCCAGTTCAAATGTATATTAGGTTGATAAAAAAGAGTAAAATATTACGAGTTCAACGGTACAATTTTTATCGAAGTCGGATGAAAAATAAGGAAGTTATGACATTTTGACGTTACAATGTTATTGGGCTTAAACAGTTCTTGAACAGAAATTATGAATATGCAAATGACAATGTGAGCATGTCATTCCCTCACATCTTACCATAAAGTTTGTACATAAAATTTTGAAATTTCCAATTTTCCATTCAATTGCAATTTTGCCCTAGGCTTCAATTCTCATATATCTAGCTTATCACTATCCTGAGGTTATTCAACCAAGAATACCATCATGTTTTAGATTTCAATGAAAGAAACATTAATTTTTCTTTTTTTCTTTTTTTTGGACGTTATCAATGGAAAATTGTCAGGGTATGACATGGATAGCTCACTCATTTGCGTATTCATACACACTGTACAAGAACTGTTTTTGAGAAATTATCGAAACTGCAAATTTCACAACTTCCATATTTTCAATCCAATTGAAGTCAAATTTTTACCGTTGTACTCATGAAATATTACTATTTTTTATTAGATTCACTTATACAGGGTGGTCCAAAAAGAGCGGAACACCTAAGATCTTTAATTTCAGCAATATTGTTGCAAATATATCATTATTTTGCCTTCTATTGGAAAGGCCATTCTTTGTCCAATAGAATGACTGTAAGTTCTTTAATTTTGGTTGATGCGTTATGATTTTAGGACCATTTTTGTCAACCCTTGCAATTTTCAAAATGTGACCATTTTGCACTCTCAGCGATACCGAAATCAGCGACAATTCGGCTTGTCATAGAACCAGTAGCGTTCACAGTGTGTGGAATGTGAGGCAGACGTGTGATTGTCATTGTCCGCCCCACATTCCACACATTGCGAACGCTACTGGTTCTACGACAAGCCGAATTGTCGCTGGTTTCGGTATCTCTGAGAATGCAAAATGATCACCACCCTGTACATGAACTATCATGTTACGTTTTTATTGCTTGAAACGTATGTCGAGGTAATTGAAACTTGCGGAGAGTGTGGGGAAGGGTGCTCAAGATCCAAAGGAGAGAGAAGTTTATCATGCGTAAAGGGGATTTTTCATCATGACCAGTCACGTGGTAGCTATAGTGGACAGTGGATGAGACCTCGGAAGATATCCCGTGTGAAAGAATTGCAAGACGGCAAATATATTATGCTCGAATTGTAATTCGGACTGAAATGTTTTTTGCCTTTAAAATATACAGTGTCAATTATACTGGACGTGGTGTTTACTGTTTGGGATGTACACATCATCCTAAACGAAGAAGGTACAAGGGATCCATATTTCGTGATTATTGCTGCTGATTTGACTTATGTCACAGATCAGCTTTTATTCCATTTGACATTCAAACAAGAGTTTTGAATGCTCATGAATATGCTGAAATCGCGCATGTATTAAAATTTTATTGACATAGAAGAATGAAAAGGTTGTTGATGAGGACAGTGTGCTACATGTTGACGGAGATGAGCTGTTGCCAGGACAAAACTGGAAACACAACTTGGAGCCAGCATCAACAAATGAAGAGACAAAGGCCCAAGAGGTAAGAAGAAGAACAGCGAATAAGAACGGAACAAGGAAAGGTGAGGGGAAAATAAAATAAGAGACTCTGTGTGCATGTGATTTTTTTTTCTAAACACACTATTTACAATCCTGTTAAAATTCACCACGCCAAGATGTGCTTTGTGAAAGAGAAAGTATTGAATGAGCTGATTGAGCAGTTAAGTGTGTTGAACATATCAGTATTATTGATACGGTTTAGGCAACACAATATTGATGTAGGACGTGTTTTGTGTGGAGAAAATATGCAGAGTCTTTATAGGGAGATAAACTATTCAGTATTTGAGACATATATTTTGTTCTTAAGGAGACAGCGTGCAAACATGACACCAGAGTAAGTTTGGAAGTGTTTCCTGTATAGAGATATTTAGGGAGACAATATACTCAGTGTGGGGCATATAAACATCAAAACATCATATCAAAGTAACTTTGGAAGTGTTCCCTACATAACAAATACACAGTCTTTAGGGAGACAAAATTAATATTCTGTATTTGAGACATATATTTTGTTCTTATGGAGACAGCGTGCCAACATGACACCAGAGTAAGTTTGGAAGTGTTTCTTGTATAGAGATATCTAAGTGTATTTAGGGAGACAATATACTCAGTGTGGGATATGTGGGATAACCCGGTGAAGTGGTCTCACGTCGCATCCAACTGGACCCCATGGAAGACCAGCTTAGCATAGCTGAATATGGGCTATCCAGCCATCTTCTCAGATAGAAATGAATTAAGATAGAAATGAATTATGAACTTTGGAAGTGTTCCCTACATAACAAATACACAGTCTTTAGGGAGACAAAATTAATATTCTGTATTTGAGACATATATTTTGTTCTTATGGAGACAGCGTGTCAACATGACACCAGAGTAAGTTTGGAAGTGTTTCTTGTATAGAGATATCTAAGTGTATTTAGGGAGACAATATACTCAGTGTGGGATATATAAATTGTTCTCAAGAAAACATTATACTAATATCACAACAAAGTGACTTTGGAAGTGTTCCCTATATAAGAAAATGCACAGTCTTTAGGGAGTCAAAATATTCAGTACTTGAGACATATATTTTGTTTGTAAGGATACAGCGTGCAAGACCAGAGTAAGTTTGGAAGTGTTTCCTGTTTAGAGATATATAAGTGTATTTAGGGAGACAATATACTCAGTGTAAGACATATAGATTGTTTTTAAGAAAAAGTATTATGCAAACATCCCACCAAAGTATCTTTGGAAGTGTTCCCCTATATAAAAAAATACACAGAGTCTTTAGGGAGACAAAATATTCAGTGTTGAGACATACATTTTGTCCTTAAGGAGACAGCGTGCCAACATCACAACAAAGTGACTTCTCGAAGTGTTCCCTATATAAGAAAATGCACAGAGTCTTTAGGGAGACAAAATAATCAATATTTGAGACATATATTTTGTTTGTAAGGAGACAGCGTGCGACACCAGAGTAAGTTTGGAAGTGTTTCCTGTATAGAGATATATAAGTGTATTCAGGGAGACAATATACTCAGTGTGAGACATTTAGATTGTTCTCAAGAAAACATCATACAAACATCACAACAAAGTAACTTTGGAAGTGTTCCCTACATGACAAATACACAGAGTCTTTAAGGAGACAAAATATTCAGTGTTTGAGACATATATTTTGTTCTTAAGGAGACAGTGTGCAAACATGATATCGAAGTATCTTTGGAAGTGTTTCCTGTATAGAAATATATATATAAGTGTTTTAAGGAGACAATGTACTCAGTGTGAGACATATAGATTGTTCTTGAGAAAACATTATGCAAACATCACATCAAAGTAACTTTGGAAGTGTTTCCTATATAGAAAATACACAGTCTTTAGGGTGACAAAATTTTCATTGTTTGAGACATATATTTTGTTCTTAAGGAGACAGCGTGCAAACATGACACCAGAGTAAGTTTGGAAGTGTTTCCTGTATAGAGATATTTAGGGAGACAATATACTCAGTGTGGGGCATATAAACATCAAAACATCATATCAAAGTAACTTTGGAAGTGTTCCCTACATAACAAATACACAGTCTTTAGGGAGACAAAATTAATATTCTGTATTTGAGACATATATTTTGTTCTTATGGAGACGGCGTGCCAACATGACACCAGAGTAAGTTTGGAAGTGTTTCTTGTATAGAGATATCTAAGTGTATTTAGGGAGACAATATACTCAGTGTGGGATATATAAATTGTTCTCAAGAATACATTATACTAATATCACAACAAAGTGACTTTGGAAGTGTTCCCTATATAAGAAAATGCACAGTCTTTAGGGAGTCAAAATATTCAGTACTTGAGACATATATTTTGTTTGTAAGGAGACAGCGTGCAAGACCAGAGTAAGTTTGGAAGTGTTTCCTGTTTAGAGATATATAAGTGTATTTAGGGAGACAATATACTCAGTGTAAGACATATAGATTGTTTTTAAGAAAAAGTCTTATGCAAACATCCCACCAAAGTATCTTTGGAAGTGTTCCCCTATATAAAAAAATACACAGTGTTTGAGACATATATTTTGTTCTTAAGGAGACAGCGTGCAAACATGACACCAGAGTAAGTTTGGAAGTGTTTCCTGTATAGAGATATTTAGGGAGACAATATACTCAGTGTGGGGCATATAAACATCAAAACATCATATCAAAGTAACTTTGGAAGTGTTCCCTACATAACAAATACACAGTCTTTAGGGAGACAAAATTAATATTCTGTATTTGAGACATATATTTTGTTCTTATGGAGACAGCGTGCCAACATGACACCAGAGTAAGTTTGGAAGTGTTTCTTGTATAGAGATATCTAAGTGTATTTAGGGAGACAATATACTCAGTGTGGGATATATAAATTGTTCTCAAGAAAACATTATACTAATATCACAACAAAGTGACTTTTGAAGTGTTCCCTATATAAGAAAATGCACAGAGTCTTTAGGGAGACAAAATAATCAATATTTGAGACATATATTTTGTTTGCAAGGAGACAGCGTGCGACACCAGAGTAAGTTTGGAAGTGTTTCCTGTATAGAGATATATAAGTGTATTCAGGGAGACAATATACTCAGTGTGAGACATATAGATTGTTCTCAAGAAAACATCATACAAACATCACAACAAAGTAACTTTGGAAGTGTTCCCTACAAATACACAGAGTCTTTAAGGAGACAAAATATTCAGTGTTTGAGACATAAAGGAGACAGTGTGCAAACATGACATCGAAGTATCTTTGGAAGTGTTTCCTGTATAGAAATATATACAAGTGTTTTTAAGGAGACAATATACTCAGTGTGAGACATATAGATTATTCTTGAGAAAACATTATGCAAACATCACATCAAAGTAACTTTGGAAGTGTTTCCTATGTAGAAAATACACAGTCTTTAGGGAGACACAATTTTCAGTGTTTGAGACATATATTTTGTTCTTAATGAGAGAGTGTGCAAGCACGACACCAGAGTAAGTTTGGAAGTGTTTCCTATATAAAGATATGTATTTAGGGAGACAATATACTCAGTGTGAGACATGTAGATTGTTCTTAAGAAAACATTTTGCAAACATCACACCAAAGTAACTTTGGAAGTGTTATCGCGCGCGCCCGACAGCAGTTCTGAGTTTGGACATCCATATCGATAATAAAACAACGGATTTCCTGCAACATCTACTAATAAACGGAAATACATTTGTTAGAGAAAATTGTTTGAAGGCAGCTATTTTGATAAATTGGGGTATTTGAAATTATTTGAAAATTTCGTCTCTGGTTCCCATCAGATTTACTATCAACGTAATCCATATCAATGAAAATCAATAAAAATGCATGTATCAAAACAGCAAGCGGGTTGATCCCTCGGCCAGTGGGTGCGGCCTGGACCAACTACGTTTTGGAATATTTTTTTTTTGAAAGAAAAAAAGACATGGGCAATTTCAATGCGCTAAATATAAAGTATGTACGACATAATTAATGCAGTTATACCAAACTGCCTTGACTATAAGTAGTTTGCATTTTCTTGTATATGTGCTGTCATGATAATTAAAGGGATAGTACAGTATTGGTGGAGATGAGAATTGGGCTTTTAACTTTTTGCGAGATACCAAGAAAACACTTATGAAATAGTTCAGAGCATACCCTTTTAAGAGGAATTCAAAGCTTATTTGATGATAATCGGGTTTGGCATGACTGAAACATCTAAAAACAAAGTAAAACAAAGCAATCATAATAAAGTGTGGGTCCCACACTTATTAGAATCACTCTGTTTTGGATATCTCAGCCATTTCAAAAGCAATTTTCATCAAATCAACGTTGAATTCCTCATGGAATTACATGCTCTTTCATATTTCATGAGAGGTTTCTCATTATCTCATCAAAAAATGTTAGAAACCTGAAATTAGGTCTCAACCAAAACTGTACGATCCCTTTAAAGTAATTGATGCTATTCATACATGTGTATATAATATGTAAAAACTCGCTGAATTTCACCCTTGTTATGACAGGATACCATCAAAAAATCGTCCTGATCATGTGAGCGTATATAGTGTAACCGTGTATGACAAAAATGATAGTAATGTATACGTATATATATGTATACGTATAGTGATAGTAGCATAGCGGCGGCTATTTCAAATAATGTGGTATCATATTTTACGTAGTTACACGTCTTGCACCGTCAAAACAGGAAGCAACACTTCCATAATAACAAGAAAATGTCAAATACAATGTATCGGTTACGTTATCATCTCATCAATTTTATGGCAATCTGGAATATTTTGTAAAGGTTACTTAAATAGTTAGCCAGCATATTTATTCAGAGTTGATGCCTCCAAGGCAATAACAAAGCACCGATCTACGTATGAAATGTTACGAAATTGTTACGAAACAAACGAAATCAAAACGAAATCAACGTTGAGAAAAATATCATAAATATTGAGTACGATATACGGGGCATTTATTAAGTTCAACACCACTGAATTACATCGACTTTGATTAGTTTACATAATATCTTTGCATGTATCATATATCTGATGTTAATAATTAGTGTTGAATTGCGTATGTAAAGATATTATGACTGTATGTCACTATCAAATAAAGTGCATGACAAATATTATAAATTAATGGAATAAAGTTACAAAGCGCCAACCATTTTGAATAGTGTATGTATTTTAGTAGTTTCTTGTCTTGTACCATCCGAATCAGAAACCGTACTTTCATTGTGACAGGAATACATTCAAGTACAAGTTATTGTGTACATTGTGATAATATCAGTTATCACGGAAACGAAACACGTGTGCTGTTCTTTGTTGCAGTCATGAATACTTTGCAAATGTTTATTTACAGTTGATAGCGATATATGTCTGACATGTCAAAAAGCAATGGATCTGTTACAGAAAAATGGTTTGTCAGCAGCCATTGTGAATTTCTTTTGATAAACTTTAAAATTTTCATGTTTCAATTAATAACAAACACACGTTAGTAAATCATAGAAACAAACAAGGTTGATCCTTTATCTCATGGTGTAGTTTGGACTATGTACGTTTACGAATGAAATAGATGAGGCATTTTTTTCCTATTATGTTCCCACGTGATTATCTTGAAAGTTTATTTATTGCTAAGTGCAAATTGATTGTAACTGCACTGCGCAGAGTCAAAGAAGATGGTGTTTTTGGCATTAAATCAGTTGGTTGTTCTATCTTACTTCTTTTTTCCTGGGGTATATTATTGACAGAGTACAATTGTATCATGATTTGATGCTCGTGGAGTTTTTGACTTTCTTTGCTGAAATTGTGAATGAGTGGCAGAATCAGGATATTCAAAAAGGGAGTGATCTAACTGAGTGGTCATGGGCTTTGCTTGATAACAGGCACACCGCATGGATAATAAATTGGCTGAAAAGGGGTGCGGTCGCCTCTTTCGCCACTTCAAGTTACTGGATCCATTACTGTGGAAGAACATCAAAGAGTCCAGTGTGTTCATGAAGGGATGGTACAGTATTGGCTGAGAAGATACCTAGGAAGCAGTTTGTGATTATGTGAAAGAGTATACAATTTTAAGAGCAATTCAAAATTTATTTGATGAAAATTATTTTTGAAATTTCTGAAATATCTGAATACAAAGTAAAACAAAGCGATCCTAATAAAAGATGGGTCCGATCAATCATTAGGATCGGTTTTTAGGACATCTCAGCCATTTCAAAAACTATTTTCATCAACATATTAATAAACTTTGAATTCCGTTTGGAATCATATCCGCTGCAGTACTTCATAAGAGGTTTAATTCTCATTATCATACATCAAATGTAGGACACCTGACGCCTCATCTCAACCGATACTTTACTATCCCTACCTAATGAGAATGTGTGAGTGTACCACTTTCAGTGAAACTAGTGAAAAGTTACCCATGTACCGACGAGAGAGACATCTGTGCAGTCATACATGAGCATGTTAACTCCCTCTTGAAATGATTGAAATAATAACTTTCAACATTAATTCCTCGTTTTCATGATAAAAAAAAAACGCGCTCACCAAATGTAGAGCAAAGGTATTGCGTGATATTTGCATAAATATAATTATAAAGGCCCGTGGAGGGTGCTAACATGTGTTACAATCAGTAACAGAATTGACAGAGAGATAGAGAGAGAGAGAGAGAGAAAGAATGAAGGAAAAAAGAACATGCCGTCAAGGAGAATGGAGCTATGTTCAGCAGCAATATTTGACAATAGGCAAAGAAATACTACAAATACAAATGCCGAGGGGTTTTTTTTTTTTCGTTTGTTTGGTTGGTTTTTTTTTTTACCGATTGACACCCATCACGCTATTGTCTGCGGCAAGATCTGACAGATTGTAGGATTTGTTAGGATTCAGCCCCATTAACCCAAAGCTATTTTGACCCTTCCCAGTCCAAGGGGGGGGGGGCACATTGTACCCCCTTACTTTTTTTTATTATTTAATGTATCACTGTCATATTTGGCGCATTGGTAGAGCATTTCTCGGAATTTTCATGTATAAACTAACAGCTAATGAATTACCATCTGTTTTTATCCACATGTTCAAAAGGAATCGCTCTATCCACAGTTATCCCACTCGCCAGAGTGACGCCCGTATTCGCACTATTTTTGCAAAGAAAACAATTATATTTACTGGACCCAGATATTGAAATGATCTCCCTCTAGATATCACTTCTTCCTTATCTTTATTCACCTTCAAACGCAAATTAAAACAGTTATTACTCAGTGGATACACACTACCAAGCTTTTAACAACTTTTTTTATGCTCCCAGTATTTTGTCCTTGTCCGCAGCACCAAGTTATTCAAGTTATTTTATGGTACCGATTCATCTTTAAATAATATAGCATTTTTGTTTTTCAAACACTGCGAGATTTGTATACAGTATGGTTTGTGCGATATCTATGTGGTTCATTACAGTAGTCTATTACTTATCGATTTTTTTTTTTTTTTTTTTGTACTGGCGTAATTTTAGTTGGTCAAGACAAACCTACCTACAGTTTTACAAGCCTTAAAGCTTTTATGTAGGCCCCATCATTCTCACAAGTGACATTTTTACACGATGTGACCATGTACACTTGTGTCAAGTATGTATTTTTTTCTTTTTCTTCTACAATCAAAAGACATGATTTTTTTATATTTTGTATTCTTGTTTTGTTGTCAATAATTTTGTAATCTCATCATTGAGAAAATGGAAATATGAAAATAAATTTGAACTTGAACTTAAACTTGAACATGTTGGATGCATGACCCTACATGTGAAATTTCTCAAGGTCACCCATGGAGGGCGCTATTTACGAGAAACAATAAAAACATACATACATGTAGAAATAATGTTATTATGCTTAAAACATGATTTTTCTGTGAAATATTTTCATCCCCGGTAGGTATGTCTGATTATAGAGCAATCATTTTCCATAAGTATTTGCCACAAATGAATAAGAAGAATCTTATCATTTGCTATGGTTGAAATCTCTTAAGATCACCCATATTTGGCTCTATTTATAACAACATAAAAAATACATTATGAGACCTGTGACCTGGCATAGGTGTTCGTACATATATAGTTATCACATCTCACATTTGTATAATATTGGAATTTTGAGTCTGAAAATAGATTATACGATTATGTAATGATATTACAGGTATAACTTGGGTGAAGGAATCAAAACGATCCAAAATAGAAGGGCTTTTGTCACATACAAACAATGGACATAATAAGAAAAAAAATTTAGGACCATAATTACTTCACATGTTGCTTCTTCAGCAAATTTCAGCCCAGAAACGCCCATTTCATACGTTGTAATATTGTTAATTGAAAGTGGAACAGAAAAAAGAAAAAGAATCTGACTGACATGGTTATCAGTTTATGATTGCCATGCAACCAGCAATATCAAATATATAATTAAATTATATATAAAAATGTTTGCAATAAGATGTTCGAATAAGTCACTAAATCTTGTTGGAATTGGATAGAGGGCAAAGGAAAGGCAAATGAAAATCTGGTGAGGGCACAATGCCCCCTCCCCTCAATGAGCTTTAAAGGTAGCTTATGGGAAGGGTATGAAACTTTAAGTTACGAGTACTTAATTATAAAAAAAAAAATAAGAATTGAATATTTCCTCGTGAACAATAGCAACAGAAATGATCGGGAATAAGAAAGAAAAATAAGAAAAATAAGAATATATGTTTTACTGTTAATATATGGATACGTGTGTACTCTATTCTGTCTCCCTAATGTACGATGCATATTTATGAAATTTGATATTGGCACATTAAGGAGACACGTCTCCCAAAGGTACTTTTTATTCATAGTGTCTCCCTAAGGTGGACTTATGGGTTAGAAAACCCAAAGGAGACAAAAATATCACTCACAGAATATATATCTGAAATGAATTTTCTAAGCTCCAATTTTTATTTCAGATTAAAAAGATATCTTCATTTTCAATGTTTTAACGTAAAATTCAAAAATAGAAACTATGACAAAATCACTTTTTTCACAGTTTACCATATTGTCTCCGTAAGGTATGTATTTCACGAACGTCTCCTTAAGGTTCCACCCAGGAGTATATATATATATATATATATATATATATATATTGGTTTCATTCAGCCGAAAAGGGTCACGGTAGTTTCTTTTGCAATGGAAGTAGTATCCATCGGATATCAAAATACCAAAGTCAGATATTTTATCCTGCACGGGGCCCCAGACAGTAGCTCCAATGTGTTTTGCTTTATTCTCTTTATTGTTTGCATCTCTTCTTCTTAAATATGCGCTCCTTCGTCTTCATTTTCGCGACAACGACAACGCGTCCTCCGCATCATCATCATCAGTAGCCCCAAAGTGCCCCCCCCCTCCACATACACACGAACACACGCACACACACACACACACACACACACACACACACACACACACACACACATATATATTGGTTTCATTCAGCCGAAAAGGGTCACGGCTAATTTATTTTGCAATGGAAGTATACCCATCAGAGATATCCAATGCACTAAAGCCAGTTATTTTATCCTGTACGGGGCCCCAGACAATAGCCCCAAAGTGCCCCCTACACACACACACACACACACACACACACACACACACATATATATATATATATATATATATATATATATATATTGGTTTCATTCAGCCGAAAAGGGTCACGGTAATTTCTTTTGCAATGGAAGTAGTATCCATCGGATATCAAAATACCAAAGTCAGATATTTTATCCTGCACGGGGTCCCGTACAGTAGCTCCAAAGTGTTTTGCTTCATTCTCTTTACTGTTTGCATCTCTTCTTCTTAAATATGCGCTCCTTCGTCTTCATTTTCGCGACAACGACAACGCGTCCTCCTCATCATCATCAGTTTTGCTGTTCTGGCAAACATTTTCCAGCGTATCGGCTACATTCGATTTTAGAGCGGCGAGAGTGGAAGACGTGCATAATTGAGTCTGGGAAAGCGTAGGAACAGCGTAGCTAAAGCGGCCAACAGCGTTATCGAAGTAGGAATGAAGCGTCGTAGGAACAGGCCTTGATTTTATACGAGAGTAGAGAACTTAGTGAGAGCGTCGTTAAAGCGGGAAGGTCGTGCTTTGATCAAGAAAGCGGCGCAGCAGCGGGACCATGTCGTCGGTGTCTAGTTTAGACTATATTTCCGGTTCTTGTGCCGCTGTTACTACGGTCAGAAACACCTGGAATTGTTACGCTCATCCCGCGGTATTTACACTGTCACTGCTCTCTCCCCGTTTGAGCTACGATTCAAAATAGGTCAATCTTGATGGGGAGATGAGGAAGAAATTTTGAACCAGTTCAAAATTTCTTCCCGATCTGTAAAATTGCCAGATCCAACCCCATCACCCAAACGCTTCTGCTACGATGCTCCCGGTCCCCGTACACTTTTGCCGCTCTCTCCAGATCTGACAGATTGAATAGATCGGGATGCAGATCTTGATAGTGGAATCACATGTGGGGACACTTTAGGAACACTCCGTGGGGCCCCGTACAGCTATATAACTAGTTTCGGTGTTTTTGATACCTCCTTGAGTACTACTTCCATTGCAAAAGAAATTACAGCAGTGATTCTTTTCACTTAGAATAAAATAATACGGGAGCACTTTCCAGGTACTGGCTGGGGGCCCCTTAACTGGATGGGTTTGTGTTTTACGTATCTCAGCTGTTGATTCCACTGAAGGAAAATAGGCATACATGACTCTTTTCACCTAAAAGCAATTAATTCATATGGGGTGGGAATACCTTGGGGCTATACCTGTCAAGGGCCCTGCATCCGGGCCAATATCGCACCTCTTTTAATCGAATTCTTTAATGTTGAATTAAATTTAGCAAAAATTTCGCCTAGATGACATGGTAGTTCAATGTCATATTAATCTCTTCATTCAAATTTATTTTGAAACATTCACATTACCTCTAACCTTATTCTAAATAACACTTTTTCAACTGAAATCCATATATAAGACAAGTACCATTCCACTATCCGTTCATTCATAAATTCATAATGATATGGTCACGTGATTTCATGCTGCGCTCGTTCATTCAAATTGATTTCTGGCCATCTAATTTAACATGTTCTGCAGTCAATTAAACAGATATGTTCATGCTTGGCCTCTTTCCTTATTTTCTTTCGTCGTAGTTATTGTCTTGTAAGCATCATAGCATTTCATGTTTTCGCATTCGTTTAAGAGACTTTGACACCATTTTTTTAACGTGCTTTTTGAATCCAAAGAAGTAAGAAGCCACAAATTATCTGGCCGTTACGAGCGCTTTATTACGAGCGGTCGGCCAGTTCCAAGAAGTAAAGGTTATGATCCTCAATTTTTTTTTTAATAATTCTTTCTATGTCTTCTAGAGATAAACGTCTGTATCTATTGTGCTGTCATGACCTTAAAAATGAAGTTAATCTGCATTACTGGTACACGTATAGGCCTATAATGACATGTATATGAAAGAGAAGGAGCGTTACCAGTCTGGTTACAGAACAACCAAATCCAGTTATACTAGATAAGAAATATGATACATTTACTGCTTTATAACAGTAATTTATAGATGAAACGAAAACACACATAGAAAGACATGTTAAAATGATCTGAAACAAAGAAATAGCATGATTTGAATTTGAATGAACACGTTTGGAATTTGACTGTCTTTCGCGAAATTTAATGACTGAAATACATATATATATGTGTATATATAGATAGATATATATATATATGTATATATATATATATATATATATATATATATATATATATATATATATATATTGGTTTCATTCAGCCGAAAAGGGTCACGGTAGTTTCTTTTGCAATGGAAGTAGTATCCATCGGATATCAAAATACCAAAGTCAGATATTTTATCCTGCACGGGGCCCCAGACAGTAGCTCCAATGTGTTTTGCTTTATTCTCTTTATTGTTTGCATCTCTTCTTCTTAAATATGCGCTCCTTCGTCTTCATTTTCGCGACAACGACAACGCGTCCTCCGCATCATCATCATCAGTAGCCCCAAAGTGCCCCCCCCTCCACATACACACACACACACGCACACACACACACACACACACACACACATTAGTTTCATTCAGCTGAAAAGGGTCACGGCTAATTTCTTTTGCAATGGAAGTAGTACCCATCAGAGATATCCAAAATACCAAAGCCAGTTATTTTATCCTGTATGGGGCCCCGCACTGTATAGCCCCAAACACGGGTAATTTCTTTTGCACTGGAAGAAGTACCTATCAGAGATATTCAACACACCAAGGCTAGTTATTTTATCCTGCACAGAGCCCCAGACAGTAGCTCCACAGTGTCCCATCCATTATATTAATATCAGGGCCTACTGAACAGAGATATCACAAACACTAAAGCAAGTCATCTTATCCTGTATACGGGGTCCCATAGGTTACAGTAGCAAAGCACTCAAGAAATTTACAAAGGAAGCATACTTCTGTATAGTGCACAACCAAGATGACCATATTACGAAAGCAAGTCATTTCATCTTGTACTGGGCCCAGGTTACAGTAGCCATAAAGTGCCCCTCCCCCACATAATTATTATGACATCATTTAGCTGAAAAGAGTCATAGTTGTTTTTCTTTTACAATCGAAGTGGCCTTAGTTTACATCATAGATACCCAAAACATCAAAGCCAGTTAGGTTTTCCCAGCCAATTTCGCACTTTTGTTGGTTCATTTGATAGAAGGTTCGAATTCGTAAAATGGGTATTCAAATTGGCTGATACCCTACGTTCATTCAACTTCGCCTTGACTTGCCGAAAAGGGTATTTCAGTCATTAAATTTCGCGAAAGACAGTCAAATTCCAAACGTGTTCATTCAAATTCAAATCATGCTATTTCTTTGTTTCAGATCATTTTAACATGTCTTTCTATGTGTGTTTTCGTTTCATCTATAAATTACTGTTATAAAGCAGTAAATGTATCATATTTCTTATCTAGTATAACTGGATTTGGTTGTTCTGTAACCAGACTGGTAACGCTCCTTCTCTTTCATATACATGTCATTATAGGCCTATACGTGTACCAGTAATGCAGATTAACTTCATTTTTAAGGTCATGACAGCACAATAGATACAGACGTTTATCTCTAGAAGACATAGAAAGAATTATTAAAAAAAAAATTGAGGATCATAACCTTTACTTCTTGGAACTGGCCGACCGCTCGTAATAAAGCGCTCGTAACGGCCAGATAATTTGTGGCTTCTTACTTCTTTGGATTCAAAAAGCACGTTAAAAAAATGGTGTCAAAGTCTCTTAAACGAATGCGAAAACATGAAATGCTATGATGCTTACAAGACAATAACTACGACGAAAGAAAATAAGGAAAGAGGCCAAGCATGAACATATCTGTTTAATTGACTGCAGAACATGTTAAATTAGATGGCCAGAAATCAATTTGAATGAACGAGCGCAGCATGAAATCACGTGACCATATCATTATGAATTTATGAATGAACGGATAGTGGAATGGTACTTGTCTTATATATGGATTTCAGTTGAAAAAGTGTTATTTAGAATAAGGTTAGAGGTAATGTGAATGTTTCAAAATAAATTTGAATGAAGAGATTAATATGACATTGAACTACCATGTCATCTAGGCGAAATTTTTGCTAAATTTAATTCAACATTAAAGAATTCGATTAAAAGAGGTGCGATATTGGCCCGGATGCAGGGCCCTTGACAGGTATAGCCCCAAGGTATTCCCACCCCATATGAATTAATTGCTTTTAGGTGAAAAGAGTCATGTATGCCTATTTTCCTTCAGTGGAATCAACAGCTGAGATACGTAAAACACAAACCCATCCAGTTAAGGGGCCCCCAGCCAGTACCTGGAAAGTGCTCCCGTATTATTTTATTCTAAGTGAAAAGAATCACTGCTGTAATTTCTTTTGCAATGGAAGTAGTACTCAAGGAGGTATCAAAAACACCGAAACTAGTTATATAGCTGTACGGGGCCCCACGGAGTGTTCCTAAAGTGTCCCCACATGTGATTCCACTATCAAGATCTGCATCCCGATCTATTCAATCTGTCAGATCTGGAGAGAGCGGCAAAAGTGTACGGGGACCGGGAGCATCGTAGCAGAAGCGTTTGGGTGATGGGGTTGGATCTGGCAATTTTACAGATCGGGAAGAAATTTTGAACTGGTTCAAAATTTCTTCCTCATCTCCCCATCAAGATTGACCTATTTTGAATCGTAGCTCAAACGGGGAGAGAGCAGTGACAGTGTAAATACCGCGGGATGAGCGTAACAATTCCAGGTGTTTCTGACCGTAGTAACAGCGGCACAAGAACCGGAAATATAGTCTAAACTAGACACCGACGACATGGTCCCGCTGCTGCGCCGCTTTCTTGATCAAAGCACGACCTTCCCGCTTTAACGACGCTCTCACTAAGTTCTCTACTCTCGTATAAAATCAAGGCCTGTTCCTACGACGCTTCATTCCTACTTCGATAACGCTGTTGGCCGCTTTAGCTACGCTGTTCCTACGCTTTCCCAGACTCAATTATGCACGTCTTCCACTCTCGCCGCTCTAAAATCGAATGTAGCCGATACGCTGGAAAATGTTTGCCAGAACAGCAAAACTGATGATGATGAGGAGGACGCGTTGTCGTTGTCGCGAAAATGAAGACGAAGGAGCGCATATTTAAGAAGAAGAGATGCAAACAGTAAAGAGAATGAAGCAAAACACTTTGGAGCTACTGTACGGGACCCCGTGCAGGATAAAATATCTGACTTTGGTATTTTGATATCCGATGGATACTACTTCCATTGCAAAAGAAAGTAGCCGTGACCCTTTTCAGCTGAATAAAATCAATGTGTGTGTGTGTGTGGGGGGGGGGGGGGGGGGAGTGGGAGGGGGTAAGGGGCAATTTGGGGCTACTGTCTGGGGCTACTGTCTGGGGCCCCATGCAGGATAAAATAACTGGCTTTGGTATTTTGGATTTCTCTGATGGGTACTAATTCCATTGCAAAAGAAATTAGCCGTGACCCTTTTTCAGCTGAATGAAACTATTGTGTGAGTATGTGTGTTGGGGGGGGGGGGGGGCACTTTGGAGCTACTGTCTGGGGCCCCGTACATGACAAAATAACTGGCTTTGGTGTTTTGTATGTCTCTGATTGGTACTCCTTCCATTGCAAAAGAAATTAGCCGTGACTCTTTTTAACTGAATAAAATCAATGTTTGTGTGTGTTTGTACGTAGGCCTATGGGGGGTGGGGCCCTTTGGGGCTACTGTCTAGGGCCCCGTACAGGATAAAATAGCTGGCATTGGTGTTTTGGATATCTCTGATGGGAACTACTTCCATTGCAAAAGAAATTAGCCGTGACCCTTTTCAGCTGAATAACACCATATTTGTAGGGCCCTTTGGGGCTACTGTCTGGGGCCCCGTACAGGATAAAATAGCTGGCATTGCTGTTTTCATGATAAGTACACTCAAAGGAACAATATCCACCAATTTTTGTCCGTGACCCCCTTCGGCTGAATAAATTCATTTTTCGGGGTGCCTTTTTGTGGTCCCTAGGCTTACGGTACAGGATGTGACTTGCCAGCAATTCATTTTATTGACCCTTGGCCACATCCTTACATGATGAGACCATCAAAAAGTGTGACCCTTTTCAGCTGAATAAATGCTCTGGGCCCCCGGTCTAGAATGATCTCAGAAAAGTTCATCCAAAATGTCTCTAAATATCTCTGAGTAGTAGCCTTTGTTAATTCTGAAAATATTCTAAATCTTTACGGGGAGGTCAGTTTTTTTTTCATTCAATGATTTTAGTGTCCTCTGATATAAATGTATCAAATGTATCAAAGACTTCAAGTCTTATGCTGTCCGTTGCGATCATTACACAAGTGTAATTAATCAGTTGAGAGTTATTAATGTGAGTAGTAATACAGTAAATTTAATGCAACAAATATGGTTAAATAGTAAAATTTTGTGAGATCAAAGTAAATTTCAGATCCTAAAATTATTACCAACATATCTTTATATACTTTATTTGTTCAGCTAAGATGAAATATTGATGAAATGAAAGAAAATTGCCGGTCCCAAGGACTTTGTTATAATGGGAGTTGCCTGCAGACATGATTGTGCTGCCAATATTTTCATTTCAGGATTGAGAAATAAAAAGGGATTTGCACTGCCCAAATGGTGCATATGGGGTTGGAATGGCATATTGAAATCTGATGGAATCTGTACAAAGTCTACAAGAATGCCATAATTTGCAGGGAATGGGTTAACATCTTTTCTTTCTCAACTGACAGTATTATCATGAGAATGTGTATATGTACAGTTGTAGCAGGCGCAGATATACATCATCTCTCTTGTGCCAGTGTCTTAACTATCAATGTCTGGTCAGTTGTAAAGTGTAATTGATTTTCTTGAGGAAATATGACAGCAATGGAATGAAATATGTTTATCACCATCTTCATCACCAATGTGAAAGTCGAAATCTCAGGCAAATTTTTCGTTGTCATACACTGTCTCAGCCAGGCTAATCTGCATATTGTAGGCGTACTGCTTTGTGGTTGTAGTCTTATTATGGTGATAATGACTTAAACACACCACTAACTGTGCAAGAAAGGGGGGGGGGAAGCTAATACAGAGAGAAAAGGTCCCAACCAAGATCCACATGAACGTTGATAAATTACGATGTGCTTGCCATATGTTGGATGAGAACTTGAGCGATGTTGGTGTGTTGTCTGTGTGCGTTTGTTTGTGTGTGTGTGTGTGTAGAAGATGCCTTGCCTAGGCTTGATGCGTTCTCTGTATTAATGTAGGACAAGCAGCAAGAAATTATGAGGTAGCATGTGTGTGGGGGATGCGCTCTGCTTTATGAGTCGCGGTCTGTAGCAGATTGACATTTCAGAGTTAGTCTTCCTTCCAGGCCACTCGCTGTATTCCGTACCCATACACCTGCTCTGGGAAATAGTCTTCAGGTCATGCTAAATACTACTTCCACGGGGTGCATACCAAGGGGCTATCAGAGTCATTTTAAAAGGAGTATTTCCAATGTGTAATTAATGTATTGATTAGTTTCAGGTACTGATAAAGACATAGAAATCAAGAGTTGCAAGAAGCTGCAAGACCAAAGGAGGTGAACTTTGCAGGGAAAAAAAATAAAATAAAAATTATAACCTGGAAATGAAGCTAACAAAGGGATTGCTTCATTGGCTTTAAGTAGGTCACATGTTTTTAGAGACAGTTCCCTCAGCTTGTCTAGCGAGCAGTGACATTGGTGAATCAGGAAATAGAGGGAATGAAACATTGTAGGCCTATTTCCTTCAAATTCTTTGTTGCATCCCAGCACATAAAAAAAAGACTTACTGTCCATGGAGCTACAACTTAAAGAAGCTCCTTGCTTTCAGCATGAAAATCTTTCACCAAAAGACCACCACATGTGAAGTAATGTATATTATTTCGACTCGATACTCACATTGCAACAAATAATACTATCTTTTATCATTTTTTTGATATTTTATATTAAATAGTGAATTTGTGTGCATTCTTCTTTGATTATCCATTGTGGTTAGGAATGATTATTCAAAACTGAAGCAGTCAGTGTTTCTATCAATACTACAATTTCCTGCAGCTCTATACTGTGAGGGAGAATGATGTACAACTGCATGTACATTTGCCGATGTTTGTTTTTGTTTGTTTGTTAGGCTAGTGGCTTAATGCCATGAAATGATAAAACTGATTTTATGTTTCAGAGCACCCTGAAGTCTAGACCCAAGGTTTCTTAAAGAAGTTATGAGAAGAACACAATGTGTCTTTCCACCAGAATGTATGAACCTAGCAAATGAGTATGTGTCCGTAGAAGTTTAATATTCTATGCAGTCAAACATCTTATGTCTTCAATCATTTCCAAAGCAAATTAAGCCCTCGCTCTGTAAAGAGTGTGTGGGGGTGACTCATAAACTCTGTTACCCTCACCAGTGAATGCAGTGCTTTTTATTGCACCTCCATTGGGAAAGAACTCAATATCTTTGAGCACCTCACTGCAGCTGGCTCGGTTCCTGGTTACCGTGTTTGTTTGCCGTGGCAACAAACTTGGACAATATCTCACGTACTTGATAGGAAGCACTCATTAGTACTCTCTCCTTCATTAGTGCAGGCATAAACTTTAATAGCATGGAAGCTGTTGATTCAGTGTTTGTTCACAGTGTATATATTGAACTTCAGATATTTGTGTTTCTATATCTGCCACATGGCAGATCTATCTCTGCAATACATGCATTCTGTGAAATGTGTCAAATAAATCTGAAAGAAAAAAAAAATCCCACTCATATCAAATGGTTCGTGCAAACGTGTACATAAAATGGATGACAATTGATGGTTTGACTATTTTAAGAACAGAGTAAACTCCCATAATGCATTTATTAGGTCATTCCACTACACTATAGTCAACACAGTAAACTTTATTGGAAATGCAGTATCATATCATAATCTGTGCCAGATTCCCAAAAAAAATGTCAAAATGTCAACAGAAAAAAACAACAACAGAATTTCTTGGTAAAGATTATAAAAAAGTTTATTATTCTAACTCCAATCTTAGTGCAATTCAACCATTAGTTTTCTGATTTTACAATCAGTTAAAGTTGACTTGAATGAGAAATTGCACACATCTCTCACAGAAAATATGAAATAGTTGCTGTGAGCAAGAAAATTTTCCCATCAAAATCTTCATCTCGTTCCACCTTGATATTGGTAGAGTATGTGGCCCTCTACAAAAAATTCTGTCATTGATGCAACGGTGGAATGGAGCAAGTGGCTGGGAAACCCTTCTGCAAACAATGTTGCCACACACAAGATCTGGAGACCATCTCAATGAACGGCACGATAAATACTTCATCTGTCTGACACTTGTTGTGGAAGTTTGTCTTTCAGATGAGCGTGCCTTTCAGCAAACACAGTTTTAGAGCTTGAATATTCAAGTCAATTTTAGGCCCACTAATTGTAAGGCAGTGAGATGTGGTAATGAGAGAATACTTTGATATCTGTTTCAAAGTAAGTATGTGAAGAAATACAAACAAACATCCGTATGCATACATATTTACATTGCATATACATGGAATGTTTCAAAGTATGTATGTTGAAATACACCTACTGGCTTGAACAGGTGAATTTGAGAATTTTAAAAGTAGGCCTATACTCAGCTGAATACAGATATCACTGAATAGGAATATAAAAATGAAGTCATATACCATCTCTTTACAGCAATTTCCAGAACATCTAGAACACCAGTAATTCAAGTATCAAGACATTTTACATAATTGCAATAGTTCAGTTGGAGGATCCATACTATGTTTGTTTAACTTATTTTTATCCCAAAAGTGTGGTCAGCCATTGATTCTGTATGTAATTACATGGTTACTGACTGTAAAATGTCATCGAAGTCACCCACATCATTAGGATTTTTGCTGGCTGTGTGACTGTAGACTAGTGTCTCAGCTTATAGATGATTCTCAGTTGCCAACTGTATCAGACAGTGAAAAAAAAAATGTCAAGTTGTGGTTATTTTTCCATTCAAATAGCATATCTGAATTGTCAAAACTTGACAGCAAATCAAACACAAAATAGTAGAGATATAAAGGCTGATACTCGAATGTATTAGAAGATAAAAAGTTATAATGTGTGAAAATTAGTGCAATACGAAATCATAGTGAGAAATATTTTCATGAATCATTTCACTATACCATTTTACCATGGCAATGCCAGAGTGTAGTAGACACCAGTGAGTTTTGTTTTTGTTTTTTTTTATATTAAGATTAGGACATGAATATGTATGAGTAGTCATTTCCTTTTTGGATCTCCAGCTACCCCCCCCCCCATCATTTTGCACGCAACATGATGCTAGTTTTAGAGCATCAGTCAAAAAGATTACAGTAGGAATGATTGTAATTGTAAGAGATTTGAATGAAAGAGATTCCTGGACAGGTGTTGTTTACAGCAGCCTCTGGTACACGGCCAGTAACAGCTTCTTGACTTTGTTGTCGTCTAGTTTCCAAGATATCTGGTTTGATGTCGCGATCATAAAATGTGTCATAAGATCACTCCTAAGGAAGTATAGGGCTCTTATCATATGACCAGGTAAATCCATTGTGGTAAGTAGACCAACTATCTGGGTGAGCTAACAAAGTAGTTTGTACACACTTCCCTCCTATGTCTATTGACATCACTAGAGTAGCTTGTCATCTCCATGGAAACAGGTGTAGAATGGAATGAGGCAAACCTCATTCAGCTTTGCATCGAGCCTACCTTGCATTCTCTAAGACCTCTAAAAACATTTCTCTTTGTTGTTTTTTAATCTAGAATTATGTACATCATATTTCATTATGTTCAGAAATTATTCTTTTTTTTTTCAATTTTTTCAGGACTTCCTGAATTATTTGATACAGGTAAATTATGCAAATTACTGATCTGATAACAATAAGGCAAGAAAGAAAAAGAAAAAAGAACAGTCATATACTACAGACACTTCGGAATGATCCTCGTTCAAAATGTGCCATTGTATTAGTACCGTGTGATATGTCTGTCAGTTATCGTAAACATATTTGACTGTTTTTTTGCTATGCATATTATACTTTTTTACATTTCTCCATATATGTACACACAAATTAGAGATTATAATATAAGATGAAAAGAAGTGGCATGTGTATAAACCATTTTGATGTACGGCACCTCTCTTGTAATAAATATTGAGCGTGCTGATCAATGGTGTTTGATCTAACCACCAGAAGAACAGTCAAAGGATGCCAGAAGCCAGTTTGCAGCTGCTCAAATATTCCATATTTAGCCTTAAGCCCTTGACTCTGTGCGACACCAGTGTATGAATGCCTCACATTGAGTGGCGCTCTGGAAGCATGGCTGTGTCAGACAAAGGCCTGCCGCTCTCATTCATTGTATGTGGATAGATATGAATTGTTTGCAAAATGAGAGCTACATTATGTAAGTGTCATTTCTAAACATTTCAAAGTAAGTCCATCATCAAATAGAGCAAAATTAAGCCTTTCCTTTAATATCTCACTTGTGAAATAACAAGGAATATTTTAGAAGTTATGATTAAAAATATCCTGTATTTTCTTATTATTGTCTTTGTTTTTCAGCAGCTTTAATCACAAATATCTCAACTTAATTAGAATGGATTTAGCTCGTTTTGTGATAAAACTCTTCATATGTTTCCTGGGCATATCTATACGGAGTAGAGACATACAACTGCAATGATTACAAAAAGATATTTAAAAAAAAAAATCTAGAATGGATTTTGTTGCTTTTTTTTTTGTAGAGGTTCATACCTGGATTATCACTCTTTTCAAAAGTGATTCTATGAATTTACGTATTTGAATTCAGGACAGATTTTATACCTGATATAGATGTTACTGTGAAATCATGGTATCACTCCTGTGAAATAATGTGCAGTGATAGATAAGACTAGCAAATGTTTGTTCTTAAAGGGTGTGTACAGTTCTGGTCGAGGTGTAGATTTAGCTTTTAACATTTTGCGAGATATTCAGAAACCACTCCATGAGATGTCAAAGAGCATGCAGTTCTAAGGGGTATCAAAAGTTTATTCGATGAAAATCGGTTTTGAAATGGTTGAGATATCCAAAAACAATGTGAAACAAAGAGATCCTAATAAAGTTGTGGCATGTCGCCTTTTATTATTAGCACTTTATTGGATATCTCAGCCATTTGAAAACCAATTTTCATCAAATAAACATTGAATCCTTTTTAGAATTACATGCTCTTTCATATTTCATAAGAGGCTTTTCATTATCTCACTTAGGAATGTTCAAAACATGAATCCCTACCTCAACCAGTACTGTACAGTCCCTTTAAGCACTAACAGAATTTCCCCAAAAATCTATGCATATCATGATGCATTCTTCCTACAACATCATTTTTGGTAAAAACTTTTGATAAGTGCTACATCATAACATTAATGTTTGACAATTTCTCATATGTGTAACTTCTGGTTATTTTTTGATATTCTTGTTGTTTCATTCTCACTTGGCTTTTGGTAATGTTCTGTTGGGATGTGGCAATGCTAATTTTTTCCGGTATTTCTATTTCTTTGAATAAATTCATGACACCCTTAAGAATTTATGTGCAGGTTAAGACCACAAATTCTGACTTCCCAGAACGCAGCTCCACTCTTTCACCAGACAAAGCTCTGAACACATTCACTGCAGCAACCTGCTTGTTTGCAGCTGCGTGAGGGAGCCCTCTTGATTAATGGCATGTGTGCATCCGTGCAGTGAAGCATGCTGTAATCAAGTGTTATTGGGTCAGCGAAGCTTTAGATTGTTCCCCTTTTCACAGTTTTTTTTTTTTTGGTTGTATATGCCGTAATTACAAGGGTATTTACCCATCTGAGTGCTAGGGGTGATTGCACTTGATTTTCAAACGCGGAATATAGAAGACGGCTTCAATTTGTGGAAATATATATTGTATCATAGCCCCATGCATTAGAGTTAATTGATATCACACAAAACTTCACTTCATGTGTGATTGTCATAATAGCTTGATGTTTTTGTCTTTATTGTTGCCATAACTCTTTATGCTTGTAGTCATCTATATTGCATGGTTCTCAATTTTGATAGGGATTTTCCTCAATTCTTAGAAAGGGGATAAGTATTCACGGTATGGTCAGAATTATACTGATAAACATTTAGGATTGATCGTCAAGTTCAAGTTTATTCTTTTTTCTCCATTGCGACATAACAAATACACAGTTTGTAGCTCAATGAGGCACAATGTAAGTAGAAGGAAAGAGATGACAATGTAAGTAATAAAAAAAAGTAGGTTACATTATACTTTCGATGAGGATTAAAAGAGTGAAACGTGAGTGATGAAAAATTAGGGGGGAAGAGATGGGGGGACCCACTAAAACGTGAAGTTTGTAGATTGTGGGCCCCTCTAGATGCAATGTTGATAGCAGTTGCCATCTTCATTCTTCCACTATTTTACAACTGCATGTGCTGTATACGCCATATATTTAGTGACTATAAATTTTCGTGAATCGGGACTTTCCGATGATTTCGCGAGTGGTTGAATTCGCGATCGTGGAGTATTGTACTCGGCGAAGAAATGAATACATGTTCGTCACATTCATATCGGGATCAGAGTCAATAATTTTTTTGTGTCTTTAATCTTGTTAATAGCACCTGATTCGCAAAATTCGCGAAGAAAAAACTCATGAATATTCAACATATACAGTACTTGTATGGCATCAACTTTTGCTCTATGAAATCATCTTAACAAAGTTATTTAACCAATCTTACAAGCTCATATTCTCCATATTTATTTGCAGCTAGATTACAACTACAATTTGTTGTGATCGTATTTCAAGTTTTCTCTTCTGTACAGTCATCAATACATTGAATTTTTTTTTTATATTCAACCGTTTATGGTAAAAGTGAGACACTTCTGATGTGTAGAACATGCAAATAAAAAAATTAATACTTTTGCCCCCAGTGCAACTTAAACTATTTTTAGCCATCTCAACTGCAGCATTGCAAAAGATATGAATATATCCATCCCTGACAAATTGACAAATTGGTTGTGTTTTGTGTTACAAAGACATGATCCCTCATTTTCATGAGCAGTATCTTCTTACTTTTGCTGTATACTTTACACAGACTATTAATGAAAATTACATGAACTCATGAAAGCCATGTACTGCAACTGGATCAGTATTCCTCTAGAGTTTGTAAGCAATTTATGCATGATTTCATGACTCTCAGTGTGAAATCTTGTGTACCCATGTTCAAACAGTTTATGTCAAGTGGCATGTTAGGAGGTACTATAATTACTGAGAATGCATCATATTTTGGGATGACTGGGATGATATGATATATTGAACCTAGTAATTGTCAAGTCTGACTGATCATGAATGATCATCAGTTTTGATTTGATTTGATTTGATTTATTCATTCTCCATATGGCAACATTTACAATTTTTTTCAACATAATCAAACATAATGATATACAAATATGAAACTCATTATAGCTAGTTTCAACAATTTCAACAATTTTGATTACAAATGCATTTAAGACAACATTACAATACATGTGTTACGAATTACCATACAGAACGGTCGCCAATAATAAGCTATAAGCTTGACCCTTTGGCAACCGATAATACAATACGTTAATGCAATAAAAGAAGGGGGTTATGCATGAGTTGACTATTAAAGGTGTTTCTGTGTATGAGCTTATTAGATTATCATTCTTTGAAGAAGAAAACTGGTAATAACGCAATGAGGTGTGCAATTTTAGGAAGCACAATCGTACGGCCCTTTTATAATGAGAATGACAGTTTGATTGATTCAATCTCATTAGAGAAATGAGTACGTTTCAACAAATTCAGTGATGAATTGTGGTCCTTTATTACACGAACCTGTGTGAGAACCAATCATTCTGAATTGATTGAGGCTACAATCGCCTTTACAAGCTGCTGTGCATCAAATCCAGATAAAATAGCGAGGATCTGGTACCTTTATTAGAAAATAGCACATCAATCTATATCATTAGTCATTTTCAAATAGCCATTCTTTTCTTCCATAATCTCTGATTGGACAGAGAGCAATAATAGAATTTACTGCAAGGCCTTGCTGTATGCACTTTTTCCTATGTCATGGTTTTGTTTTGTTTTGTTTTGTTTTCAATCTACTGGCATAGGACACGTCTACAGCTATCAGACTTTTGTAAAGAAAATTTTGATATTGATCATTTATGAGCCATGATTCTAAATTTCTATAAAATCTAATATGATTAACCAGTATCCTCTTTTTCCCCCTCCTCCTCTTTTTCCTTCACTGTGTTCTGTTTTCTCTCTCTATCTTTCTCCTTACAAGAGAGGTTACTTGTGTTTGTTTGTCCGTCTGTTTGTTTGTTTGTTTGTTTGTATAGGTCTGTATGTGTTGTGCACCTTTTATATCATATCTAGCAACTTGCTTCCTTGATGTTATTTAGTCTTTTTGTCCACGAGGAGACTGCAAAATACAAGCCTAGCTTTTTAGCATGTCTCCTCCATTTCCTGCAACTTTAGTTGTAATTCAATTTTCATTTGCTTTTGTAATGCGTAGTATTATTAACTTCATATATTTTTCTTTGTTACTACATTGTATTGATATTGTGTTATTTTGTGTATGAAAATGTTTTGTATTATCGGAAATGAAATCAATGAAATCAATGAAATTAATGAATGAAAATGATGCGAAAAGAGAAGCACATGGGAAAAAGAGGGGGTTCAGTCTGAGTTCATTGGAATATCATGTTAATTTACGATTTGTGATATAATGAACATTATGCCTTGGCTCGATTAAGTCTTACTGCTTCTAATAGGTCAAGCCTTAGCACAGATGTACATGTAGCTGGCACAGGTTATTGCCACTTGGTCTAATATCAGATGGTCTACTTCCCAGTTCGTCTAACACCAGTACGGCTAAACTCATTTGGTCTACTATCAATTTTGTCTAATGCCTGTTTGGTCTAATCCTCACTTGGTCTAATGTCCAGTTTAGCTAATTATCATTTCGTTTAATAACCAGATGGTCTAATTGCAATTTTGACTCTTTGGATTTTTTTTTGCCTTTTTATCTAATAAACTGTGGTATTAGACGAAATGGGCATAGCCCATCTGGAAGTAGACCAACTGGTAATGAGGCTAAGTGGCAATTGGACTATTAAAATGGTCATGAGCGAGGAACTGGTTGTAAATGAAACAGGATTAGACCATGTGGGTTGAGACTAAATGGCTATTAGACAGAGTGGGAGTAGACCAAGTGATAGATCACTGTTGTTACTGGTAGTCAGTTGTCGTGTATTTTGACAAGAGAGGGCAGCAAATATCAAAGGGCTGCTAGCACATCTGCTATTTGTGCACTCCTTGTTTATGAGCAATAGTTCTTGCTTCTTTTTTTTCACTATCACACAAGGGAGTTCATATAAATATTAATTTGTACATGAACATGTGAGTTTTGTCAGCCTTTTCCATTTGAAAATGGGAAAGAAAATTTGCAATACATTCAACAGGGCTGCACACTACTCTCTTGTACCAATTGGATCTTAATAGTTCTCTTAGCTGATAAATCACCTTTGTGCATAAAATTGATATGCAATATTGGAGCTCCTGATAGAGATTTGTGTGTGTGTGTGTGTGTGTGTGTGTGTGTGTGTGTGTGTAGGGAATTTCATTGAAGATAAACTAGGGAGATACTGTTTGAAGTTATCAACTATAAGTATTTCCATGCATTCAAGTATATCATGAAGACTTGCATGTATAGCAAAGTAAGAAAGTACTAAAATTGTGATAGATTTTGTCAAGTAAAACACTTTTTGTTTGTATGTGTTCTTGCTGCAGAAGTCTTGTTTTCCAAATTTTCTGATCATAGTAACTTTATTCGATTACATGAAGTTATGAATTATGATCACCTGCTTTTCACCTGTGAAATTTGGGATGAACTGTAATGGATTCATCCCTCTAGAGCTTTAAAAGGAAATACATTTGAAAAAGAAGTGCCGAAACAATATTAATCCAAGTAAGCCAAATATAATTACTGTAAAACACAATGTTTTCGTGGCATGAAATTTTTGCAAGTTACCTCTAACAAGCATATAGCGTGGACAAGAACTTTCATGTGCATTTTAATTTTGTGAATCTTTGGTCTTGCGAAATTCGCGAAATTAAAATTGGCGCGAACATTCCTCGTTTTACAGTACTCTGTGTTGAAAACTCTTAGATGAAAAAAAATAAAAAATAAAAAATTGTGATAAAAATCTGCATTTCATATCAAGCAATGTTTGCTACCCATAGATTGCGATGCCAAATTGAAACAATGATATATATTTTTTTAATTGTCCTTTATATTCACATAACTTCCACACTATTAGCTTTTGGTGGAAATTGAATCATAACACTCACTTTGACTGTGGATAGGGCTTATATAGGGCTGTTTTGAGCAATTTACCACTGGTACGTACCATTAAAGGGACTGTGCAATACTGGTTGAGTTGGCGATTCATGTTATGAACATTCCTAAGTGAAGTAATGAGAAACCTCTTATGAAATATGAAAGAGCATGTAATTTTAAGAAGGATTCAACGTTTATTTGATGAAGATTGGTTTTCAAATGGCTGAGATATCCCAAAAAATGATAACAATAAAAGGCAACAGGCCACGCCTTTTATTAGGATCTCTTTTTTTCACCTTGTTTTGGATATCTCAGCCATTTCCAAACCGATTTTCATCAAATAAACTTTTGATACCCCTTAGAATTGCATGCTCTTTGACATCTCATAGAGTGGTTTCTGAATATCTCGCAAAACGTTAAAAGCTAAATCCTCACCTCGACCAGAACTGTACACACCCTTTAAATACACATATGTATGGTGCACCCCATGTGTCAAGGCTTCTTGCATCCACATGGCACAACCAATCAAGGATCTTTTGAATTTAAAACAAATTGACAATTTTTGAAGGTGTGGGAAGACAAATTTGATTTCTTCAGCCAAAGTTGTGAATTCAGAGTTCATGCATTATCAGCGTTTCAGAAAACCTCACGAAAGAAGAATAGGCAGGGCAAAGAGAACTGAAGGCTTATATTTGTCAAGTGGACTCAAACACAAATACAAATTATTTGACCAAACCTGACCAGTAGAATCTTCTCGTCACGAAACAATTCATGTCAGCTACAGCTGACTGTTAGAGAAGCATAACTACTGTCCATGGTATGGTGAAATTGAATCACATTTTTTTTTGCACTGTAAAACTGTCTGTGCATTTGATTTATATGGCTTTATGTATTATGTTGTATTTCCTGCATTATTTGAGGAGACTTTCCATGTACTTATCGGCTTGTGGTTTCATGCATTATTTCAATGCATAACGGAATTTTGGTATTTGATTCTTGTGGCTGCAACAGCTTTCTTTTCTATGCAGTCCCCTAAATTAAATCTCATACTCTTTCACACATACAGACAGATAGACACACACACACACCTGTACACACATGCTCACACTCACGTTCTGATGCTGTATGATGATAGCATAGTTGAGAGTATCAATCACTAATTAGCCTCATCAATATCTTCTGGTCTTCTTTGCACTAGTCTTCAAATTCAGACCACTGTGATCCTGCTATCCAATGTCTGCTTCAAGGAAAAAAGAAAGAAAAAAAAAAAGAATTGTCATCAAGTATTCTCTGTGGGTCTGAATGTCAAAAGGTCATGTTACTCTACCCTGCCCATATTGTTCTTGTAACACTGCCCTTCTGCAACCGAAGATGACAGAGGATTACAAATTTTGATGGATGTTTGCCAATTGATTTTGGCTCCTTGGTCTAGGTTTAAAATCTGGTATGTCTGTTTTTTTCCTTTACACATAACACTTACAAACTCTTCCTCTGTCACCCCCCCCCCCACCCCCTTCCTTTGTGTGGTGGTCTTTACCTTACGACTATTTGATTACCCTACCGAGCCAGGCATGACACCATCAATATTTGAATGTGGATAGGATCACAGGATCAAAGAAGTTGGCTGACTATGAATGTAAATAATAACTTGAGGAGGAGCATACCCCTCTGGCGCATGCCAGGCTGAGAAATGTCAGGGCATCACGGAAGGGGGCAGATCTCTCGCTGTTCACAACCACTTCCTAGGACCAGGGAGGTGAGTCCCTGCTAGGACAAACACATGCATCTATAGATGAAGTGTTTACTGGAGGATACAACACCTTCCGTGTTGCTTTCTTTCTCAAGCACATCGTAACTATTTGAGCTATAACCTTTGGTTTACTGCTTCAATCCTCTCTCCTTTCTCTCTCCCTCTACCCCCCCCCCCCCCCCCCCCCCCCCCCATTTCTAATTCCGTCTCCGCCTTTGCTGCCGGTCTGTTTGACAAGTCACCCCATGACAGTAGTTCGTGCGGGAGTGCAGGTTTGATTGGAGTAATTAGGCCGCCATCCCAGCTATGCTTTGGAGCCCAGTTGGAACATTTGCCCAATTGATTTCCTGACTATAGCCAGCAAAAGGGGGTTGGCTGAAGGAGCCAAGATTGGCGAGACGTGAAAAACTCGTGCCCGCCGTCGGTGGAAAGGACATCTTAAAACAATCTCATCTCGTTGCCAAGCTCCCGTCTTGTTTTCTCCTCTTAAATGAAAAGACTCTGGAAGAGACGATGAAAATGTAGCGGCATTCCCCCCATTTCCTCCTTCCTCCACGTGACATGACGGGGTAGGGAGGGGGAGGGGATGGTGCCGCCCACTTGGTATCAAGTGTAATAATTTGTTACTAGGTTAGCTCCCAGCTGAATCTTTCAGTTTTGAGATTTAGAGCTTGGTTATTTTATTTACGTGGGATTGAAAAAGGGGAAGAATGGGGTGCATAGCGATATTTGGAGCAACTTTTTCGTTGTAACATGGCCCAAAGGAGATACCACCATGTTCGCAAGAGTCCAAGGAAAGAGAAGAAGGAATCAGTTTTTGTGGATATCTATGTCCTGGGTGAGTATTTGCAGTAATGTCACAGATTAAAACAAGAAAGTAATCTTCTATGGTGATTGTTGCATGATTGTGAAAAGAGTGGAGCATTATCCCACAGCGCAACATCTTGGTTGAATTTCCTGAGACTTCTCTTTACAAAGTATTCATTTTTGTAATGATGGAAAAAAATGTTTTTCATTTTTTAAATATATTGTGTGTCTTTGTTCACTTGTGAGAAACTATAGAGATATGGTGGAAATCAATTTTCATTCTTTATGAATCATCCTCTGATGTGTTATGGGAATGTTTCCATTTCCAACTTCTATTACGTTTTGACAGGTTTCTGTAGCTGATTTTCTCTTATGGTAGTTTATCAGAGTTGACATAAAGTCAAAGTGTTGGTCCATCACTTTTCCTATTTCTGCAGACTCCTTCGTTCACCATCAAGATGTAATACAGCTTGTGATTCTTAATCCAAGTTCAAAGAATGAAAATTATGTTTGCTTATATCACATGTTATGTGTTCATTCTCTTCATGATGATAAATATGAAGCACAATGAATAATGTCTAAAGTTGTGCAGGGTTTACTTTTGAGCCGAGTATAATTCACTGTCAGTTCTTCCCTTTACAATTTTGTCAGTGTAATCATTGTCAAAAGTACTGTCGAAAGTACAATATGTAACAGGTGAATGTTAGTGATAAAGTATTGACACTCCATCTGTATTACTACTTTTGAAGGAATGTGTTTTTAGATATGTACCATACAATTGCCAGTACAAACTGTAACTGCAGAGATTTTGCTGACTTACACAGTGGTGATATCTTTGAGGGGTGGGATTTTCTTTTTCTTTTCTTTCTTTAGCAATATACCACAGGGGGAAATTTATGCTTATAATTATATGACATATGTTGCTATATATTTCATATATACCTCTTTTTGTTATCAAATACATCCATAGTCAAGCCAGGCATATATATATATATATATATATATATATATATATATATATATGTATATGTATATATATTTTGAGGGGGGGGGGGATGGAGGGAAGGAGGTGTAACTTTCAAAGACAATTCATACTTTGGTTTAGTGGGCCCTACACTTTAATAGAGGCATAGAGGCATAAGCACTTCCATCGCCATGCTGGTTTGTTTTGTTTTGTTTTGTTTGTTGACTATATCCCATACTATATAGATGATATGATCTAGGAGAAATGAATATCACAGAGGGACCACACAGTACATAGTAGGCCTACTTGACATTCAAACTGTCAACTGATATACTTCATCACTGGACATTTGTCAGCTGTCCAAACAGGTGCGGACCACAGAATAGCCTGGGAGGGGCTGTGCTATGCACTGACCAGAGTTACCAGCTGGAATAGATATCGGATGTCCAAGAGTACAAATCTATTGCAAATTAAATGTGATTTGCATTTCCTCCATAGAGATGTCGTGTCAACTTCACACAAATTGACATGCCAGTTCCTAATATACCAGACCATGGACCCTCCTGTAGAGTCGGAAATCACCAAACCGAGTCAATTCAACACTTAAATTGATTGAAGAAAATATAGGGATTACAGCATTGCAAACTGTGAATAGTGATAGATTGTAATCTTTTGTTGAATTTTCTTGTTAAGTGCAAGTCGTATGCATTTAATAGCATATATACAGAATCTACAAAAATTATGATGTAAATATGTGAAGAAATAAAAACATCGACCTTTGAAGTTGTGCCATTCCTGTAAAACATATTCTGTCATCATTTAATTTTTTTTTTCATGCATGCCCTTTCAATTCATACTTCGAAATACATTCAAAGATGGAATTTAGTAACAGAATAGTGATGATGCAATATATTCGAATTTTTAAGGTTACTTTTGCCTCCAGTTTATACAACATGCAATATAATCATGATATCAAAACACATTATACATCAGAGTTGATATACTGCAATGAGTCTTCATGTGCCCAAATTCTCAATCAGACAGTCTTACCGAAGAAATTACAGTGTATATTCTGTAAAAAGTGTTCCCCATAGATTCCTTTTCTTGTTGGTGGTGGTGGTCACAATACCAAGGAATCTATGATAAAAACATTTTTGTTTGTTTTTGTTTTGTTTGTGTGTTTTGTTTGTTTCTTGGTGAAACCCACAAACTTTGGAGCATGTTTTTCCCCCTCCTGTGAAATCAGTTGTCAGTACCTGATGACACAAATGACTCGTCCCTAACAAAAAAGTCCTGTGGTACTCCCTGTGGTACTTGTCGGTACCACACAATGTACCACACACTTGTAATGTTACCACAGGAACTGTGTGGTACTGTACCACAGGCTTGTAGGGTACTCCCTGTAGTACTTGTCAGTACCACACAATGTACCACATAAATAAATGTTACCACAGGAACTGTGTGGTACTGTTTTACAGGCTCATGTGGTACTCCCTGTGGTACTGGTTGGTACCACACAATGTACCACACAAATATATGTTAACACAGGAACTGTGTGGTACTGTGTCACAGGATCGTGTGGTACTCTGGGATGTACCACAGGGCAGTACCACAGAACATTACCACAGGAAAGTTCCACAGGACAGTACCACAAGACAGTATACACACACATTGTCCTGTGGTATTTTGGGATGTATACCACACAACAGTACCACAGGACAGTACCACATGAATTGTCCTGTGGTATTTTGGGACGTACCACAGGATAGTACCACAGGACCGTACCACACGACTTGTTCTGTGGTATTTTAGGACGTACCACAGGACAGTACCACAGGGCAGTTCCACAGGATAGTACCACAGGCCAGTACCACAGGAATTGTCCTGTGGTATTTTGGGACGCACCACAGGACAGTACCACAGGATAGTACCAGAGGACAGTACCTCACGACTTGTCCTGTGGTATTTTGGGACGTACCACAGGACAGTACCACAGGGCAGTACCACAGGGCAGTACCACAGGACAGTACCACAGGAAAGTACCACAGGATAATACCACAGGACAGTACCACACGACTTGTCCTGTGGTATTTTGGGACGTACCACAGGACAGTACCACAGGAAAGTACCACAGGATAGTACCACAGGACAGTACCACACGACTCGTCCTGTGGTATTTTGGGACGTACCACAGGACAGTACCACAGGGCAGTACCACATGAAAGTACCACAGGGCAGTACCACACGACTTGTCCTGTGGTATTTTGGGACATACCACAGGACAGTACCACAGGAATTGTCCTGTGGTATTTTGGGACATACCACAGGACAGTACCACAGGACAGTACCACAGGACAGTACCACAGGACAGTACCACAGGACAGTACCACAGGATATTACCACAGGACAGTACCTCACGACTTGTCCTGTGGTATTTTGGGACGTACCACAGGACAGTACCACAGGACAATACCACAGGGCAGTACCACAGGACAGTACCACAGGAAAGTACCACAGGATAGTACCACAGGACAGTACCACACGACTTGTCCTGTGGTATTTTGGGACGTACCACAGGGCAGTACCTCAGGATAGTACCACAGTACAGTACCACACGACTTGTCCTGTGGTATTTTGGGACGTACCACAGAACAGTACCACAGGATAGTACCACAGGACAGTACCACACGACTTGTCCTGTGGTATTTTGGGACGTACCACAGGACAGTACCACAGGGCAGTACCACAGGGCAGTACCACAGGACAATACCACAGGAAAGTACCACAGGATAGTACCACAGGACAGTACCACATGACTTGTCCTGTGGTATTTTGGGACGTACCACAGGACAGTACCACACGAATTGTCCTGTAGAATTTTAGGACATACCACAAGACAGTACGACAGGAATTCCTGTGGTAATTTTCGATGTATACCACAGGAGAGTACCACAGGAACTGTCCAAAATCCCACAGGAAAATCATAATATGGTGCTATTCCACACAGAAGTACCACACAGCAAATTAAATTCGTAAGTACCACAGAAAAATGCTAAAGGGTATTCTTTTTTTTTTCTTAACATTTTATACCAGAGGACTATCACATCAGGAGAATATCAAACAGCAGTACCAGACAGGAGTACCACACAGGAAAATTTTAAGGCAGAATCAACTGAAATTTATAACAAAAATACAAACAAAAAAGCACATATTAATATTCCTCAATTAATTGATAGATGAGTTATGCTGTGAATCATAACAATTGATTTGCCATTACTTATCCTGTCCTATACTCCTGCAGTATTACCTATTTAGTGAAAGTGCTGATGTAAAGCATGAGAAATTTCATAAGGACTTCTGTGGTACTCCTGTGGTACTCCTGTGGTACTCCTGTGGTACAAATTTTTACATAGCTCATGAATATTCATAAAAAGCACTCTAGATTTTAGAAAATACATATATGACTTAAAAAGTCAAAGTATTAATGATGGAACCTACTTTGAACTTTATGAAAGATTGTCTAATTATGTTATGTTATTCCCAATATCATAGATATTGTTATGAAAGTGTAATTTCATATCTTGATAATAAAGTATAATCGAGTTAGTAACCATGCCTTAATGCTTTACGGATAGACGGCCATATATATATGTACTGAGAGGGTCGATGGCTACCTAGGAATAGAATATGACTATATAGATCTATTATAGGACTAGATTGGCACTTGGCCATTAGACTCTCGTTTGAGGTTATATGTTAGGAGTAGGACAGGTTATTAAGTAGGGCCATGTTTGTCCTAAAATCCATCACTCACCTATCAGAAATATTCCTTGAAATGTGGCTAAAAGTCTCCCAGATTTTTTTTTTTCGATCTATCCTGTGTGGTACTCTCCTGTGGTACCATGGAAATGCTGTGTGGTACTGCCCTGTGGTAATGCTGTGTGGTAATGATCGACCTGTGGTACTGTCCTGTGGTACTGTCCCAAAATACCACAGGACAGTTCCTGTGGTACTGTTCTGTGGTACTAGTCCTGTGGTATTGCCCTGTGGTACGTCCCAAAATACCACAGGAATTCCTGTGGTACTGTCCTGTGGTACTGTTCTGTGGTACCGGTCCTGTGGTACTTTCCTGTGGTACTGCCCTGTGGTACGTCCCAAAATACCACAGGAATTCCTGTGGTACTGTCCTGTGGTATGTCCCAAAATACCACAGGACAATTCCTGTGGTACTGTCCTGTGGTACTGTCCTGTGGTACTTTCCTGTGGTACTGTCCTGTGGTACCGTCCTGTGGTAATTACCACAGGAGTACCACAGGACTTTTTCGTAAGGGGTGCACCTCAAATTTTACAGGTGATAGCTACTGTAACTATTCATGAAATGAATAAAGGCAGCCTCTCTCCCTCTCTATTATTCAGTGAGGGGTTATTACTGCAGGCAATATGCTCTTTGGTCTAGACTAGACTACATAAGACCGATGCCGTGGAGGCATTGAGTTTCTCGACGCTCCTGAAATAGGCCAAGTATCAGGTGCTGGCTGTGATAATTTGTCAGCAAATGTCATGTGAGAACTGGCGCATGCATGAACACATGACGTCAGTGTCTGCCCCCATGTGCAGACTTATGGAGGGCAAAATGGTATGAACCTGAACCCGTACTTGCTCAGCTGGTCAAAGTGTTACCAAGGAAGTATTGCACAAGATAACTCCTCGGTGTTTCCAACAACATCCTCCTAAATTACCACCTATCCACTTTTCCAACTAGACATATCTTATAGATGTGCATACTTATTTTTACTCACTTACCCACTTGAGAAATCATATTATGTATCTAACAGTTTCTCTCTGTCCTACATATTTTAAAAATCAGGCAGAAGCAATCTAATTGTCTAATAGACGATTTCGGTTATGTATAAAGTTATGTATGAAAATTCATGGCTGTTTCATTTTTTCTACAGCCTGGTATTGAACCATTTTCTTTCCCCTCCAATTAAGGTTCTTAGGTAGAAATTAACTTAGCATTAATCAGTCGTTGATATGTATGGCAAGCCTTCGCAGCAAGCTATTTTGCTTGTGAAGGCAGTCTGTCATGAACAGAGCATGCATGCATAGAAATTGAATAAATTACAGAGATGGTCTATTCTGGACCCATTTCGTCACAAATTTGCTGTGATAGCAACTCTTGATGCAATGGCAAGTGTCATTATTTTCAAGAATTCTGCTCCCAGATGAGCCGCTGCAACAAGAAGTTACCTACCATTCTAGCAAAAATTACTATCATAACATACACATTGTATGTTATGAAATGGGACTGTGGTGTGGTGATGCATTGTGGGATACATGGAAGTTAGAGGTGAACAAACTTACTATGTCTCTCTCCATGCACAGAAAATATGTTCATCATTGATTGGTTTATATCAAGGATGCCATCTGCTACTGAGCGCAACTGATGATTGATTTCTGACGACAAGAAATGAAGCAAAAGTTGTCCAATCAATGTGAAAATAGTGAGCATTGCCCTTCAATGTTCAGACATGTTTTGCACATTACACCAACTACATTCCTTACACCTAGCTGTATCGTACATGAATAGTGTATCTTTCTTGCCATGTATTCTCTGATAACATACACATTCTGAACTGTCATCTGCAAAAGCTGTAAAACTCAATAATATCCTTTATATTTATGGATTTTCAAGTTCTGTTTTGTTTTCACAATTCCCTCTCATCCTGCAGAGGGACCAGCAAAAGGAGTTACTTTGATAGTGCACACTCATTATTAGAGTATTTCAAGGTAATCACTTACATTTGTATGGAATCATGAGACCTTTGTCAAGTATATCTAGTTTCAATTTCAGAATTTGTAAAGCCTCTGAATTGGTAAGGTTATGAGTCTTAAATTGGTATAACACATGAAGAGTATATAAGTTCCTTTTTTCTCTTGGTTTGTGCAGATTGAAAAAAAGTTTTTGACCAATTCTATTGGTCTACTTCTTCACTCTTTATCAATCTGAATTTCATATAGCTGAAGATCTTATATGATTATGATGGAAATATATGTAATGGTGAAATGAAGTTTATAAATATTGTGTGTAGGCCCTATGTATTTAAGATATCAACAAAGAAAAAAAATCAAATGTATGTGCGTTTTGGGGGATGTTTTGTACAACCTAACGGCCCCATCTTACAAAGCACTGCAATTATCAATCTGCAAACTTAAGGCAGTTACCCTTTTTTTCCCGGTTTTGTACATTCCCACTCTTTACATAGCACTGACTACTGGAAGCTTGTCATTACGTTGTAATTCTTATGTAAATATAACAAATAGATTGAACAAACCGGACAAGGCAGCTTGTAAGAGGGAATGATTAACATATTGGTGTCAGTGTGACCCATGCTGAAATGTTTGGTGATGTAGTCTTATCTCAAGACCCAAAATATTCTTTTTAAAAAGTCATAATCACTTTATCTCAGAATATCCACAAGCAATATATGATCGTGTCAAATCTAACTTAGAAGTGTTCTCAGCATAAACTTCAATGCATAACAAGTGAAGAAGAATACACTGCTTTATTACAGTGATTTGCATACTCTTCAAAAGTCCATCCCGAAGTATCTGCGTTCTTGAGAGACACCCTGAAAGTCATGTGTAAATGTCTAGAAACATGAAGCTCAAAGCATATTTACAAGGGTTTCTTTGTCAATATTTGAATCACATGTAGTGGCAGTCAGTGGTCCAATTTACATAGTACTCATTCATGGCATACTCATGTTAGAATAGATTGCAACATACTTACCAAAGCATTGGATAACCAAAATGGCCATGTCTGTTTGAAACAGCCCAATATGAACCAACCACCTCCCCCCCCCCCCTCCCACATTAGTGTAATAGCATGTTAAGAAGAGAATAAATTAAATTCTGTAATCCAAGCAGGGAAAAAAAGTTCTGGAATGCTGTATTCCTGTGCATGTTGTTATGCTGCACGCCATGACTTCCACATTGCCAGATCAAATAACTAAATTTGTTTTTGAAAGGCATGGTAACTGGTTAAGGTCAAGAACTCAGTAGGCCTGCAAGGTGGAGGAGGGGTTGAGGGAGCAAGGCATCAGTCAGCCTTCTCGTGTCCTACTACCAGTCAAAAGTAGTCCTCCACTCAAAGTAGTATTTAAATCTTTAGTTGCCTCTGGCAATCCCTTTGTATATGGTACCAAGGTCTTAAAGGCATAGTTTACCATTTGCAGATGAAACAAAACCAAGCATTAGTGCTTCAAAATAGTTCTAAAATGTGAGTTAGGGATAGAAACAACTGATGTAAAAATTTGAACCAGTATAATTGATGTTAAGTACCGGTATACAAAATGTGAACAATAATCATAATAAAATGTTTCCAGACTAAACTGTCTACAGTTATGGTTTAATGAGAAAAATAGTGATATCTCCGTATATTTTAGGCTTTATTGCAAAAAATTTATATGATAGGATGTTTTGTGATACAACTGGCCTACACATATGCATCAAAAGTGATATCTTGACCATTTTTAAAATCACTGCTCCCAAAGGTAAACAGGACCTTTAAGATTGCAGGCCCTATAGGAAGTTCAAGTGAAACTGTTTGCTTTTTAGCATTTAGGAATTTGCTCTTTGAACCTGCATACAAGCCAAATTTTCCTTGTTTGCTATCTTGTATGGCATGCTATTCTGTTGATCCCATAGGAGACATTCAGCAGGAAGGCTTATGCTGCAGCACTGCCATGGGTGTCAATTTGATTGCATCATTTCTTTATTCAAGAAAATGTTTATACATAATATAGTGAGCAATATACCAGTTATATTTATTTTTTGGTTGTTGTTGATGGTATCTGGTGGTGATTGAATTCTTTTAGGGTGTACTGAAAGGAATGTAGGCATTCAAAGTAGTACCTCCAGCGTTCACACTTGCCATTGAAAAAGTAATTTTTCTGTTGATAGGTATGTCTCTGTTTTATGATTGCTGTGATGTGAAAATTTCTTTCACATTGTAGTACACCATATTAATGCTCACGGTGGATTTGAACCAACAATGGCTTAATTGCATGTTTCAAACTGTTCTTAGATTCAAATAGTCCTGAAAGAATTAATTTGTTGTGAAGTAAAAGGGTAACAGTATCATGAGGAAAACAGAGGTAAATCTGTGAGACACAATCTTATATCTCCAAGCCAAAAAAAAAAACAAAACAAACGCATCCCCTATCAGTTTATGAAATCTCCATGGTGTTACAGAGGATCCACCCAGTAACAAGTCATATATGACAGTGATCTCGATAGGTGACTGTGTATGTTTTCGTATGCCCCTTCTTTGAAAAGGAAAGACAGTTATAAGCAGTCATTATTTGGTTAAACGTCCTTGCTCAGTACACATGTCCAGATTATTTTCATGTTCGCATTTAGGGCAGCTTAAAAGATTAGTATTATTTGTGAGGCTGATCATGTCATATTTTGCAAATTTGCAGAAGCCTGAACAAGTTGAGTGTACTTTAGTCAAGAAAGAAAATATTTTAACTCGCAGTGGTAGAAAAATTAAGCATCCAGTGATACTCGATCTCTAGTAGTTATATATCACAATTGTTTGGTCGTATATGGTTCATACGATTAGTTAACCTTGCTTGTCAATTTGTATATTTCACTGTATATATGTTTAGTAGGTATAGACTATTTTATATACATCATTGTAGTATATCACAAATATGTATTCTTTGATATTGTAATGACCATATCTTGTATTTATGTGTTGTACTCTCATACGCCGGAATGGGGTCGGAAGATTCGAATAAAATCTAAATCTAGAAAAATCTATCTATGCATTCCTGAAGTACAAATCCAATTGAAGTAATTAATCATCAGACAAGGCCACTCACTAGTTGTAAATTAAATAACAAATGCATAGAGATGAGGACAGCTATATAAAGATATGAAAGATATCTGAGACATACAAGCTATAGGCCTACTCGAGCAGATGCATGCCATGCTTCACTGCAAAGGGCAAGTGAGGATAAATCATGCAATCCCCTGTTTACGTGGTGGCCATGACGACAGCTATGAGTTGCCTTGGTTACCAGACCCCCCTAAGCTGTAATAGGAGCCAGGTCTGTGGAATGTGGAAGGTGCTGGCTCAGAACCCAGGTCAGGGCAAACTTGCTGAGTGCCCTTGTTTAAAGAGCGCTGAAGCAAAGTTTTTTTTTGGTCTTTGACATTAGGGGGATAGTTTGCAGGCTTTTTTTTTTTTTTTTTTTTGAGAATTTTGGCACCGTGTTGTCACTGCTACCCAAGGTGTTATTGATATGGCATCTTAATCTTTTGTTTTAAAGAAATTTGAGCATGTATTTCCCTGTTGTTGTTTTTTGTTTTCACAGTGATATTGGGCACAAATAGTCTGTATTGTTTAGGACTTTCGATGAAATGGTTGATTAACTCACAAGACAGTGTTATAAATTTGTATCTTCTATAAATTGTCCAATCTTGATATTGGTTGACTTGATAGTTTTTTTTTTTCATGGTAACATGGTCACAAATAATCTGTTTTGTTTTGGACTTAATGAAATGCTTTATTAACTCACAAGTGTTATAGGTGTGTGTCTTCCGCCAATTTATTGGTTGACTTGTTAAAATGTTTCATTGCCATTTCTATTCAGTTCAATCCAGCTGCATTGCATTTTCAGCAGAACTTTGTTTAACAGAAAAAAAAAAATAGCACAGCTACAGTAAGGAAGAAAGAAGATTGTGAGAAGTATAAGTGTATTTACAAAAAAGAGGAAGTATGATCTATAAAACACTTTGTTTTAGAAGTGTCATGAAACAAGATTTTTGTAATCCTGACATAAAATTCAATTACAGTATGGCTTGATCCCAGTCTTGTGGGTTCTGCACAAAATGCTTCCCCTTGCTTTCTGTGTTTCAAACAATGATAGTCGTAAAGAAGGATTTCGCATTGAATTATTACTGTTAACAGTTATAACTTGCTAATTCCCTCCTTCCTTTCTCCCTCCCTCCCTCTCTCTCTTTCTCTCTCTTGCCCTCTCTCTCTCTCTCTCTCTCTCTCTCCTCTCCTCAGGCCCCCCCCCCCTTGTGTGGAGGGGTTCGACTGTGATATAGTAAAAGTAGATCTTGTGATTCTTTTGAAATCCATGCACCGATGATTCCTTTGTCAAGTCTGTGGGTCAGAAAGAGATGCAGACATGGGAACAAATACCCAGAACAAAATCTGGCCTCTTTCTTCGTAGGGCCAGCGTAAAATCTTGAATGGCTGCCCATCCAAGCCCGATGCCTTACTCAAAAGATTGTTCCTTTGCTTTACTCACACCCTTTTTTTTCCCTTTAAACCAAATTGCATAAAAAGCGAGGTACCACTGCTACAAATAGATGCACAGCTCACTCATCTGCGGGCTATTGATAATAAGTAATGAATGCATTCTCGCGCACAGCATCTGCATTAAAGGCAGCAGGGGAAAGAGGATGTATCTTGGTGGCATTATTGTCAAAGAGTCATACAAATCTACCCTTGTGGAAATGATCGTGGCTTGTGTGTGGATTTTCTGCAAAATCTAATTTTTTCTGTAGGATTCATGAGGAATCGATAAAGTGAGGTGAACCCTGGATGCATAGTTTGCACCATTATGCTGTGATTTGCTCCACATTGTAGAATGCAAGAATATTCAAGAGGAGAATATTGCAGCTGCCTGGATGGAAGTATGAAATTGTAGGTCGCTTCTTCTTGGAATGTTGGAAGGAATTCTCCGTCTTGAGTTGACCTGTCTTTGGAGACCTCTGGGGTTCCAGCGGAGGTCACAACAAGAGGATTAGTGTGCTCTCTCTTGGAGTTGGTGTTTACATTCACGTCTGTGTGTGTATGTGTGTGTTCGTATGTGTGTGTGTATGTGTGTGTGAGAGAGAGAGAGAGCAAGATTTGGGAGCGTGAGCGTGGGGGCCCTTGAAGCAGGGACACCACTCGAACATCAAACAGCATTCGTGCTGTCATCCGTGCTCAAGCAGGCATCATTCTCTCTCGCCTTCTCTTTGGTCGGAATATTATATTTTGGAATATTGGTCCTCTCATTCCCTCGGCATGCGAAAATATGGATGAGTGAAACAAGATGTCGGATGTCAGATCTATCGGAAGGAGATTGCAACGTGAGTATATATTTGAGTTGATGATCTCGTTCCGGGGCTATACATCAGACATTATTGGTATATTACTACTACCAGATTCACAGCTAGCTATAGCTAGCGTGGCTGACAACCTGCACCCATGGCATCCCTGTTTGCTTTGAGGTCTGGCCAAAGCAGTATGTTCCCTCTCTCTTGTACACAGCCACTACTATCCAGTGTTTGCGAGTACATAGTCCATCTTCATTGTTGGCATATATATCGGTGGCTGCTATACATGGCACATCAATTCAGAAATGTAATCACTGCAGATAACAGTGGACTATATCTCTGTTGTTGGTTTGTGCACATCCTCCTTTTGAGTACCTGTATAAAAGCATGGAAGTCAGAAATGGTCGAGACGGTAGACTGTAGTAGTGTTGAGGAGGTACTGTACTTTCTTCATCCTGCACTGCCCTTTGGTAAATCTACACTTCAGTCTACATGAAATAGGGTAGAGTTGCTTGATACACCCAAATTGCAGATGATTTCAGGTTGCAACAAGTCTTTATGTATGGAACAAGACAGAAATATGACTGCCTGTATTTTGTTTGTTTGGTTGTTTTTTTTTTAAAGTGTGACTGTACATGTATAGATATGTGCTGCCAATTATGCATTTGCCATGACAAGTTAATGTTAGGATTTCTGAAATGTATGATACCCATTGACTGGTGACATGCTGAATGTAATATCAGAATTGCTCACAATGTATGCGTGCTGTCTATATCCTCATATTCAGAGAGATGAATGCCTCACTTTACAAGTGCAGAAACTGTTCATAATTGTTCTCTCATGTGAAAGGGAATTCAATCTATAATGCAGCAGCCCCCTGACATGTTAATTTGAGTCTGTTCAACACTGATCACACCAATGCACAGTTCTACAGTTGGCACGATATAATATGAGCAACACCTACATACAGCGCACTCCCGTTATAAAGAACATGGTTATAACGAAATTCCAGTTATAACGAAGGAAAGATTTGGGTCGTAACATTATCCGCATTATGTTTTTTATTGTTTATTTATTCAGTTAAAACAGAATTTTGATATAACGAAAGAAAACTGCTGGTCCAGAGGACTGTATAACCAGATGCATGGCTTTATGATATCAAATGCTGCATATAGATTTGAAGCTAGGTATATATTTGTAAAACACGTTTTACAGAAATTATACACAGTCACAAAAAGCCAACCAAATTTAAAAGGCAGATAGTGTACATAATATGTATAATTGCCATTATAGCACTGCATGAAGATAGATCTACATGTACCCTACTGTAATTGCTATGCATAGCACAACCTTACCTGAGATGTGGACACCTGTAGTGTTTTAAAGATAATGTTACTTTCAAAGATAAATCAAATATACTAGTGCAGAAAAATATAAGAAATATTTTGTTGTTATTCAAGTGTCCCTTCACTGCCCTGGCTATCATGTTTACAATGTATACATATCACACATTCAAATTGTGTACAATTAATGTTTTATATGTATTATACTTACGACATGGGATGTAGCAGTAGACTAATGATTTTTAAAGCAACTAATAGGTACATTAATTAAAAAAAAACCACTTATATTATATGGTATCATCAGTCCTTCAGAGTAGATATGGAATATTCTACAGGAAGTTGAAATAGTGATGCAAAAATTCATTGATTGGGCCTTCATTGTATGGAATGACAGTGGTAGAATACATAGGAGGATTTGAGCATTTATCAGAGAACCAATTAGAAGAAAACCTCATGGCAATAGATTTTGCCATGGCAACATCTGGTAGGATTGAAGGTAGATCTTCTTGTATCAGTAGTCACTGTGAAATCTGTGTGATTTTAGTATTTCTGATAGTTCTATATCTCAGGTGATTAAAAGAAGATTTATTTATTTTTTATAATCTGGAAATAAAATTTTTCATGGCGAAAAATTCATATTTTGGTTAGAAGATGCTGGCGATCAGGGAGGCATTTCATGAAGCAATTTGTCAGATATCTCGTCTGACAAACTGTTAAAAGCTACTGAAATCCTTGCTTCTGATTGGCTGAGAGTAAATTTTGTCCGACAAGTTGTCGAACAAAATGCTTCATGAAATGCCCCCCAGGTCTGGAATCTTCCTCTGGTCAGATGAAGAGGAACATATGGTTCTCGTTAGTTGTCCCCATGAACACTGGAGCTCCACCCTGCATGATGTCATTCTTTATTTCTTACAAATTGATGCTGTTGTCATATTAGTAAGGGCTCCATGGAGGGAAAAAATGCTTTCAGAACACGAAGAAGTTGAAGTTTATGAAAAAAAAAATGAGTATTTTGTGTTAACTCAAGGGATGTTTGCTATGTGTTACATTACATACAATCTTTGATATCAAAGTCAGCATTTCCTGTAACTGACAACCTAGAATGTCTGTATTGGTGTGAACCATATTTAACATGACACGTCCACTTGTACCTTGGACCAAGCGACATACATGTGCATTAGTAAAACTGGAACCATTCTTGTTATGTGATAATACTTGTGCAGTAAGTTTCATTTTGTGGCCACAAGAATATATACAGGTAAGCATACCAACAATTTGAAGGGCACAATGTTCATTCAACCAGCATTGGTGTATTGATGTGTGTATTAGAGTGTGAAACACACCTTTGATAGGAATGACACTCCATAGTTGCAGTACCTCGTAAAACTCTACAGAGTCCCATTTCTACATAAATCATAATCCATACGAATAAAGCATTACAAGCCTTTTCAGTATATGACATTTATAGTTTGTATGTATTTTGTTGGTGATGTCCATTAGAGATCCTAAGGTGTGAAATTCTACATGGAGTGTTATTTTCACAAGCAGGTATTAATTGCCAGTGTTATAGCTCCTCCCGTGTTGATATAAGCCACAGGTTATATCATGCTGAACAAACATCCCTCAGCTAGACTTCCAGGCAAGACCTGTCAGACGGAATTATTTGGTCATCACTCAAATGATTCCATAGGCAGTTAGTCCACCTTCCTAAATGTCACGGTAGATGAATATGTGCATATAATTATGTGAATTATGTTTTCATTGCCTGGACTCTAATGAGGAGCATATGATCTAATGACATTTTTTGTTAGTGTCCCTGAACAACATCAAATTTGTTAAGAATGTGCACTGGCTGTGGTAAAATCATGATATGCAACGATAGGCCTCAATCAACAAAATTGGAGTGGTTGCTTCCGGCGACATGCGGGGAAAGCAGTGAATGACGATGAAATGCTTTGCCAATTTCAAACGTGGCTGTGATGTGTATTCATGCTAAATCAGAAAACTTTGTGAAAGCATTAACGAAGTGCTGGGCATTTATTTATTTTTTATTCAAAGTATAATTTCAATGAAGTTATATTCTGAGAAACATAAGGGGAGCTCTCACTAATTGTTATGGCAATAAAAGAAAATTCTATGATTCAGAAATACCTGTAAATTTAAGTTATCCACATCTACTTTATATCAGGCAGAGTGAATATTCTCATGAAAACCTTGAAAAATTTCATTACCTTATTGTTGTATCAGCAGGGTACAATTATTGCTCTAGGGTAAGATACATTGATTGGATGTAAATTTCAAATTGATACTAACATGATAGAAGTTGTTAATTGCAAAATGCTTGCTATAAAAAGGTTTCATGAATTGAAAAACAAAACAAAACATTCTGTCTATGTCTGGGATTGGTGTTGTGTTCAAGAAAGCTTTGTGGCAACAAAAAAAAAGTGTGCACTGAACACATTTTTTTTTAATGAAAGTTTGTTAAAGACATAGCTTGATATCGAGGAACATTGGACAGCATTGAGCATTGTGTATGTTCATAGGAGAAGTGGAACATGTTCTCCTGATACCAGCTCCCACATCAGACAATGAGTCATCAATATGTAGGTTGCCATGGCAACCAGATGCAATGTCTCCATGGCGATGCAAATCCTGAAAGGCTAAGGTACCCAAGAGAGTTCCCTGCTAATAGGTTTCGATACCAGTATAATGAGCCTGGGGGTGTTGGATGAATGGTTTTTCCCAGGAATAGTGTAATCCTGTAGGGTGGACCTGCTATATGCATATTTTAAAGGCTCGACCTGCTCATATTCCACTCGTGCAAGATCTGGATTTCTGAGATTTTTCATGTACAGAAATATTGTGTGCATGGGTGGTTCGTCACAAAAAATCTACCTGTGTGTCTGTTACCCTCTGTTTTTTCTTTGCTTCTTCTTTTAAGAAGTTTTGATCTACACAAAGAAAAAGTAAAGGAACATTTCATTTTTTGTAAGAGGTGAAAGTACTGAGGCAATTTGCTGTACTGTTGATTCAGTATTAAAAAAATGGCATACTGAGGCTAGACCTCATTGGTGGTTTTTTTTTCTTATCTTATAATTATGTTGATTTTGTTTCACTATCATTTCACTGTCATTAGTGAAAATGACTTTGCATTTTTAATGAATTCTCATGTTAATGACATAGCTGTTAAAAGTGAACAAGCACAAAAGCTTAGAAATGCATTAGAGCAGACCTGTGTATTGTAACGAACTAGCAAGATTTATTTTGCATAACAGGGAATGGTGTGCAAGTAATTTCATAGTGAAAACCCAGGTGCTGTGGCATTATTCCTATCAGAATCATACTGGCAGTCATATTGAATGATATCTCATTTCATGTAATACTAAAAAAAAGTAACAATCTATCTGACCAACATGTGCTGTCGTATGATAGATCAGAACAAAACTGAGATATAGTAAATGACTAGTTTTCATCAACACTCTGTGCAACATGATGGTATGTATTCTGAAATTGTGATGCAGCAGCTCTGCATTTGTTTGACTTTTTCTGTGATCAAAGAAAGTAATAACTAAGAGCAATAAATGATAAACATTTTAGATACTTGTTTGCTCTAATAGATGAGCAAGAGGTGGTACAAAAAAAGACTTGCAAATTGAATGTATAGTGTCTCTATTCTTTTTGGAGTTCTTAAAGCAGAAATAAACAACAACAACAAAACGATAAACTGAAAATATTTTGTTTGATTGTTTTCTGTTACAGATGAGCAAGAGAGGGTGCAAAAGAAGACATTCACAAACTGGATAAACTCACATCTTGCCAAGGTAAGATTATTATTTTGTTTCTCACTCGTTGCGTTCTGATGATTTTCGTAGCTTGTGTATTGCGTTTTTTGTCTCTCCCTCCTTCTTCTCTTCACGCATGATCCTTTTCCAAGCCGATTTTTCTCCTCATGAACGGTGAATGTTTACGTTGATTTCTGCATTTTCTCTAGCATTTCTGGATTTTGCATACTGTACCATTCTCATTGCATTCAAAATAATGCATTATTTCATGTCGCGATCAGGATTGCGACCCACATTTTGGAATTCTTACAGTGTGAACAGAAATAACACATTATTTTGTGAGATTTGCTTCGCGATCCAAGTCACAATACCTTGTGTGATTTTTTGCAAATAGTTGCAAACCTGTACAGTGAGAATGGTGACAGCAAAAAATTTCATAATTTTATAACCCACAATGCAGTGCATGTGATGCTCCTTACTATTTTTACCAGATGTAGTGGTGCGCCATGTTATATTGAATTGGCATTGTGACATAGTAAGCATACCATTCCTGTACATGCACTCGTCAGCTCTTTGCAAATAATCACGACCCAAAAAATGTTTGTATTTTTTACAGTGAAATGCTGACTCAAAAATTTTCGACCCTGATAACTATCCAAATTTCAAAATATTTGCAATGAGAACCAGTTCTATTGTTTATATTGACTTTCAATCTTTGTAAGTGGTAGATGCTGTGTGCTAACAATGACTAAGAATCAGTGGTGAGCTCATAATGTTAAAATTCAGGACATATTTCAAAACTGTCTTGCGAGTCAATTCATTGCCCATGTAATCCTTGCTCTTCTATGAGTCCTTTCATTCAAGGTGTTGTACAATGTAGCCCATATGTATGGTTATACTCTCAAAAGATTGCAGTTGAATTAAACTCCAAAACTCCACTCATAGCCATGATGAAGCATCAGGTGGATTTATTGAGCCTACGTTATCAAGAAATTTTCATATGTTGGCTTACTCAACCTTTTTTTTTTTTTAATTTGAAAGGCTAGAGAAGTTTAAGCTGAAATGTGATATGTGCATATTGAGCACAAATGGGCATTTTCATACAATGATATTTGATAGCAGTCAGACAGATATATCAATAGTCCTGAGCTACTGTCTGCATTATTCTGGTACCTCATATATGTTATCATGCAGGCTATGCAAAGATTAACACATACCAAAATATAACAAATAAACTTTGCTGAAAGATTACAATCAGGAGCTGTAAAGTGATAAAATGAAAAGAAAGAAATTCACTTATCTGATATTCAGAAGCATATCAAATTTACAAAGTAGTATTCAGAGACACACATCAACCACAGCGAAATTTGTCACCACAGAAAATATAATCTAAACCTCCATCTTTTTTTACACGTAGCATGTTGACTATTCACTAATCAGCATGAGCTAATATTTGTCTATGATAAGGGATCACCCAATACCTGTCATTGTTTTGGAATGTCTAATGTCCGTTTGGTGTAGCCCAGCCTAGATGCAAATGCAGGCCAGGCTACCATTAACATGCAAAGTCAGAACATTAAATCTTGCAGCGTCGTGTTAGGAGTCGATTGTTTCTGGTTGGCATGTCAACAAAAGGAAGTGTCTAGGTAATTTGTACCAAAACTGTTTTTTTTTTTTTTCTCACGGGTGGAAGGCATAAAAAATGGTAAAGAATTAATTTAAAAGAATTTGCCATAAGTGCACTCATATGCAGAGACAGAGAAAATGTGAAGTATTCTAACAGTTGTCTCATAGATTTGGCCAAAGTATAATTATATAAAGTTACATTTGCAGCAATCTTCTGTCATTATATTACACCTGCTTTGCGTGAAGCTTTGTTCATTAGGTTGAAATGAAACTGAGAGAAAAAATAATGCGATGTATCACTGAGTGACTTGTTTAAGCAGATGTCATGCATGCTGACTGAATTCTTGTTTATTTGACTTTTTGAAGAAAAATAAGTATATACCTCCTTTATATCTCACATGCAGAAATGAAAGGTAGACTGGTTAAAATTGTATCTGAAACTACGTGATGATTCAGTGTTTTTCAGTTTATATCGAATGTGTTTGAGAGATCAGATCTTATGTAATAGAGGTAAAACTGGATGTTTTGATGGAATGAATAAATTATGTGTAGCACATAGGCATCATATTCAATATTTACTTGGCTATGTCTGCAAGATTTCTAAAGGCCGTCTAGGATTGTATCTTTATTTGTTTAAAAATCTCCTCCTCTGTCTGCCTGTCTGTCTGTCTGTCTGTCTGTCTGTCTGTCTGTCTGTCTGTCTGTCTGTATGTGTCTCTCTGTCTCTACAGATTTCTGTTATTCATCTACAGTGTACAATTGTACATCTAATAATAGAAGAAGATCTACACACAATAACCATGTGTGCATTAAAATATATACCGTATTTTGTTTGTGTATGTATGTATGGATGTATGTTATGTATTCATTGACTTCTTTTTTTTGTTCACTCCATCCAGCATGACCCACAATACCGTGTGGAGGATCTCTTCAAAGACCTCCAGACTGGAACAGTACTACTGGCTCTCCTGGAAATTCTCTCGGGAGAAGTTCTGGTAAGACCTTATGAACAGAAATTATCTAATTAACCACAATATCATTTCTAGTCAGTTGTACTCTCAAACACCTGAGGTGTATCTGCTGGAAGAGTGCTTCAGGGGTTGGTCCTGAAGCATGCAGGTTAACTTCCAGCTGAAATGGGTCACGAGTCCCGAATAAAATACCGGTAAAGGGTGCCCGAAATCGTCAGATGCACTTGCTGGTGGGTAAGGGCTGCCTCTGAATCACTCCAAAGCCAGTGGCCTGTAAAATACTTCCTGGTTACCATTGTGTGTCTTCTTCTTTCTAAATGGGATGTTTGTGTGTGAAAGTTTCAAAATCATTCAGAATTTGAGGAACATTACCTTGAAAAGGTGATGTTAGGGGGCCTGGTAAGATGATTGTATCATATCATAACCCATGCATATATATTTTCATGGATGCAAGGTACATGTTTGGAGGGAGGTGTTAAAGGTAGGGAATCCCATTTGCATGCCTTAAATGAAGAGTTGTATAAACACAGTGGTATGTTGAAGAGAGTATCATTTTAGAAACTCCCACAAAGTATTGAAAGTGGAAGGTAACATTTAGTACATTTTCATTGACCGTTAGATTTTGAATTGAATACTTTTCGGGGCTCACCGTAAATTCCAGTACATTACTAGGCTACCTTTGCAGACCCATGCACTGTATGTGTGTCCATCATGTATATTTTGTGAATAAAGTTCATCAAAACTTACAAACATTTCTATATGCATTCTTGGCACACACTCTATATGTTATTACATCAGCTCATATACTTTTAGATTTGTGTTTATAGATTAAAAATACAGAAGACTGCAACAAAAAGGCTTAAGTGTGGCTGACACACAAAACTACTGAGTAGTTGAGTTTTGTGCATTATTCAAATTGTAAATAACTGTTGACTTTCAAATTTCTAAGCAGTGGCCTAAACAAGTCCCCTGAGGTTCATATTTAATGTTTTGCTGCATTTTGGGAGTTCTGTAAAAAGTATCCCCTACCTTTAAAGGTTTCTATGACCTCCATAGGTCTGGTATACCTGTACACTTTTAGAGATTGAAAGAGCAGTGCAGAACCACTTAGGCTGGTCTTGGTTTGATTGACTGTGTCTGAAATTTAGGTTCAGTATGAAAGGGGCTGATATGACCTTTGTTTTCACATTACCAGTGCAGTAGTGAAATGAGATCATCAAGCCTGGAAATGTCACCATGTCATGAATTTAGTGTTATTAACCAGCCAGTAATGAGACTTGTATGATAAAGGAAGACATACAATGTGATAAAAAGACACCATAATGACAATATTGTAGGCATGTCTTAATATGCAATACTGGATGGTGAGAAAGATGCTGATCATATGCTAGGTTCCAATAGTTCGAGATTTTGTGTTTCTTTTCATATTTGGAGGGATTGAGGTTAAATTCTCACTTTCTCTTCATTTCTGCAATATACAGGCGTACTCTGCAAATCATGTTTCTTGTGTGTCCTGTCTGCTCCATTTCACATGATGTATCGCAAATTAGGCGGCAACATCCATACTGCAAATTATTAGACCGTAGATCTAGTTTGCCATTCAATATCCATGCAATGAATGTGCCAGACATAATGGATCTATGTTCCACCCAACCCCCCCCCCCCCCCTTACATGTTGTCATCCATCCTGATGCTAATCTTCCATCAAAGTAGCTTGGTCTAGCAACAGATGGAGCGGCTTCAAATCTAGAGGTGATGCCGATGGAATGTGTTCACTACATCTCAAGGGGGGATGGATTGTGGGTGTGGGGGAGGGGGTGAAGAACTTTCCTTTCAAACGTTTTTCTGTGTTACACTAAAAGAGATCAAAAAGCATAACATAAAAAAAAAAATGAGATCATCAAGAAACAGATGGAGCGGTTTCAAATCCAGAGGTGACTTGGACAGAATGCCAGAATGTGTTTGCTATATCTCAAGGGGATGGATCATTGGGGTGGGGGAGGGGGTGAAGTTAACTTTCCTGTGATGCATTTTTCAATGTTTCAGTAAAAGAGGTCAAAGAGCATTTAACATTCAAAGCCGTATAGCCTCAATTCCCCCTTCCCCTGCAGAGTGAACATTTTCTACTTTCTACTGGGATCTAGCAGTGATTGAGGATTATCGCCGGGTGTTTCTGATTAGGTGCAATAGAACTCTACACAAGTAAAAACATTTGGTGGATTGGGGTATTTTTTAGTGCATGACAAAAAAATGGTATGTAGGATTATTTGGTTATTGGCATATAAAAGTAAAACCTTTTTTTTTTCTAAATCTAAAGTTAATTTCTTGCAATCCCTTGTCTCTGACATGATATCTCCATGTGAGCATTGGCTTTGAAGTATTCACTGATTTTTCTGAGAATTGTTCTTTTTTTTAAGTTTTTTTTTTTTTCTCCCCCATACAAAGATCATCTTTGCTTTACCATATATGCTCTTCATGCTTGTTGATTATAATTTCACAGCACCTTGACTCTGCTCCTTACTGTACCCTTAAGGATTAAGTGTCAGGTGTACTTGACTTGGCACACCTGTGTATAGACACGTAGGCAGGGGTATGAGATAGCGGCTATCAAAACACTTGCTAGAGATACTTTCACTTCAATGATATGGGCGCTGTAACAAAGTTATTGGGTACTGTTTCCTATCCACCATAAAGTCAATGAGCTGTTGACCTTATTTGTGATAGGTTTAGATGAAGCCAACTCACAGGGTTTGATGAATTTGATATCCAGTTTTTCAAGAGAATCTAAGTAGGCCTAATTGTGAATAAGTGGCTATGTACTTCAACCACCTCTGTGGCATTTTTGGCAGTTGACAAATATCAGGGATTTTTCTTCATCTTTGTATCTTCTGCTTCATTTCTTCCTTATCCTCCTTCTTCTCCTTTTGGTTCCACTTCTTCAATTCTGAAGATTATTGTTGCATTTATAAGTAAAAATGAAATGTGTTCTACTATGAAAAGATACAGCGATAACGGATGATATGCATTTCTTCTGTCCTTCCTTTTTCTTTTTTTTTCTACTTTCATATGTTTATTCCCATCACGTTGTTAAAATTGAAATGTCTTTCATCCTTTTTATTGCTTGAATTGATACATCTTTGACCAGGCTTAGAGGTGTTGTACTGATGTGAATGCATCAAATGGCCTTGACCTTTAGCTTGGAAATAAGCAATGCCTTTACATCATTAAAGTGTTAAAGTATGATCTTGCAATCACATGTGTCATATCATTACATGGAGGAAGGCTTTGAAACAGTTGTTGAAGAATTTCTCATTGAATATGCCTCATTGTTATGTAACTGATATTGTGATTTTCTTTTGGCTGAATAAATGATGATGATTATGATAATGATAACGATGATAATGATGATGACGATCATATGGAAAACTTGCGCGCATTTGCTCCGGAGCGAGAGCACCGGTGCTTATAACACGTGAAAAGACGCGTCATATCCCCCTCCTTTGGGACAAAAATAGCTCTGCACAAAAAACATGGCCATGAATTCAAAACCCTCGCCCTCCAAATGAAACTAGAATGTACCCTCTTTCTACTCCGTGTATTTCCCCAAAAAATAGGTTTGGGGAAATTAGGGCACTTTTCCTCTGAAATTCTGCTTCAAATCACCAAATCTTGAGTTTGTCTATGGCGGAGTACCCAAAATAAGCCATAATTTTCGGACATGCCCATATAAATCACAGGCTGTACCACGGAAGCTTAGTGGAATTGTTTACCCTCGCACTTCAAAATGAAGTAGAATGTTTGGGCTCTTCAGTGATGTATAACTTGCTTTGATTGGTCAGAGAGAAATTAGGGCACTTTTCTTGTCAAATCAAAGAATGTTTTACAAAACTGCTTGTGACTTTGCTAAAGCGTGCGAGCTTTTGTGCTGTCCATTGTACACAATTCCCCTAATGCTTACGGACAACGGACGAGTGTGCGTAAACAAACAATTGTGTTTGTGCTGTGAAACGAAGGCGGGAGAGTTCAAGTTATTCACAATTTTCGCTGGATATCATGCCTTTTGAATCGTCTTTCGTCCACATTATAACAGATTAGTCTTTATTAATATTCTGACAATCCTGCAGAGTGTATTACCACTTCTTTCAGAGCTAAATATTGCCAAATTCAAGGATCATCATGCGTATTTTGCTCTGCAGAGATGACTTGAGGTTGCAACAAGCCGTGCTTGAACAGACCATGGTTCAGTCCCATTAAATCAACAGGGGTTAATGAACCCATTATGTAGATACTGTACGCGTTGGTGTGTGTGCTCGTGAATGATCAACTTGTGTGGTGAAATGGAAATGCCGTTGTAGGAAATCTAGATTCCCGGTACTAAAAATACTAACATCATTTCATTATTAGCTGTCAGATAAAAAAGAATGGCTTCCATGTTCATGCATTCTGTCCCTCCAGTAAGCACACGCACGGTTCTCCCGATTCCCGTACAATGGACGAGTCCGCTTCTTCCCATATTATGCTCGAGTGCACTCGGCTGTTGGCTTTCGGCGACTACGTGCACTCTGGTCTGTCAACCCTAAATGCGCGAAATCGTGCGAAAGTTTTCCATATGGATGATAATGATAACAATAATGATAATTATATCATCATCATCATCATCATAATAGTAATCATAATCATTATTGTTATTATTATCATCATTATTATTGTTATAATTATATGACCATGGCATTAAAAGCCAGAGTTTGATTTCCTTATGCATTGAACCAAAAAGATGAAGTAATGGCAGCCTTTAAGCTTTTGTTTGGTGATAGTAATGGCACATCAAATGCATATGACATTACTCAGTGGAGTATATTTAGATGAACGGTGTTGTTCTTTTGCTTTCTATCTCAGCCCTATGAACGTGGCCGCCACATGAAGAGAATCCATCACCTTGCTAACGTCAACACAGCTCTCAAGTTCCTCCAGGACAGAAAGGTGAGAGGTCATGCTGACTTCTCAGCATGTTGGTCATCTGCCCATCCCATCCCCTCTCCCATCTCAGTCCGACTTGTTCCAGACAAATATATACTGTAAAATTGGGCATTTTTGTGCATTTGCTGAAAATAGAGGCATGCAGAAGTTTGTGCGTGTAATAATCTTTTATCTGTTTGATTTCATTTTCATTTCATTTTCATTTCATTTCCGGCCAAAACATATAATATGACAATTTCATATAAACAAATTAAGTACAATGTAACTGTTACATTTCCAAATGAAAGTAGATAAACGTCATTTGTTTACATGACTCAATAAACATACTAGTTGAAAAAATACATGGGCAAAATGTGACTGAATCATAAGAAAGAAAAGGTCAGAAATGGAGGGGACTGCTAAAAAGCCAAGCTTGTAGAATGCAGTCCCCTCTATTCTATGGGATTCTATGGGATTAAACACACACAAAATTAATTTTACCTGACTGTGTGCAAAAAGTTACTCACATGAAAATTTCCCCTTTCCTAGTATACATTGGACCATCTACCCTGTGCTATTCAAATTCATGAATTCTTCTGGTGCGTTGTTTTTTTATTGCAACTGATTGACAAATAGCCCTACATCGATGTGAATAAGCACTGAATTGATCAGTGTTTTGGTAGTAGCCATGACAAAAACAAAAAGAAAATCATGGGCATACATACTCGAGCAGGAGTCGAACCTATGACCTCCTGATCTCCGGACAGGCATCTTATCCACTAAACCACTGAGCTTCTGCCCAACAGCCAGTGCTGGTTAATCTAATCCATGACTGATGACGTGTAATGGACCACTATATCTTCAGCTTTGGAACTTTGCTTTTTTATTCTCTCACCAACGTACAGATCAAACTAGTCAACATCAATGCTGGCGACATCGTCGACGGACGACCTCCCATCTGCCTTGGTCTCATCTGGACAATTATCCTCTATTTCCAGGTGTGTTTTTTACTCAAATATCAGTTGAAGAATGCCAGTTTTTGATGAGATTATTGACTAACAATTTTCTTGACAAACAGTCTGTCCTGTTTAACTTCTTAACATTCAGAGATTAAATTTTGATTGTGATTGCATGATGAACACATATTGATGCAATATTTCTACAGATATACATGTAGCTCAATTTGTAAAGGAATTCATTTCAGCATACATTGCTATCTGCAATAGTGGATGACTTTTTGATTTCAAGAAATGGAATATGACATTTCGTTTGCAGTTAGGAAAATAATGATATAAAGATGACATATGTGATTGTTTTCAGCAGTGCTCTTAGTGTTGCTTAATCTTTGTAGTAATGCCTAGACACAAAATGGATGGCTCTTCATAGCCACATGTTTCAGGAGGAATTTCCCGTAAAAGTTGATTTATATTTAATCTCTGCGTATTTTTGTGTGTCATATGTTATGTTACTCCCATCAGATTGAGGCCAATACTTCCTTACTGGATGCCTTGGCTGAGTATGACAGCAACACCAGTAGCGTCAGCAGCTCGGCGGCAACCAGTCCCAGTTCTTCCAGGCGGGGGTCGGATGCTGCCTCCCTGGACCCCCCACCATTCAAGAAGGCCTCCAAGGCCGTGTCCAAACTCAAGGAGAAGGTCACGGCCAAGAAGGCTCTCCTCAATTGGGCCAAGAAGGCATCCAAAGCATTGTGAGTGATTAAGTGAAGAACTATTTTAAATTTTATATTGTAGTTGGGATTTGCAAAGAACCAACTGGGCCACAAGAGTATCTTCTGGTGAAGATCTGTTCAGATTTTTATATTGTAGTTGGGTGTGCATACAATCAGCTGCACCAAGAAGGTATATTATATCCAAAGCACTGAGAGTGATTGTGAAGGACTGTTTACATTTTCATATTGTAGTTGGATATGTGTAGAATCAACTGGGTCAAGAAAGAAAGCATCCAATTGAACTACGTGAATTTTTTGTTGTTATAATTTAGTACTTATTACGGCCTCAACCAATTTGCATATTATCATTCAAATGTTGATTTGAATCTCTATGTATCATTTATTACTGTGGGAAAAAGGTATCACAGGCATCCATAGAAGGCCTTCTCATTAACTCAATGCATACTATCATTCTACCATATTGTATAGGTGTCATACTATATTTCAATTCATGAGAAAATTACTGTATTAGAGAGGCAAGGGATTTAATTAAGTAGCCCCCTGTACGGCAACTATTGAGTAATGATAAAAACTCCAGCAATTAAAGAAAAGTGCCAACATGAACTCATTACTTCCTCATTCAGCTTGGACAGCCAAAACTTTGACACACATTTGTCAGACAATTGTCATAAACAGATGAAAAGTAATAGATATCAGAGGGGCTGTAGAAGCCAGAATCCCTACCTTTACTGATCTTCTGCCATTATATCGAGTTTTGCCTACTTTTCTCTTCCTCAAACTTACATCAACTTATTGTTATCTGTCGGGAGGGTCATATCCATTGAAGTTATTTTGAATTGCCCACGACTACTTGATTGTTACAAGGGAAAGATTTCGATGGCCCAGCCATTTGCTTGTGTTCCATGGCCTTGCATCAGACCAGTGGGGTACTGAGTAAACATGCAGCTGTGTGTTGGTTGCTATTCCTTGGAGTGACTATGAACAAACGCCCCGCCTTGGGATCACACAGCATGCGTGATGCTTGCTGTTTGCCCTCGTGTGCGAGTAGACAATTCTGTGTATGCGAGAATGAGAGAAGAAAAGATCATTCGGAATGTTACGGCTCACTCTAACTACCTAAAAACGTGGGCAAGAATGAAGAAGTTTGCACTAACCTCTGCACACAGCTCCATGGCATCACAAAATAAGTTTCTGGTCTCAATAATAAATAATCGCAGCACTAAAAAAACAAAAAACAAAACAAAACTAAAAAGGAGGCCTTCATTTTTTAAAAGCACTTGAAAGTTGGATGTGGATCTCTGCATGCATCAATGTTGTCTCTGAAGAGTTAAATCTACCTTTGCACCCCTTTTTGTTTTTTAAAAGCAGATCATTTTGAAAAGAGAGAAAAAAAATGTCCTAAATTATGTTTTTAGTGTAATGTGTAATGTCAATGTCCATTGTAGTAGATCATACTAATCCAGTTAACTTGAATTTTTTTCTTTCCACTTTGCTAAAAAACTGTGTACTGAATAAACAAACACCAAAAAAAAAAAAAAAGACTGATAAACATATGAATGTATAATCTACAAGTGCATTTTTTTTAGTGTGTTCTTTTCCAAAAAAAAAAAAAAAAAAAAACCCTCAGTAAATCTGTTGCCAATACATTGTGTTTTGATTATTCAATGATATTCTTGACTACAGTTAACTTGCTTGTGAATGCCATTAAGCCTTCTTTCTTTGGATTGTCTTAGACATAAAAACAAAACTTTGCCATCTATTTTTCTGGTAATTTCCTAATCTGCAAATAAGTTTTAATTCTGAATTAGTGCTAGCCTCTTTTAAAGGCCCTCACACCATTGTTTGACAATTGCAAACCAAGTGAGTTGAAGCTAAAGCAGTGATCGAATATGACTGCCTTTTTGAGATCTGAAAATGTGATAGTTAGTAATTAGCTAGGGGTATCCGAAATGATTCAGTTCTTCAACCAATCAAATTGCTTAGATTCATGCACCACCTATCAGAGCATGAAATCTATTCTATGATTATGGTCGCGATTTTTGCTACCAAACACTGGAGGCAAAATTCTGCAATACCAAGGCGTAAATGACTACTTAGCAATGGGCCTGCAAAGGCCAATTTGCTGGAGTTTGCCTGTCATTCATAGTACAACCCAGTGCTCACTTCTTTTGCAACTATCACAACAAGAGGGTCTTTGACAAAGCCTAAGGTAGTGCATGAAGTCATGCATGGTTTCATGGTGTGTCACTGATGGTGTTTTAATGGTCTTGAATGCCACTGTATTTCCTTTTTTCTTTCTCTGACTTGAAATAATGGCACCTTGCAGCTCGTTCATGGAGAGGTAATGATGAGTGCATGAGCTTTTTAACACACAAAAAAAAATTTAGTAAACCCATGCTGTCCCAGGTGTGCCCACATATTGACAGACCAAAGTTTACATACATGTGCAAACTGAGCATTGTATACATGACACATAATATCATGATATGCTTGATGTGTGAAATTGATTGTGAGTGCTAGCAAAACTTTATATCATGCCTGTGTCAAAATTGCTTGCCAAAACCAAACAAGAGAAGTGAATTTAGGCTTAATTGCTTCATGTCCATGTAGTTTTAGCTCTGCATTTGCATTTCCAGATTTGAAGTTGGTCTTGATTCATCTTTGCAGTGCACTGGAGCCATCCCACAAGGCTGACACCCATGAGTCATACAGCCCACGAGTTTGACAGATATAACACAGGGTTTAATGTCTCGGCCTCGTGGGCCTCGTTTGCTTAGTGTCAAATGTTAACTCATGGGCTGTATGACTTCGTGGGTGTTGGTCTCGTGACGTGCACCCATGAAACTTAGTGAGGAAATGATATTTGAAATGCTTTAGAAAAGCAATGTATTGTCATTATTTTGATTCTTGTAATCGTCGATCATTACTGTTATGATGATAGTCTTTGTTAATGCAACTTACTGACAGGAGGATGATTATCATTTCAAACTAATCTACTATACCATCATTTAATTTCATTTAATATCATTCATGTCATTAAAATAATGTTTGTGGCAAAATACGCAATCATGCAGTGAATCAGCTCATGCGTACACTGTTGTCACCACAAAAAGCATTAGCTTGTAATTTGCGTAATGGGTTATATGGATGATACATTTCTTTGGTATACCCTTGCAACAAGTGGTATCGCAAACTGATTGTGTATAAAAATGATAGGCATGTGTGAGATTATGACATGTAGAATATCTGTTAAGAAATGACAACCAAAAACTAGTGATTATTTACTGTCTTAAAGGTCATATATCATCCTTTGGTAAATGTCACAATATATAGCATGGTTGAAAAATAATGCTTCTCATCTGTGTGTATGAAATCTTCTGGCATTTTGCCTCAGAGTTTTCAAAAAAGAAATGAAAAACTAACCCCATGTCATTTGAGCATATGCTCCCCATTTCTACCAAGGTAAACAGTTGGAATTTGGGGGGGGGGGTGTCTGAAGAAATTCACTGGAAATCTATAGTATATATTCTCTCTCCATCATATAGAATTTCCAGTTTTATCATTCTGAGGAAAGCTCTTGATTACTTACCTCTACAATATACCAGCTTATGAAAGGAATGTAATTATCGGGGTTGCAAAAGGACACACAAACTCTACTATGAAGAACTTCATCATTGCAATACCCTCTGTCAGCTTAATTGTTATGAAGCCCTGCTGTCATTTCAATTCCCATCAAAATAGAAGAATGAGGCAATATGCTCATCAAAATCAATTGAAAGAAATAAACAGCGCTTTAACTCTTATGCATGTGTAGGTTAAGTCACATATGCATGTAGGCCTAAATTCTTGCTACATAATTCAAAACAAAAGTGTGCTAACACAAGTTTCATTCCCACTACTAACAGCATGTACATTTGAATGACTTGGTTGCATTTTAGCAGATATTTTTGACACATCTTCATGTACATATCGTACAACCCTCCCCCCCCCCAAAAAAAAGATAATAAATAAATAAATAAATATACAAAAAATAAAATAAAGATAAAAAATGAAATAAAATAGATAACAAACAAACCAGAAAAAACCCCACAAATTCCCCCTAATGCATATGTATGTAAAAGGTGGTTATTTAGCAAGGATAACTCCCACTTTGATGTCTTCCTTTTTTGTAGATTTGTAATGATTTGCCATCAGTTTATGCATGCAATCCAGAAATATCCATTCTATAGTTGTGATTGTAGCCTGACTCTGCTACCAAATCCAGATAAATATCTTTTGTCCTCATCCTTACTATTCTGATGATAATTTTGATTATGTGTGATTTTGTTGATGATTATGTAGTTGTCTCACAATCATTATCATTACTTGTACAATGTGATTGTAATAAAAAAATGACAATTTTTTGCAATATCATTAATGCCATTTTAATTTCAGTTCTGACTGTTATTCCTCTGAATAAATATGCTCATTTTTGATAGTGTTATCATTGTCTTGGTTATGATAATTCTCAAGACTGTCATGGTAGAAAGAATAGTCATATTCAATGAGAATTATCATGCATTCATTAAAGTGTTGTTCATGTAGCAAAATAACTGCCCCTACCAACCCCCTCCCCCACCACCCCCAGCCAGTAATCTAAGGAGACAGAACGTTAAATTTGCAGGTCATTGTTTCCTTCCTGCTGCAAGCTGATTTACTGATATGCATGGAATGCAATATTCATGAGGCAAAAAAACAAAAATGAAAACCCAACATAACCACAAATCGTTAAAATTGTCACTTTTGAGGTGAAGGTAGGCCAGATTTGATTAGTTTATTCTGAAAACTGCATTGCAGATCTGTGCCTGGAGGACCTACTGTTGAGGTGAAGGACTTTGGACCGAGCTGGCGTGATGGTAATGCCTTCAGCATGCTCATCCACAACATCCGGCGGGATCTGGTTGACGTGCAGGCTCTCAGCGGATACAGCAATGTGGAGAGGCTTGATCAGGCTTTCACCGTTGCCGAGCAACAGCTGGGTATTACCAGGCTCCTTGACCCCAAAGGTACACCAACATCTTAGTAACAACTACCTACCTACTCCAGGGTGGAGATGATTATGTTGGTGGTAGTGGTAGTGGTAGTGGTGATGATGATGATGTTAAAGACAATTGTACTAGTGATATAGGATGAGGATGGTAGTGATGTCATTGTTGCCAAGCAACAGCTGGGTATCACTAGGCTCCTTGACCCCAAAGGTGTACCAACATCTTAGCAACAACTACCTACCTACTCTGGGGAGGTGATGATTATGTTGGTGTTGGCGGTGGTGATGATGATGACGATGATGACGATGATGATGATGGTGGTGATGATGATGATGGTGGTGGTGATGATGATGATGATGACGATGATGATGGTGGTGGTGATGATGATGATGATGACGATGATGGTGGTGGTGATGATGATGATGATGGTGGTGGTGATGATGACGATGATGATGATGGTGGTGGTGATGATGACGATGATGATGATGGTGGTGATGATGATGATGATGATGGTAGTAGTGATTGATGATGGAAGATAGTAGTGATGATGATAGTGATGGTAATGAGTAGGAGGAAGAGAAACATGAGGAAGACAAAAAGAGAGTAATAATGTTGACAATGATGATGATGATGATGAAGATGATAGTTAAGATTACGAAGAGGAGAAGGAAGGGAGAGTAAAAGGAGGAAGAATAGTAGGGGAATGGTTGAGATGGTTATGATGACCATCATTGTAAGGACTCAAAAGATGAGGAGAAAGAGATGGAGGTAGAGGAAGAAGAAAACAAAAGAAGAGAGAGGAGGAGGAAAACTGAGATTATCAGGGTGATGAAATAAAGGAAGATAGAGATTGTGGTACACTGTATTACTAGAGATTAGGACTTTCATAGCCTTATTCATCTATGGTGGTCTCAGTCAGCAGTACTGGTTATTGCTACTGTCAAGAAGCCAAACATATAACACAAGACTTTTCTCTCAAAAAACAAGGGTTGGTTAGGCTGTCTTTTCACATTGGTTGTTTATGTGTGTGTGCATGTGTTTGTGTGTAACAACAGCATACTTGTCTTTGTATAGTTCTCTGGTTTATACTTTGGCATTTGCGACTGTCGGTATGTTGAATTGTGATCAGTCATTTCATAATTGATTGAACACTAGCTTCATATTTCATATATTTGCTTCTTTCTTTTTTCTCCTCGCAGATGTCGATGTTGACAAACCAGACGAGAAGTCTATCATGACATATGTCTCCCAGTTTTTCACTTCGTATCCAGATGCAGGATCTCCTGCAAAGGTAAAGGCATCCTAACCAGCCACATTTGCTTCCCTGGAAAGAGTTGTTTGATATCGGAAACCATACAGATTAAATGACAGATTTGACTTCAACATTTCATGGAATATTTAGAAGTGCCTATCCAGTTTCTTTGTACTTCATGATATCGCTATCTTCGTGGAAATATATATCTGGTTTTAGTGATCAAAGGTGTCTACATGTAGTTTCTCTGTTTCTCTGCACTCGACAGTGTTGCCATTTTTGATAGTGACAAAGATGAATGCCTTGACAGGGATGAGCATTATAATTGCTTAACCATGCCGTCAGAATGGGAAACTGAAGAACATTATTGATCACTTGTTGTAGTAGTCCTGGTAGGGTTATGTGACACTGAATACAGCGTTTCCTCATTCTGTACATCTGTCCCCTGATGTGCCTGAGTTAACATACTGTTGGCTGTTTGCCATCCACAGCTAGAACACCAAGGATATGCAGATATAATTGCAAATTTCTAAGAATGTGTCATATTTGATGAAGACTGGTGTAAACTTCCTTGATTTACTTTCCCTCAGTGTGTGTGTGTGTGTGTGTGTGTGTGTGTGTGTGTGTGTATTTGTCTGCAAGTATTCACTTTATCCACAAGAATGATTGGTATTTTTGCATGTATATGACTTAGTGTAGGCCTACTTCCTTAATTTGTGAATCAAGACAGTTTTATATCCTCCACATACACAGGCTCTAGTTTTTCTTGTAAGAAGGAATAAGAAAATTAATTGTTTATAATTATGTGCCATGGCACTTTACTAGCATAACTTACTAGTACTCTAGCCTTTTCAGCAGCATTCGGTGGTCTATCTTAACTTAACTTTTCCTAGTTGTTATCTTAGCAAGCCCACTCAAGGATAACGGCCTCCCTCCTTTGAAGAGGAAGGCCATGGTGACACAATGGGGATTAAGGGGATTAGGTAATCTCTATTCAATTGATGATTAGTTTCAAGACATCTGTGCTAATTGACGAAGAAAGCGCTCCAGGTTTGCATGCTAATTGGCAAACAAAGAATTGAATTGAATTGAATTTATTTTACAACAAAACACAATGCCTATCACCGGACAAAACAGTGTTAAGGTCATCAAAATACAATTTGTAACAGAGAGACTAATTACAAAAACGCCCGACAGTGGGAACCCAGCATAAGGAATCCTGATGCAAATACATGTATGGCTGCTTTTTGGTCACGATAGACACTGTCAGCATCTGTGTAATGAATGTGAGTGATGTGTTGGTATGTGTTTTGTCTGCAGAGAAAGGAGCTGGAACAGGAGAGCCAGGAGGAAGTAACAGCCACCAAGCAGCTGAGTGATTGTCTGAGTGTGGAGGAGGCCCTCCTTACCACCACCAGGCATCCAGGAGCATCAACCAAACCAGAGTACCAGGTATGTGACCCAGCATCAATGGTGGTTGGAAGTGCCCCCTCTTTGGTCCTTTTAGCCCCTTAGCCCAGAGATAGTGCACATTGTTTGAGTTTAAGTTTTCTATTAGCTACAACCAAGCAGCAGGGAATATCATCCAAACCAGAGCACCAGGTATGAGACCCAGCATCAATGGTGGTAGGAAGTCACCCTTTTTGATCCTTTTAACCCATTAGCTGCTGGAGATAGTGCACATTGTTTGAGTGGATTTTTGTATTAACCGGAACTGTCTAGCATTAGAGCATTAGCAAAACCAGAGTATCAGGTAAGTGACCCAGTATCAATGATAAGAAGTCACCTTTTTTGCTCCTTTTAACCCATTAGCTGCTGGAGTGCACATTGCTTGAGTTGAATTGTTCTGTTAGTTAGTCACAACCAAGCAGCAGGGAGCACCAGGTAATGTGACCAAGCATCAGTGGTAGAAAGTCCCTAATTTTGGTCTCTTTAACCCTAAAACTGCTTGTTTGAGTGGAATTTACTTTTAGCCAGAGCATCATCCAAACCAGAGTATCAGTGGTAGGAAGTCATCCTCTTTGATGATCCGTTAAACCCTCGCACTTCTGGAGATAATGTACATTGCATGAGTTTGGATTTCTCTTACTTGGCTCATAAGGATGAAGTGGTTAGTTTTCCTTAGGAAACAACAATGGGACCGAGAGCTGTAGTTCCCCTCTCAAGGGATAGGCAGTGAGGATAAAGTACTGGCACTACAGCTGCTGGCAATGGACTGGAACTGAGGACCTGGGGATTAAGAGTCTTTGGGTTTATCCACTTGACCAAAACAGCTCGTCATTGTTTTCTTTTATTCTCTGGAGCAAGCAGAGAACAACAAGCTCAACTTATTGACATGCACTAAAATGCATGAGCAATGCAGACTTTCATTTATGATGAAGAACTAATCCGATTGTCAGTAGATGTAGCAAAGCGAATTACAACACAAGCCAGACACCAGTGTAGGAACAGTTTCGAGCAGTTCAGTGATTAAAGGAACGATAGGATAGAAGATGCTAAAAATTTAATGCAAACAGCAGCCAAGAAATCCAAAACACGTGCAATTCTGTTTGAATTGTGAGCCCATAAAGATGTAAATTAAGCTACATTCTGCTTTAGTAATATGAACATTTTGGTAAATACCAAATGCAAATGCAGACAGTAAGCTCATCTTGGCTTGCATTTTTGCCTGAGCACTGTTTGTTGATTCCATCTATGCTAGCATTTCTGCAAAAAATAGACGAGCAAATGAATTTGTTTATTTTGTACTAAATTTTACACATTTACACAATTTCTCTTGTTATTAAAGCCCACGTGAAAAATTATGCAGAGAAGCCTACAAGTGACAAATGAGTCCCAAATGAATTTTCAGATGCTCAGATGCAATGTGCCAATACCTTATTCTCAATTCAAAAAAAAAAAAAGAGAGAAAGAAAGAAAAGAAAGATAAGATGTGCTGTGCATTACATTATTGTCTTTTTCTGCAGAGATTCCTTGAATTCCAAAGACAGCATGACAAGACGCAGCAGCTGATGACAGTACTAGTCCAGAAGAAGAAGAAGAAGATCCTGGTAACGGTTACCAGGGAGGAGTGCGACATCCTGATCGAGCGGTGGACCAAGGTGTCGGAAAATTACGAGGAGTGGCGTAAGGAGCTGGAGAGGGGTCTGCCCGGTCCACTGGGCGCGGTCGGGGCGTGGCTGAACAGGGCAGAGGAGCTGCTGAAGAGGGGCGAGGTGGAACCCCTGGAGTCTCAGGATGCCACCTGGAGCCAGATGAAGCGGAGACTGAAGGAGCATGAGGTGTGTTTGTTTTTGTGTTTGTTTGTTTGTTTTCGTTTTCCATCTGAGAAGATGGCTGGGTAGCCCATATATATTCAGCTTTCCCCAGCTGGGGGCTGTGCTCACTGAGCTGTAAAATCAATCCTAAGTGCAATTCAACTGATCCTAGGGAAAATTTTGGGATCCCATACCAAAAGAAAAAAAAGTGATGTTCCATCTTTATATGCTTGCAAAAGTGTGACTTACTATGAAAAGAAAAATTAGTGGTATGTATCCATGCAATAATAAAAAAAGAACAAAAAACAAAAAATCATTCCTCAGAGAACTTGATATGTGTTTGAACAGCTAGAATTTCTAAGTGATCTTGTGCTGTTGTCAGCAACACACACACACACACACACACACGCACACACACACAAGAAATCACCACAAACATGTGCGTAGGATATTCTGTTAATAAAGCACAAATAATGATGCCATCGGAGTAGAAGTCTACATCCAAGAAAGTATATCATCTCCTGTAATTAACATTTTTACAACTATTAATATGTGTCAGGATTGGGAAGGAAAAAATAAGTTATCCTTTCTGATAATGATTTCTTCTTTTCTTTTCATGAACAGGAGCACTTTCAGCACAGCAGTGATATTCACCGGTCTTTCACAGAGATACAGCGGCAGGGTGGTAGGGTCGAAGGTCAAGAGGTTCCACCAGCCATCATAGACAGCATGGCTCAGAGGCTCACAGTTGTCATGCAGACAAAGGATAACCTGAGGTAACTAAGAAACCAATCAAAGGAAATCCATGTCTATACCTTCACTTTACAACAATTGCTATAGATCATCAATCACTCTGATTTTTCGGTGCAAAGGGACTTTCTTTTCTCTTTCCATATAGTGGTATATTTAGTATGATTGAACATAATGGCAGAGTGTTTTTCTTTTGTCACTTGCCGAGAAATTAACCATGTTGGAACTTGGATCACGTGTAGAACTACGTGTCACATCTAATCTATGTATTTCCCCAGTGTCACAGGTTTCTCTCACACCAACTTTCCCCTGAGGTAAATTCTCAGTACATGTTTATGTTAGCTACATGTTTGTAGTGAGTTCTTTTTGTTATACTCGATGAAAATCTTCAGTGAACTAAAGTGCTTGTTCATCAATGCACAGTGTCGTAGTCATCAAATGATGTGAGCTAAACTTCATTGCAAATCTAAAATGAGAATTCTGATGATTTGATGCCAGGAAAGTAATGAATATTATTGGTCTTGGGCCTGTTTAGTTATCAGCAGCTACCAGGATGTCAATCTTGTGAGACCACATACATTTGAAGACTTGAAATAATGCACAGTGTTTGATGACAGCAAAAGATTTCTTAAAGGAGAACAAAGTGAAACAAGGATTCTGAGGAATTACTAACAAAGGGTGGAAGTCATCATGCATGCCAGACAATCTGCTAAGATTGCATTGAAAAGAAACTCTATGGCACTTATGAGGTAGTGTGCTTGTGATGCTCCTATATTAGTGTATGTGTGCCTGTAAACATGAAGGTGTCACTCCATTGTGGATGACTACACATAATTGTTGCATATTGAAGGTTGAATGAAATATGCCAAAGAATTGGGGAGAGAATTCAGCGATGTCATATTTAGTCAGCTTTGAGTTTGTGATGCTTATTTCCATTGAGAATTTTCTCATTTTGTGCTGGATCCATATAGGATCCATCTGGAGTACCAGGAGATCAAGTACCGTCTCCTGGCCTTCATCGTCATGGCGGAGAAGAAGCTCCAGACGTGGACGGTCAAGTATGGAGACGCCAAGGAGGTGCAACATTTGCTACGCACTTACCTGGTATGAACTTGATATTTAGCTATCCCTTGTTAGTGACCCTTACATTTGTACTTAATAGAGTATCAAAATGTTATGTCGTAGCCATTCATCGCCACGGAAACTAGGTCTAAACAACCTCACCTGGCCAGAGTGTCTATGTGCCCTCTCTGTATTTCTTCCATTTAATATGACTGAGCAGTGAGGGTAATATGATGTTTGATCACAGAATAAACACAGCAAAACTTAAAAAAATGTTTAAAGAGTGTTAGAGAATGTAAAAATTTTTAAGGGAAAAAAATCAAGCTCTAATTGAGATTTAGTTCACACTGTTGTGGTAAGATTTCCCCACATCAGAGTGTGATGTAGAGTTGTCAGACTCTCTGAAGTATTGTTTGATATTTGAATTACAATCCCTTCATTTTGTTATCAATATAACAATGCGATTGTGTGCTTATATCGTATATTTCAATGGAATGAAATTGAATTGAACTCGAATTTGGAAGTGATTGAGTGTGAATTTCAGCAGGAAATGTCAGGAATGTCAGGGTACAGATTGTGCTTGATCTATTCTTCATTTTCCTATCATTTGCAGGAATTCGTTGAAACTGGCCAATTCTTCCAACAATATGAAGTGACCTTCAAGATGCTACTAGATGTGACAGAGACTTACATTTCTACTATTTCAGATGGTAAGACAGGTCTTGTCAGTGACCAGTGCACTAAATGTTGTGGTATACTCAAATTTTTAATCTGTTGAGAATGAGTTAATGCAGATGACTCCCATTATAACCAGAGTCCTGAGGATCAGCATTTATCTTTCATTATATCAAAACTTCGTTACAGCCAAACAAATAAAGTATTCAAAGATACATGAGAAATGATTTTGGGACTTGATTTTTAATTCGTTGTGACAAAATTTCTTAATAACCTTGTCTATTTTGACATGAATGGATTGTATGTTACTATGTTACTATGAGAAAGCTTATGTTGGTTGATCAGCATGTGCGCGCCTGTAAAATGGCTGCGACTGGCTGGAATGCTCCCCAGGGAGTGGAGAATGAGCACTGTTTAGTGCTGGTTGGAAATCATGTATCCAGTGACCGGGGTAATAATAGTCTGTAAAGCGCATTGAGACACTTAAGTGTGAAATGCGCTATATAAAAACCAGCTATTATTATTATTATTATGTCAAAGAAATCTTAAAACAAGCTCTTATGGGGATGAAAATTTGGCATAAACTACATTGTGCTATAAAAACAGAAACACGTTCCAAGTTTCACGTGTGCATGAAACTTTCATAAATTTTACAAAAGTAAAATGCATATGAAAGTTCTTGTCTACACAATGCATGGAATGCAGTGGCAATTCGTGAAAATTTCATGCCGCGAATGATTCTGGTTTTGCAGTAATGAAAGAAAAAAAAACACCAACAAATTGCCTTTCCATTTTCTCACCTAATCAGAAGAGGAGAGGGAAGTGTGCAGGCGATTTGTCCAGGACATGGAGCTGAAGAAGAAGAACCTGACAGTCGAGGTGGCCTCGGTGCGCACCATGCTGGAAGAGGTCGTCGAGAACTGGAGCTCCTACCGGTCACAGGTCATTGACCTTCAGCCCTGGCTGAAAGGAGCCGAAAAAGTGCTAGCCCAGGGAGACCATGACAAGAAAATGGTGAGTTAGTGTAGTATTGAAGGGATAGAAGTTATTGAAAACGTTTGGATATTGGTTGTTAACTTTACTGTAAACCAGAATTTTTTTGCATGCACGAATCTTTTTCTAAGATTTGCGAAAGTAAAATGCACTTGGAAGTGATTGTCTACAGAATTCATTTAATGCCAGTGGCGAAAGTTTCACACTGTGAAAAAGGCTGTTGGTTCCTATTCGCAAAAGTTTCATGCTGCAAATGTTTCTGGTTTTACAGTATAACTTTAACTTGAATGCTACAGTCAGAGACACTGTGTGAAGTAAACTCTATTAATTTTGTAGATATCTATTACCAACATTTTGAATTTGAATCTGGCAACATATGTTTGAAATCTGATGTACCAATAAAGTCAACCTTGTAAATCTTAGAGGCAAGATAGTGCTACTGCAAACTGATTTGCTTCATTTATCTTCTGTCTTTTGGATGAGCAGGCAGAGGTTTCTTGGTGACATTTTAAGCTGACATTGATTTTATACAATTCAGCTAAATGTCAGTCAGTCTCAGTTACTTCTTAGGAATGACCAATCAAGCAGTGAGTACTGTAATTGTTTCACCTCGCGATTATTCTCTTTCGTGGAAGAAACACAGTGCACTCCCATTATGAAGGACACAGTTAAAACAAAATTCTGTTACAAGAAAGAATAAATGTGGGGCCCAAAATCATCATCTGTTTTTCTTTATATACCTTATTTGTTCGGTTATGATGAAATATTGATATAACAAAAACAAAACAAAAAAACTGCTGGTCCCAGGACTTTGTAATAATGAGAGTAGCCTGTAGTGTGCGGTGTGGTGTTATCAACCAGTGCAAATGTTAGTTCATAGGAGTAGAATATGACAGCTGGTGATCACAACAGCAACAACATCTTCATTTATCTTCTGCTTGTTTTGATTCCAGGCTTATCTTGCAAACCTGTCAGAGATGGCCAAGAAACACACAGCTGTGAACCACCATGGGGAATTCCTGATGGAGGCCTGTCAGCCGGCGGTGTCAAGAGAGATCCAAGACCAACTCGACCTCCTCAACAGAGCGTGGAGTGATGTCTATGGGAAGGCTAAGGTGAGTGATTGATCCATCATTCCACAACCTCAAGAGACATCTTCAAGTTGATCTGTAGCGTGGCAAGGAGACAATTACTCATTCTTTAACCTGTTGAAGGCTAGTCCAGAGTATTTTCGGGCTGGGGTAAATGGGAAAGGTGCATTATTGGAAAATCAGTCCGTCTTCGATGGGTTAATAGACAGGCATTTACTTGAAAGCTTTTCAAAGTATTCAAATCCCATGTTTGAAATTATTGTATGCATTTGAGCTCATCATGTGATAATTTTGTGACTATTGTGGAATATTGTGAAGGACTCAATATGCTGATGGATGTAGAGTCATTTGATATTTTCAAATACATTACCAGTGACTTTGTGAGGTGGAATCATGAAGTGTCATGGACGGAATCCTTGATTTTCTGTTCTACGTGCCTTGTAAAGAAACTGCCTCATGATGTAAAGTACACTTACACCATATATATCGCTCAAAGGATGCGCAATGATACTTAGATTAACATATGTTTTGCAAGGGTGCATCCTTGAAGCATGGAAATAATAAAGAGCTCCTACCAAATGCTTCTTTTGGTCAGAGGACACTCAGGAAGTTTACCAAATTTACTATTTTCAAGTCTTTCTAAGATAAATTAGCTAGAGCTTTGAGGAACAGGTTGATTACACACACAAAAAATATGTATATATATATATATATATATATATATGTATATGTATATATATTTTTTTTCTGTCTTTTTTAGATTACTGAAAGTACATCTTCATCCTTGGAGTCATTTAACCCTATCAGGGTCACCATCTGAAAATGCCCCTTATGTATAAAAACAGATTGGTGATACACTGAGAGAGTTAAGCTCAGGTCCTGTTGTGATGGTCAATAATCATGCTAAGAGTACAAAGACTTTACTTTGCATACTGATTGTAATCACAGTGAGGTAAAAATGTAAGTGTTCCTCATATTAATGCTCACAAAGATTAAGTACATGTCTTAGTCACATTGTGTGACCCACATTATTGACGTGCCATCAGATGGTCATCTTAGGCTGATGTGAACACCTCAAAGCATGTATGATGTCGTCAATAAGCTTTTGTATCAGGGAATCAGATATTTTCCTCTTTATAAATAATTGATGATATGAATGCATCGTGCTGCTACAGGGTGTCTTGTTTGTTGCAACTGAGGGAATCAAAAACTTTTCATTTGATGAATATCTGCTGAATGTAGAAATGTCTTAGTACCTTCATTGCCCAACAAATATGCTAGAGAGTGTCATTGTTGCTGACTGATCTTGAACACACACACACAGGTCTTCATGGACGCAGCAGAAACAGGCAAGAAACAGCAGACATTCAACAACCAGCTCTCAGCAGTAAATGTCTGGTTGGATTCTACCATGAACATGTCGCGGCAGAAGGTGCCTTGTTCCCGGGATGTGATGCTACAGCATCTAAAAGAATTAGATGTAAGTTTTCCCCTGTTTGTGTCATCCTTATTTTCATTGAAACACTCTAGCTTGCCATGTGTTTTCCTCCTGTCAGTCCTGATCCTGTTTTGATTATGATAACATTACTTGATTCAGTGCAATATGTTGAAAATTGAATATATGCAAACCTTTGGTATAAAGATCCCTTAGTTTCTACTGATTTTTTTTTTTTTTTTTACATATACAAGTTGCTTCTTACTGTAAGGGTTGAACTTTGATAGTTCATCCAAGCAAATGAACAAATATGTAATGCACTGCTGACATTTCAGATTGATTCCTTTACAAATGAGTTTTCATTCTGTTGTGATTCTGCTGTGATATATTTTCTCTGCCACACAGACCATTTTGGGATAAGCATAGTTATACTCATTGAAAAACGTATGTACTCATTTTATATCGTAATTTCGTGAGAGATTACGTCATATATGAGAGATCCCGCTAGTGCGCGCGCCACTCAATTCGTTAGTCGCCGCCATCTTGCTAACACGCGAATTTCTGTGCTCGGAAAATTCGCCGGAATTGCACTTGAATATTCAAGTTTTCGTTCGAGTTGGATCGACGTAATAGCGAAAGTTACCTCAACGGGAGGTTTTGCCAGGTTTTTTCTGGTTTTAACGATCATTCTTCAGCTGAACAGCAACGGAAATTATGTCTTCGACCAACGTTCCAAACGTGGGCGGCGCAGCCGCACCACCGCTGCTGACAGCAGTCGCGTCCCCGGCAGCCACCGGCGGGGGTCGCGGAGACCAGCACGCACAAGAGTGCAAGCAGAAAACTGCGACAGCCAAAGGTATAACGCCTACTAGAGCCGGCAAGGCAGGTACTAGTAATAGTACTACTACAACAAGCAGTGCTAACCCTAGCGGTAGTACCGGTGCAAACAAAACAGTGAAACCACCTGCCAAACTGGCCTCTAAAGTTTCAACTTTGGAAGATAGACTCGGCAAGCTTGAAGGCCAATTAGCTGTGGTTGTTCAATTTGTGGAGGCACAGTCGGCAAAGCAGACACCAGCCCGTGAAGGCGGTGGCAATGGAAAGAGTATCAGGACTCGTTCTGAATACTCCCCTTCAGACTCGGCAGATACTGACTGCCATTATGATGATGAATATGCGGCACCATTTCTGGGCCGAGATATGGATGAAAACTCTGTGATTATCCAACCAGGTCAAGGGGATAGTCGTGATGACAAATTTGATATTGAAGAAGGCGAAGTTCCCCCTTCTGTAGTGGAGAAAGTGCCAAACATTGCAGCCAAATTTGCTGTGGCTGAGGAAGTTGGTCCCCCCATTGACCCAGAAATTGCTAAGTCTACAGCCTACCTTCTGACCCACCAGCTCGAGCCCAAAGTGGTAGATGAAACGATCACTAAATACCCCATTCCCAGCAACTGTGAGCTGGTGGATGTGCCGAAAGTCAACCAAAGAATCTGGAATGGGCTACCTGCCTTTTCAAAGACACGAGACCTCAAATTTCAGAGACTCCAAAAGAATCTCACGAGAGGCATCAATGCCTACATACATACAGTGTCGGCACAGGATATCACTGAACAGCAACAAGATGCACTAGCACTTCTGTGCAGTGCGAATTTCGAGCTAAATTCCTTGCGTAAGGAATTCATGAAACCAGACATTGGTTATCAATTCCAGCATCTCTGCAAGCCCTCTACCCCGGTCTCCAAATTCCTTTTTGGTGACGACCTGGGAAGGCAAATGAAAGACATAAGAGATGAACAAAAAGCAACTGAGGGTGTCCTCAGGAGTGAGCATAGCAGACAATACAAAAAGCAGCGTTTCAGCCCATATGACTATGGCAGGAGTGCATATGGCAAGGGCAGGAGCAAGATTACATCAGGAAGCTCAAATTTGCCCCAACAGTACCGCGACGCGGGCTGGACTACTTCTCGTGCAAGTACAAGTGATGTCACTAGGCCTACAGGTGCAAAAGGACCGTGGACTGGAGCTACCAGCCATGCTTTTTTAGGCCAGCGCCCCAAGGGGAGGGGGAAGCCGTCGGCTCCCCACACCTTCACACATCCCAGCCAGCACCAACCGCACTGCGGCAGCAAGCAGGGCTCAGGGATGAAGAGAGCACGATAACCTCCAGTTCAACTGACGAGGTAAACATGACATCTGATTCTAGTGATTATGCAAAGCTATGTCATAATAATGTAGAACCTATGGTAGGAGGTCGACTGAAGCAATTCCTCCCAAAGTGGCGCAAAATTACTTCAGACCCACATGTGCTAAATGCTGTAAGTGGTTACAGGCTTGAATTCAGTAAAGAGATGGGTGCACCATCTAGAACTAAACCCCCTTACCTTTTTCGGTGTGATAAAGCCGAAGAGGCTGATATTGATCTTGAAATTTCTAAACTCCATGACAAGGGAGTAATCGAACCGTGCCAGATGGAAACTGGAGAATTCGTGTCTAATATTTTTACACGGCCTAAAAAAGACGGGGGTACACGCGTTATCCTAGACCTGTCTGATCTCAACAAATATCTCCAGTACCAGCATTTTAAGATGGAAAATATCCATACTGCTATTGAACTCATTTCAGAAAATAGCTTCTTAGCTTCAGTCGACCTTCGGGACGCGTACTATACAGTACCTGTGCACCCAACACACAGGAAGTTCTTAAAGTTCTCCTGGAAAAATCAACTTTGGCAATTCAAAGTACTGCCTAATGGCCTGAGCACGGCGCCAAGGTTATTCACTAAACTACTGAAACCTGTATTCACATTACTGAGAGAGCAAGGGCATGTAGTAATTGGATACCTTGACGATGTACTCATTATTGGAGAAAGTGAGAATCAAACATTGCAAACGGTTTTTGAAACCACTAGCATCCTTGCACAACTTGGGTTCTTGGTACACCCAGAAAAATCAGTACTATGCCCCACTCAAGAAATACAATTTCTTGGTTTCATTCTCAATACTCAGGCCATGACAATTCGACTGCCTGATAACAAATCAGAGGAAATACAGTCCTTGTGCACTGAACTTATGCAAATGGCAAACCCCAGTATCAGGCAGGTGGCTAGAATTATCGGGAAAATGGTAGCATCATTTCCCGCAGTCCAGTATGGACAGCTCTATTACAGGGCTTTAGAAAGGGACAAAATCAAAGCACTCAAAATGAATAAGGGGCATTTTGACAGAAAAATGAGCCTATCTTTGGAAGCAAAACAAGAGCTGCAATGGTGGACAGACAATGTGCAGTCTACTTTCTCACCCTTACGACACCCTAAACCTATGCTCGAATTGTGCACGGATGCCAGTGGCAAAGGCTGGGGGCATCTGATCATACCACCCATACAGGGGGTAGATGGAATGAAGACGAGCTGCAAAAAGCCAGGGAGAATAAGATTAATTATCTGGAGACCCTGGCTGCTGGCATGGGACTCAAGTCCTTCTGTTCTAATTCACAAAACATTCATGTTTTGTTACGGCTAGATAACAGTACTGCTGTTGCGTACATTAACAACATGGGAGGCATTAAATCCTTTGACTGTGATCGGGCAGCCCGAGAGATTTGGCAGTGGTGCGAAACTCGTAAAATTTGGGTCACTGCAGCACACTTGCCAGGAAAGCTGAATGTGGAGGCAGACCGCATGTCTAGAATTTTCAATGACCGCACAGAATGGATGCTTGACCGCACAGTTTTCCAAGAAATAACTATACGTTTTGGGACACCAGAAATAGACCTATTTGCCTCCAGACTTAACAAGCAGGTAGAGAACTATGTCACATGGTTGCCCGACCCACATGCCAAGGCTGTTGATGCCTTTACTCTCGATTGGGGAAAGTGGTACTTTTACGCATTTCCTCCTTTCTGCTTAGTTGCTAAGTGCATTCAAAAAATCAAATCTGATAATGCAACTGGGATACTAGTAGTCCCAAAATGGCCAAGCCAGCCATGGTTTCCTCTCCTAAACAGGATGATGAATGAGGAACCACTTGTTATTCATAGGAGTGAATCCTTACTAACATTGCCAGTTTCTAACACTCCTCACCCACTAAACACTCAGATTGATCTTCTTGCTTGCAGGTTCTGTGCAAGCCCTTCAGAGATGCGGGATTGAATGCACGGATAACTGCTGTAATGGCCTCCTCTTGGAGAAAAGGGACTAAAAAACAGTATGCAGTGTACATAAACAAATGGAAAGCATTTTGTGACAAAAAATGCAGCAACTACTTGTACTCGGATGTTCAAGCTATCCTGGAATTCCTGAGTGACATTTTCTTCGATAAAGGGGCAGGTTACAGTGTCATAAACTTAGCACGGCGTGCTCTATCTTCATTTGTGATTCTTCGAGATACTATGTTTACAGTTGGAAACCATCCCTTTATCCAGAGGTTTATGAAGGGAGTCTTTCAGCTACGCCCACCCAAGCCTAGATACATGGAAATGTGGGACGTTAACCTTGTTTTCAATTTTCTTCGTTCTTGGTCCCCAGCGCACATTTTGGACCTGAAAAAATTGACGCTTAAATTGTGTGTGATTATTGCATTAATCTCAGCACAAAGGATTCAATCATTACACTATCTAAGCTTGGATGGTATGGTGTTAAGAGATAATGCAGTCACCTTTCACCTTCATGATCTCCTAAAACAGAGCAAGCCTGGAAATTACTCACACAGTGTCAAGCTCCAGGCATACCCGCCAGACAGGAGACTTTGTGTAGTCAGGTACTTGCAGGAATACATCAGCAGGACCCGCAGAATCAGAGCTAGTGAACGGTACCTTTTTGTTAGCTACAAGAAACCGTATCACAGGGTATCATCTCAAACAATCGCTCGCTGGATTAAGGAGGTTTTGGAGGCTGCGGGTATTGATACAGAGATCTACAAGGCGCACTCTACTCGGGCAGCGTCTACCTCCGCAGCCAATAAGGGAAATTTCCCAGTATCTAAAATACTTGCGCAAGCCGGTTGGGCCAACGAAAGAACCTTTCGCAAGTACTACAACAAGCCCTGTCCTGCTGAGAAAACCTTTGTAGAAACAATTATCAAAAAATAGACTGTGAAGCCCTAAGATTTGGGCAGACATGTCTTGAACTGCCTGAACTTGTGAACTCTTGGAGACACAATATCTCTGTAGCATTCAACCTGAATGAGATTTGCAATGGAACCTCTTGTAAGGTATGCTTCCTACCCCTTTTCGGGGGGGTTGCCTCGAGAATGTAACCACTGGCTTTGAAATCTCATATATGACGTAATCTCTCACGAAATTACGATATAAAATGGAAGATTAAACGAGAACTTACCGTTTGAAGTTTAATATTAATTTTATGAGTAATTGGAGGGTGAGATTACGTCCCACCTCACCCTCCCCCAAATTTCAAACGGTAACTTAATCTCTCGTTATCTTCCTACATCAGTGGTCACATTCTTGCTTCTAATATTGAGTGGCGCGCGCACTAGCGGGATCTCTCATATATGACGTAATCTCACCCTCCAATTACTCATAAAATTAATATTAAACTTCAAACGGTAAGTTCTCGTTTAATCTTCCATTATATACTTTTCACTCTGAAGACAGTGTTGTCATATTCCCCTCCAGTTCCAAAGGATCATTTTATGCTTGTTTGTTTCTTTCTTTCCTTGTTTGTTTGTGATCATGCAGGAGGCCATAGGCCAGGTAGCGGCCCAGGAGCGTACCTTCAAGCACCTATCAGGCCTGGCCCAGGAGATGTTTAAGACCAGTGGATCACAGCAGGCTCAACAGCTTCTGCAGACTCTCCGGACTGTCAAACTCAACCTGGAGGATGTCAGGTGACTTGATCATGTGATGCTTCACATGACAGTAATGGCTAAAAACTAAACAATAAGGTTATACAAAAGGAAGTTACACATTACTTGTGTACTATTTGATCAGACGAGGCTTTTCTCCGTGGGTCTGCATTTTGTTGAATCTCATTGTTATCACTAGGAACACCTTTGGATGGTTGTTTAGAGGTATAAATCAGGAAGATAAATTTCTCAATTGTTTCTTCTTGATGCGTTTCAAGTTAGATTTAGCGAACCCATAGGAACATTACCTACAGGTCACTACACAAACTTTTTAAACGGCACTGAAAGGAATCAGTTTTAAGCAAAAGCTATGCAAGCAGTTGACATTTTAGCATTGCATGATGACACATAAATATGAGATGAGCTGCAGTGTAGATACACTTTATGAAGTATGGTAACAAGACATTTTTATTGGATGAGGAAAGAAATCCTTCAAACTACAGTGTGTGAAAGTGAATAAACAACATGAGAACATTTCAACAAGATGGAAGCATTCAAATATAGGATGACATTATGGGCACTTATGGCATTCTTTCAAACAAAACAAAACTCAGAAATGTCATGAATTGCGTCAATGACTGTTCATTATTTCTCCAGGGACAAACTGCCAGAGAAAAAGAAAGTGGTTGGAGAAGTCCTCAAGTCTGTCAAGGACTTTGAAGACGGACTTCCGGAGATACAGGATTGGGTCCAAGAGGCTGAGAGGCTCCTGGCTGAAGCACAACAGAAATCTTCTACAGAACCAATCAAGGCTATGCAAGTCAGATTGCAGAAACACAAGGTTTGATAAAATTGTTTGCTTGTATAATGTGTCTAGACAATGATATTGATTGGCTTCTTCTAAGAGAAAATACATATAACAGATAATGAAAAGAGCATCAATGACTTTATAGAAATTCGAGTGATTGTGAAATTTTCTAGTATGGAAAATGGGATGCTGGAACTTGAATACTTGGACACATGTAAACCTCATTATTGCACTTGCAAACGTAAACATCATTTCATTTTTAGCCTCTCAATGGGTTCATGAATAATTTGTTGCCTCCAAAATATATCACTTCCCTGTGGATTTAATGTGCAATACATGGCATTCCTGTCAGCTATATGTTAAAAATTTCAAAAAAGTACATACAGAAGATCAAATTCTTGAACTGGCAGATAAAATGTTTAATATACAAAACATCAGATACACTGTAGCTGGAAATTGGCCACACATTTGAGTCAGCAATGCATGTGCAAGCTATCAATGCAGTAATATTTGCGTGTTTTCAATTGTTTCATCGTTTTTGTCTCTTTTACAGAGTCACTTCGCCAAATCTCAAGAAGTTGAGAAGAAGCTTGCGATGAAGAGTCATGCCGTGACCTACATCATCAACCTCAAGTGCACTTACATTGACACCACCATCATAGAGACAACAGTGTCCAACCTGGATGTTCGCTTACAGGTAAGATTCACTCTCAGTGTTTTCATGTGCACGCAATGGATGCAAATCCTTGGGACCCCTGCCCTAATGGAGGCTCTTTGCAAAACTTTTTCCCCAGTATAGTTCATGCATTATTCAAAGCATACACGTTATTCAAAAGATTTCACTGTTTAAAAAGTTGCAGGACAATATGGAACTGTTTTTTTTTTTCTCCATCTAGTCAGTTAATTAATATTTTAATGAGAAGAGAGGATTGTGTTTCACTTTTTTTCTAAGTAATAAATATTTGTGCAATTCCGTGCTGTTAGTTTGTCTAACACTCTTTAGAAAACGCATTTAATTCATGTATATTGTGACATTATTATTGCATGTGACATGTGATTGCTGTACTTCATTAAATTTTATACTGAACCCAACATCTTCTTTCTCTCTTCTTTTTTTTGTTTTTTTTTTGTTTCCTTCCTCTTTTGTGCATTGACTAAAGAACTGTTTGAGCAAAGAGCAGGAGTTTGAATCCAAGCTCTCAGCAGAAACAGATAGTTGGTCCAAGTTTGAGACCCAAGAGGCTGAGCTCAACAAGTGGTTATCGCTTGCTGAGGAGCAGCTGAGAGACACCCAAGGCACGCCAAGCCAGCAACTAGACAGAACAAAGGTGAGGGAAATCAGAAATATTATTCCAGATTTGATTGCAAATTTTGTGATTGTAGTGATATTGATATTGCCTCCAGTTGTATTTATGTGGTTGTCGTTTTTACACATGGATGGATAAAGAGACTGTGAGGTCTATAATCAGATTTCTGGTAAGAATTTATTGTACCAAGATGGCCATTTCACTCCAACCCATAGGAGTGGGGTTGTTCTAGAATGTCAGAAAATGAAGGACCTTTAAAACATGAAATTGCATGTTTGGCAAACTGTTCGTTTCAGTTATGTTTTTGATCCATTACTTTGAAATTTATGTCATAATGGCCTTAGTGGAACCTGAAATAGGAGCACAATACTTGATATGTTTGTTCTCAATGGAAGATCACTGGATGCAATATATCAAATTTCATTATGACATAGTAAGTTTCTCTTCAGTACTTTTTAAATAGATTGGTCTTATTGTGGTGTTGTTGCAATTCCACCATATGATAGAGACACTATATTTCTTTCACACTAGCTTGGATAAATGTATACATGTACCCTCAGAGACTCTTTGCATGATATCATGATAAAACCAAACAAAAATAAACTCTTTCCTGTTAATTCCTTTGGCAGGCAATGTTTGGAGACAGTAAACCACCAGTCATGGAAAAGTTTTTGGAGGCATCCCAGAGCCTGCTCCACAACCTGCCCGCATCTAAGAGGCAGGAGGTACAGAGGAGAATGGACTTGCTCCAAGAGCGACACCAGGTGAGCTATAATATATAGCCTCAGACATACTTGGAGAGACCCTGTGTGAGTCCTGTGTGCAAAGTTGCACTCCTTGTATGGCAATTACAGGGAAAAACTGTGATCATGGATGTCATGTTCCCTTCAAGTTTGCATTGAGACTGCCTGGGTTAAAGTTTTTGTGTGATTTAAAGCGACTATGAGCATTGTGACCCTGCATCACAAAACAAACAAAAAGTCGCCAGCCATCGATTTCTAGTTAAGAGTAGGTTCTGAAGGAGCAGACTCTAATCTTTAAAATGATGTATAACTCAATTCAAATGGACTCTCCTAACCTATCTAAATGTTGGAAAGAAAGGACATACTCTGGAAAGTGTGAACTGAGTAGTCTGAAATCTGAAGTACATGATGTATTCAA